>NC_134701.1:112097256-112415470 GCF_043290135.1 Rhipicephalus microplus
TAGTTATTCGGCACATCTTCAACCTTTTAAAGGCCCGGCAAGGCCGTACGAGATCGGGCACAGTGCACGCACTGCCTTTACTGATGAGGAATTTGTATACGTTAGCAGCGATGCTCTTTAGGAGATGCCCCACTTTCTTCTCCTCTGACATAGAACACTGAACCGTCTTGTGCCACCACGATGTTTCCTCGGAGTATGCGGTGAGAGTTTCTTCCTAATGTTCAGCCCTCTGGGCGAGTATCCACTCAGCACGCTTTTTTATCGTGGTGGCGTCACTGGGGCAACTTCTCAGTTCTTGAACAAAAACTTTCCACGTCATTACGACGTCCTCACGATTTTTGTTTCAGACGAGTGCGTTGTCAGTCAGCGAAAACACCACACAAGCGAGATGATTATTTGTGTTCCATTTGTTGCCCTTGCTGCAACCATTCGTGGAAAGCTGGGGGAGACGTCTTCCACAGATTTTCCTTTTGAAGGGAGTTCCTGTCTTTACGGCTGCGAGGACCCACCAAGAATTGATGTCGAAGTGTCGGTGTCACACATTGCGAATGCCACGCTGCAATGTCGATAGACTCAAATCGGTCAATGCTGCATTTATCGGTCACTGACGGCACCGAAAACTTATTGGGACAGCTTTCTTGCTTCGAAGTACTGAGGGCCTCGACCAAGTCTCTGCGAGCCAGAAGATGTCTATTGTGAGTGCTCGGCAATGGAGCACTCGATAAGGTAAGGTGACAAAAGTGACAACAAAGCGATAAATGAAGGAAGGCAAATAACTTTATTTCGGTCCCGCGGAAAGAGTGTACGTGGGACTCAGTCCCACGTACACTCTAAGGCACAATTACTCGAAAAAGGAGTAACGGAGCCCAATAGGCGCGCGAGATGAACGAATAGACCGTTGAGGAGCAACCACAGAGGGAAGCGTGTGGCGCTAACCCACTTAGTCTTCACTAGGGATGAACCGCCCAGGCACTGCAGGCAGCGCAAAAAGCGTTGCCAAGGTGACCAGCCGTCCTTCTCCACAGAAAACATGTCCTTCTTCTCCGCTGCTGGCTCAGTCTTACCCCATATTTTGCCGGTGGCGGTTGCGTAGCATCGTGCTCGGAGTGCTCGACCACGGCTGCCGGAATTCGACGATATAAGAATTACGACGTGGTGCTTGTGTGTACGCCTGGATGAGCGTGCGCTGCTGCTTTAGCGTTTCGCTGCACCCATGAAGTCTGGAGCAAGCCTCAACAGGTCACCACGCCGTGCTGTATATCTCTGGCTTCAAGATAGCCACGACCAACACACCACAGCAACAGTTGAGAATGCCAATATGGAGGCCGAGAACAACAGGTATATCGAATATATACCTCAGTCCAACTCAGTGCAGAACACAGCGCTGGATTCTAAGGCAAGTAGGTCATCATTCTTTATTCTACTCTACTTGTCACGTGTGCGATACGGATTGCGCTTTCCGGCAACGGGCTCCGCCGTGTTGTATATCGCACGCGCGTAATGCATCACGAAGGTCAGCGTCGGCGTCTGCAGTTCGCCTGTGCTTTGCGACCACCTGGAAATTGGCCGCCATTGCCGTCGGCTTCCCGTACGCTCGCTCATCAGGTGTTCGCCTGTCTTCGCCGCCGCGATGAGCTCCGGGCAGACGATATTGGGCTGAGACCTCGTCGCTGTGTTGGGAGTCGTCGAAAACACGTTGCGCGTTATCGAAAGAGCTTGGTTGTAGTATGTCGCGCGCTACAAGTGCACCAGCATGGGCTGGCGGGGCTTTCGCCAGCGTCGGAACTCACTGAAAATTAGTCGCCATTACAGTTGGCTTCCCCGTCAGTCAGTTGGTCGCAAGCAGTTCGGCGCAGTCCGTTGGCCGCGGCGGCAGACTCGCGTTTGCGCGCTGCACTCACTCGAGTTTGGGAAAATGCGCCGCATTACCGTAGATTTCTTGGGCGCTAGCTCTGAACCAGCTCGGCGCTGTTCGTGGCGGCGGCCAAGCAGTACTCTCGCTCTCCTGTTCGAAGTACGCTGGTGGCAGACACTCCGCGTGCAGTGCCGTGTTTGATCTCGCGTTCGCTTGCTCGAGCTGAACGACGTCGCTCTCTTAGGACTCGCCGACTTGTTAGCGGCACGGTGGTTCACGGAAATGTGACTGCGGCCACCGCTCCTAAGCTGTTGCGCTACGGGGATCGAAATGAGTCTTTGAGGGTGTGTGACATCAAGGTGAAATTATTATCATGCCATATCTCACATATGTTTTCATTTCACCTTGCACGTATTTCTCAAATGCCTTTGTATTCATCCTCTGTCACGTGTGAGTCAGTATTTTACATACTTATTGTGCAGCCGTGGGCACACACTGTGCTGAATACTGCGCGCTGGCGTCTGCGATGCCCGTCATTAATCTCTTTCGTCAGAGCAGCTTCAGAAGGATTGTGCGAGATGTGAAGGTAAAATTATTTGTGCGTCATATTTTAACGCTTTTTTATATTAACGTGCACGTACTTGTCATATGCGTGCATCTTCATCTTCTGCGACGTGTGCCCGGCTATTTTTATTATATTATTGTACGTGCAGCCGTGGGAACACAACAGGCAGAAGGCTGCGTGCGCTGACATCTGCGATGCCTGCCATCTATCGCTTCCGTTGGAAGAGCTCCCCAAAAAGTGAACAAGATTTGACAATTTGACAAGATTTGACAACTTCACCATGAATTTACCAAAAAGAATGGAGAAACTTCATGTGTATATAGGAGGGTTGCACAGGGGCGTGGCCCACGAGATGGCGCCAGCGTCGAAGAGGCAGCGCATCCATCTTTGTGGTCTCCCTCCCTGCCGCCGCGGGCAAGCAGTCGCAGAACGTACATTAGTACGAGGTACACTCATGGCTGTGCGCCTGTGCAAGATTCCTGGGCTCATAATGGTGAACTGTGCCTTATTTGGTTGCTACAATCAGTCGAGTGAGAAGGCTGGTCATGAGAATGCGTCTGATTTCGGCTTTTTTTTCTTCCACACCTAGAATGATCGTAAACCAATCGAAAAGGTTTGGATGGTTCAGCCACACACTATACCACGTGTGCTCTAAACATTTAATTTCCGATAAGTGTTCAGAACCAATGCAACGTCTTAGAGGTTCACGTTTGTGGTGGAAAACTTGGGTTTTCGCGACGTGCTATGGAGCTTTGTTTACGCAGCAGGAGATGAGCGTGCGCACTACGACCGCGATCGCTGCTTATCAGCGGTATCATTCAGGTAGGTGCTACGTGTTACTGATTTATCTGTGTTAGTAAACAGTCAGCGACGCAGTGCGTTCTCGTTTACCCATGGTTTAAAGAGCTGAGCACATTAACGTCGATTAGTTACAATCGAGACTATGTGATTTCTGGGTGCGCAACTGCCCGACGCGCGTCATTGGACCCTGCAGCAAAGAGCATTTTTGATCGCAAGCGGCTTGGGCTCAACCATGAAGAAACTATGACGATTGTATCACCTCACATGTTCTTGCAAATGGTGAAGCCCTTCCACACAAAGAATTCGGGAAACGACACCACCGCGGTAAAAAAAAAAAAAGAATTATTCACCCGAGCACTGAGCAAGGAAAAGCAGTCACGTTTCCGACGACGACGCGGCGGCCGTCTCCGAGGTCTCTAACTCGATGCTGTTGGACCCATCCGCTAGTGACATAGTTTTGGGTGTCCATCAATTTACAGGCTTTAAGCTCGTCCCTTGTTGCAAAGCTTGTGCCACCAACAAGGTGGTCCTTAATGTCCGTGAGCTTGATGCGAGAATAACACTTCAAATCCCACACAGCTTCATCGCTGCTGAAGTCGAACGGGTCGGTATCCGCCGCAAATGTGAACCTTATGTTCATAGCGAAGTTTCCCCGGACTTCGGAAGTCACGCGCCTAAGCACTCAGTCGAATTTCACCACGTTGGTACCGTACGTAGCGGCAGGCACACAACCTCTCACTGCCGCTCGCCGTTTCAAAAAGGGCGCGCTTAGACCATTGACATGGCGGTAGAGGCAAACGCCGCCAGCGCCTCAAGCGAATGACGTCACGTGCAACCCTCCTATAAAAAATTAAAGATTTCGATGTCTCACTTTTGTCTTTCTTTGTTGCCGTGACTGTGAAAGCAGTTGCACATAGGTGGCTAATTACTTTTTCGCGTGTTCTTTTCCGCGAAATTTCTTGCCCACTGCACAGAAAAACAGGCGAAAAAAGTATTAGGCCTGGCGGAAAATAAACAAAAATAATGTTCGAAGTGGAGACAAAAAGTTCATCCAATTGGAGCATTTGAGTGGATCAACCAATCGTCCGGCAAGGTGCAACTGTGACGACTAACGGTTACCCGGTAAGGTGTAAATGTGGGCATTAACAGTTTCTCTATAAGGTGCGAATGTGAGGACTAAATGTTACTTCTTTGGGGTGAACTATGAGAGTTACAATTACTCAATAAGGTGTAAATGTGAGAACTAAATGTTAGTCTCTTGAGGGGACTAACTGTTAGACCTGGTGCCGTTAGTCCTTAAAGGTATTGATGGTTGTGGCAGTCCCATTAGTCCCTAAAAGGACGAACCACACACCCTTTTAACACCCTTTTTGCCTTAAAGTGTAGGGCACGGCAACCCGAGTTTGCCAGCCACTCAGCGGGTCCGCTGGACAGTCGCGAGCTGATCAATGAGAGTGGGCTTCGGTCAGAAACATAAGCCATGTCGAAATTCAAATATTTCCCAATGTGACGCTAAAGTTTTCCCCCATGCACGTTATATATTTATGACTTTTTTAAAGTGTCAAACTCATTAGTAACCTTAAGAGGCATGTCATGGCCGATAGTTACGTTACAACAACAAAGTGCTCGTTTTGTTCTCTGGCAGCTCCTCTTTCTGGCTCTGGAACTACGATTACATTATATTATTGAGTGAGCGTTGACGTCTATCAAGCTCAATATGATCACGAGGCGCGTCGCAGTAGATAGGGGGCTCTGAAATTTTTGACTATGGAATTCACCAGCGCGCACACAAATCGAAGTACTTCGGCCTCAGGTATTTGCACCTCAATCGAAAATGCGGCCACTGCTGCCGGAAATAAATACCGTAGCCCTCGCGTCAGTGATCAGGGGCGGTATCTACTATTTACCCATGACGTGTGTACCTCTTATGGCGAAGGCAGGCTGAGAGATTGTGTCTCCAACCGTGTAGCCACTGCAGCTTTGGCTACATGATTACAGCATCCATTTTCATGATGAAGGTACAGGGTTTGATTCCCAGTGCAGACCGAGACCCCACCAGTTTTTCCTAATCTGCAGAGTAGCAACCACCATGGTGCTCTTTTGTTTCGGCGTATTCGTTTGAAAAGGTAGCCGCAGAAGCTTCTGCGAAGGCCCCTGAGCGTTCTTTAACCTACAACGGATTTGATTCTCTTGTTGAACGTCCGTTACTGCTGTGGGAGACAGATAATTGCTGCTGCCAGGCACGTGCCTACTGGTTAATTAGGTACTCGTGCACTTCCAGCCTGATTATCGACCGAATATTCGCTGGGAATGGTACCCATCCTGCGGGAACTTAGCAGCATTGGGCTGTTGGAGCTGGAATTCCAGTCATAGTGTTATTTTTCAGTTACTTGAATCATTATACCAAGGCATCAATGCTTGTGCACCAATAGTTTGCAGCTTTTTAGATTACCGCTTTTATCGGTCAACGCTGAAATTGCCGTACAAGAAGCGTGACAAGCTTTGTGAGCTTGGCTTTCGCATCGCAATATCCATTAATATATATACTTCGATTCCTCCTCGGGCGTTAAGAGTGCCCTCATTTTATGCAACACTCACCATTTTACAGTTATCACACCACACATACCTGCACGAATGCCCAGCCAGCTGAGGATAGAGTGGAAACCACGGGACAATGCTACGGCTCGCATGAAAGCTGACGCGGCCACCCACAGTGAGCTGTCATCTACGCTAGAAGCGTTTTTTCCAACTCATCGCCTGGGTTATTGCCTACACCACCAGCCGATTCTCTGGTGCAGAATCTGATATTTATGACTTCCGTGTGGTTCTCAACTCCTAGGCATCTTTATACGGAAGAAGAAGGTGGTGCATTGAAAAATTTGTGTGGAAGTGGTACTTACCTCGTGGTTCACATATGCCTGGCCAGAACAGGTACATGGATGCTTTACAATATTTTTCTGTTCTCGGCAAAATAGAATGATTATGCACCACCTCGACTCAACGACACATGGCTACATGTGCCCGCTCTGCAGCGTACCGAACGCTTTTGCACACTTGCTCCTGGAATGCCACTGCCAAGCGAACCATGACATTCAACCGGAGTGGAACCAAGCACTAAAAACGAACGACGTTCACCTAATCACTCTGGTCGCCAGGGCAAAGAGGGCCGTCGAAGCCAAAGGGTAACCGGACTAGGGAACCCTTCCACCTTAGGGTGATACCGGTCATCGCTCGGAACACTGTTTCGAAGTAAACGTTTATTTATCCTTCTCTCTGCTACAAGAGTACCCACGGTTACATTCACTCTCTTGCTATGGACATACCCTGGCCGGAACCAGATACAATGACGCCACCTGAGGACAGTGGGCCTACATTTGACCAGACCTGCGGTGTATTATTTGTGGCTCCAAGGGGCCCACAACAGATTACTGTTGATGTATATAGCGCAGAGTGATTTCCGTGTTTGTATATAACTCTTTATGCCGTTACAAAAACTTTCATGTTCAAAAAGAAAATGTTGGTGATTGGTCGCTTCACGAGTATGTCGAGGGTCAAAATAGCACTAAAAAGGTTTATCGAAAGAGCGAAATGTGTATTTTTATTTGTATTTTAGTTTAAACCAAAATTTAAACTACATGCAGAAGTTACATCTCTTGCAATACACTCAATGCATTATAGCCAGTCATACAAAATAGCATGTCGAATACTTCTGGTTGCGTGACAGTTAGAAAGACATTGAGCAGACATATAATGGGCAATTTTTATTTTTGCTGTTTTGTTTTAACGGGCGTAAATTCAGCACCTGCAAAAAACAAAATCCATTAAAACGTAATAAAAAACTATCTGCTAGCAGGACATCTTTGTTTATTGCGAGCGTAAATATTATAATTAACTGTCAGTGATACAACATATGTTAGTAGATCGCGCAGTAACCAAGCCTTTCAACCCAGGTTTTTCCATGTTTTTGTGTACTCTTTTGCCAAGGACCAAGAAAAGAAGAAGTGATAGTTCTCAGACGTTACAGCGAAACCTACGCGAACTTTTGGTCACTTGCGAATTACACCTCTTGTCCTGCTGTAATATTTATGCAGGAAGAATTCACTATACCAGTTTTGAAAAGACAAATTGTCGAAGGTTAGCAATTTTTAAATAACCACGACCTCATTTTGCTTATCTGTCTAATGTACCTTTCATTCTTTTCGCATATAAAAAGAAAACAGAATTGACTGGTCGCTTGCTACCTTGCAATGTGGGTTGTGCACTAGGAAAATAAGTGTTCTCATACAGGGTGTTACACAAGTTTAATCTATCATTACGACAGTATATTGGTTTTGAAGTTCCTGATTGAAGCTTCAGGGGCTTTACCTGAAGAAAACCAGCATACATGACAGGCATGTTATGATTTTTTTGTGAATGCTTGATTATTCCAGCCATTAAGAGATGTGATATCAGTTTTGGGAGATAATTATTTGCTTACCGCCGGTGAATGCCTGAAGTTTATGTCAGACAAATTATGCTCTACATAACATATGTGTCACATTATGCACTTTATTTCTAGTCACTCATGTTCGTCGCATACTCTTGTCATGCCACGCCAATTCGGACAGGTACATATAAATTCAACAAAACGGGCGCACAAGAGTACAAATGCCAAGAAATGGGAATGATGCCGTTCATGACAAGTATAATATGAACTGCGTGATACCACCTGACATATATATTCGTTACGCAGTAATGTACTACTCCCTTACCAATTTTGGTATGCATCCCAATAACGATTCAACCAGAAGATCCTAGAGTTAGGGGAGGATCAATTGATCGATTGCCAGACAGACACATACAGACAGACAGACAGGCTGACAGATGAACAGACAGACAGACAGACAGACAGACAGACAGACAGACAGACAGATAAATAAATAGATAGATAGATAGATAGACAGACAGATGGACAAACAAACAGACAGACAGAGAGATAGACAGACAGACAGACAGACAGACAGACAGACAGATAGATAGATAGATAGATAAAAATATAGATAGGTAGATAGATAGATAGATAGATAGAGAGACGGACAGACAGATAGATAGATAGATAGATATATAGATATATAGATAGATAGATAGATAGATAGATAAAGCGGTCACTTGAGCAAACGTTAGAGGCTTTGGTATACAGCTCATTGGCCTAAAAGTGGTAGATTCCGAGCTAAGCATTGGCAAAGTCATTGCTATTCCGCTTGCTAAGGTGTTTGCTTGCAGGAAATATGATTACAAAGCCGACTGGTGACCCACTCGGCAAGCGCCTACAGCTAGTGCTTAACAGCAAGAGGGACTTCAACCCCAGTAACCGTAAACAATGTAAATAATAATAAATATATATCGCTCTTTCTCTACATAATAGCATTCAAATTATCTCGCTTTGAGGCTCGAGCTGGAATGTTGAAATAGATGTGTGGTTTTTATGCTCATCTTATATGCCAATATGCTGCAGCGCCGTCACGCTAGTGACGGTGCATGACTGTGTACGTAGGGTTGTGGAGGGTAGGCGTCTGCACTAGTCAATGCGCCATGAGCCTGATACAATTTGTGATACTTCAATGTCATTCGCGTTGAATGATTGTATAATTGTAGTAAGTCAGTGCGCAGGTATAGTTTTCAAAAAGGTGGCCGAGGCAGATTCAGCTGTCTAGCTAAAAAGAATTATCGCATTTACCTAAGAGCTCGAGTCACTGTTCGCAATGTAACCCAAGTCCACGTTGTCCCTGCTCTTTCTAATCACACGAGCACAAGAGCGAAATACTGCAAATGCCCTAAGTAAAGAGTGGCAGCGGGTCCACGAACCATTTAAGTGTTACTAATCGTCTCAGAAACTAAAAAATAAATGCGTTTTTTAAACTGTGCAAAATTTTTGCAAATGTGCTACAAAAAAGACTGCTATGTGTGGTTGGTTGCAGGTTATCTTTCTAAGTGCACGTCTTACCATGTTACAATCACTCGCTTTCTTTTGTCATCACAGATCATATTCGCACATGGGCAACTAAGGTGCGTGACATGACCCGGGCGATGAGATAATGCACTTGTTTCACATTTACCTGCGAAGATGGAAAAAATAGTATCAAGGATAAATTGGTGGCAGAGGCCAATAAGGCAAAGGATTATTCGAATAAACATGAAGGGGCATTTTATTTTAGCACATATTAATATGCATCGAATCTAGGAAGCGCAACGGCTAAAAAACACCGGGCTATCGATTACGGTTACGAGTTTTCATGAAGTACTGCATTACCACAGAAACCCACCAAACGTTTATAGCACTTCTTGTTTATTCAACGATGCTAATCACTTAGAAACAGGAAGAGCAGCTGAGCACATCTCTTACCAGGCCCTTTTCTTTTCTGTGTGCATCCCAACCGTTCAAATGTGAGATACGCCAGTGAACAATGCGCCAAGCTGCACTAAGGAAATATTCAATGACCATTTTCACGATGATGTAAACTTGCTATAGCTAATATAGTTGTATATAGTTGTTTAAAATAAAAATACCTTTCGAAAGCATTGCAATAAGTAGGAGTTGACCCAGATATTTCTGGTTTCTGTTTTGTTCTATTTATTGATCGAGCAGGAAGTGGTGGTGCAGTGGGGGGCGTCAATATTATTAGCCGACAGGTCTATAATTACTATCAACGTGGAGAAGTTCTTTGTGCTTGAGCAGCAGCTTCATTGCGTGTCAACTCGGGCGTATCAAAATTCATGTCACAGAGAGAAGTTACCTCGTGGCGATCAGTTGTATGTCGGACACTCTCCACACTTTGGTAATTCTGAGATATGTCGACAGACATCTCACTGGCTTTTTGTCATTATATTGGCACGTATTGAGTTACCACAGTTATATTGATGAACCAGTTAGTTCTAAATTAACTGGCGGCTAGAAGACTGTATGAGACACAGTATATACAAGCTCTCTGTTGCCTCACATATTTTGGTAAAGCCTAATTTTCGATTGCTGAACCAGCCTTTATGGCATCTTATATAATACACTTCATGCACGCAACACCAAACTAGAAACTTTTTTCCGAAAATAAAATGACGTGAAAATACTTTTAAAATGTGTGCGCTAGTCGGCACTTTGTTTTATTTTGTCATAAGACAAGGTCCATATTCGCTTTTGCCCAAGCATTATTGCTCGTGCGATTACATAAGTACTGCACAATTAAGGTGCTGTGAAAAGTGATGTACAAAACCAACCTATACTTTTTCGTAGGCAAAATATAGGGCTATAAGTGAGAGAAACAGTAAGCTCTCTGTTATAGAAGTTTGCAAATGCCACAGAACTGAGATTTCGCCCAACAATCGCATAGGTTGGGAATATTGTTATTGAAAAAGATGCACAGAGTTGATAAAAATTGTTGTATAATTTAACGCCTTCTTTAGGCTTTTTTCTTATTTTTACCGTTGCCAACTTCAATGGTGGTCTTTGTGCACGCAGTCGCACTTTGTGAAGCCGAGGATACAGTCACCCATATTAGCATCAGCAGTGCGTACTTCATGGCTGTTGCTTTCATGCTTGTACAGCATAACCTGTAACATGAATTTAAAAACGTATATTTCCGAGAATGACCAGAATCTATATAAACATACTTTTCACATAAATTTTTCAATACGAAGATATGGAGAAACGGTATTATACTAATACATTTTCGACGTTAAGATTGAGTATTGTGCCAGTTTGTACATAATAGAATATGTGTTCAGAAAAGCTGTTCTATTTTAAGGAGCTTGTCCAGACTAAAAACCCAATGCTTGCTAGGAATTCCCTACAGACCAACCGGTTTATACCATAGGATTGAATTTTATATATCTTTTATTTCGAACTATTCTTCAACACGGCAAAGCATTCCCATGATCACACGGGAAAATCCATGAATACATTGGATATGAGCAAACAGTACTTTCTTTCTATCGTGCAGTGAAAACGTCCCAAGAAGTTGGTTTCCTCTAAACTTGACATTTTGGGCGTCCATGTAAGAGAGCGTAGAGCCATTATGAGATCACCTAGTGCAACAAGTACCAACTGAGGCATGCCATCACGCGCTTCTTGGTAAATACTGCTCGTCTTTGCACAGCCGGCCCATCATCACCGGTCATCATATGTATCTAAGCCAATTTTGTTGCTGCAATTCATGTGGAAAGACAGAGCAGCCTACCATTGTCTTCGAAGCAGAAGGTAATGATAGAACGGGAAGCGGAAAATAGAAATGGTATAAAACGCAGCTTCCAGAATCCGAAGAAAAGTGCTGAGTTTGATTTTGAAAAACGTTACAATATTTTGGCCAAATATGCTAGTCGCTTCCGGCACCCGATAAATGGACCCTTTTTTCGTCGATACTGCATTTTCTGCTGTATAGCCCACCGCGATGCCACATCGGCAACTAAAATGACGGAAATGTAAAAAAATAGGAAAAAACGCCAGACCTTCGTGGAAGGCGCAGAACAGTAACATCAAAAGCTAGAAGAGCAGCCTTTCAGAGTCGTTTCTGAACGCTTATTGGGTAACTGCTGCAAGCCCACTTGCTTGATGCCTGCTGCGGCATTAATAATAAGGCTTTTACGGTAGTAGGCCGGCATTCGCTTTGTTATCTTTCGTCTTTCTGCTCAGAAGCGTGGTAACATCTGAACTATTGCGAGGAATTTTGTAACAATTGTTCAGGCAATGGCTGACCACTATGACAAATTATGCCTGAACTGGGTATGCGCCACAAGTATTAGCTGAAGAAAAACGAACATTTGTGATGTGTTGGAGCATTCGATTACCCAGTCGTTACGCTATTCGCATTGTGCGACGACTGCTTGTTCTTTCGCTGTCCTAAAGTACTTTTAAAGTTGCATTAACACGATTTCTTTCCCGACATCAAGTCTGCATAAGGCAAGTTTGTCATTAACTCGCAAGCACCAGCGTAGCTCAGCATAATCAAATCCAAAGGCATGCTATAAGTTGTAGTAGCTGAAACTGCGCGGCTAACTTCACTGCGTGGTAGAGAATGTTAATTCTATCGCGAGTGCTGGTGGACCACGACAAGATGAACAAGAGGCGCTAGTACGCATGAAGGGAGATATGGGAAAGCCGTAGTTGCAGGGCCCTCATGGCCTCAGTCATTGCTAATAAAAGCTTCTTTAACTTCGACGCACTCTACTCTGGGACGGCTGCTCCACACCATATCCCAAACACGAGTGTATGCACGAATGTCTTGCCAAAAAGTGCATACCAACATCGAAACTATCGATCACACTAATGTTCGCTTGAAAATGTAGGTTGACCTGACTAATGAAACTGTTCCGGGTGTATTTGCTGAAAGATGCGTACAAGTGGAGCAAAATAAGTGCAGATTTTTGTGAATCGAGGCTTTCCATCGAACATTTATTTACTACATGAACCGTTTCGCATCTGCTTGGTGAAAAATTTCAAAGGCATTAGTGCCGCACTCTTTAACGTATGCTACGAAAAGCTTAAACTACCTTCTGTACGACCACAAAGAGCACAATCTAGTGCTGAAGCTAATGCTGTGCATATTTTTTAGCCTTTGTACATATTCATTTCTTACTAACAGTACTTTTTCCTCGATACGAGTTTAATTTTCAGGTGAACTTTGTCTGCTTAGAAGAACCACATGTCTGGCTGAAATGATTTATTCGAAAACTCGGGTGCTGCGTGACAAAAATACATCAGCCCCAAAAGGACAGAACACCCAAGGATATCGACGGAAACAACGCAGAATATGGCTCCGGCTTTTTTGTGCTGATTGTCCTTCCTCAAGCATAGAGAAATTTGCCAAAGCAACCGTTCAGTCACAGAAAATTCTTGCTCCCGAAGGGCTTTGCTTGAGTCATGTCGTACACAGAAAATCTGATTCAAGTGATAAAGCAGCTATTTAACAGTATTCCTGTTATCTGGGAGGTCACATAATCAGGACAAAATATATTGTTGCGCTGAAGCGGTAACGTGTGCAGGAAAGAAGAGGAGAACGAAGTAGTCTGTTTGGAAGGAGCTCGGTGTCGATGCGGCGACCCGTCGTCATTTCTTCTTGAATAAACACGCCCCATCGTAACAGTTTTAAAGACGATAGCCTTTATTGAGGACCTTCGACTAAAAAAATTTGGTCTGTCTGTCTGTACATACATTTGTCTGTTTGTACGCCCTAACGGTACCCTAAACGGTACCCTAAACGGCACTAAACAGCCAACCCAATTCGCAGCGCCCACCCATATTGCTGAAGGTTTAGCGTTGATAGTGGTGTGATTGTCAATTAAAACAATTATTGCGCATATATGAGGCGCCACAACAACGCTTCAATGTTTTATATGTCTGCCTTTATACTAGAAGAAGCACACAGAAGTAACTTTAAGGATTGTAGCATTTAATCGCGCTGCGCTGACAGTGACACGCGATGCTCAAAAAGCGGTTTCCAATGCTTTGCTGCGACATCACGGTGTTGGCATCTGTCTGCCCGTCGCTTTGCGCTCTGCACTTTATCACCTCCGAGACTTCCGTGGTCTGCACACCTTCGTTTTCAAAGATAACTGCCAGATGGCGCTTTTGTCTAACGTGCCTCGATGCGCTTTTCAAAGATAACTGCCAGATGGTGCTTTTGTCTAACGTGCCTCGATGCGCTCGTTTGACTCCGCTGCACGCTCGAGGCACTCTAACGCAGCGCCTCCGGAATACGATTCACTAATTTTTGTGCGCAGAAGATCAATAAGCGTTTTGTTCATTCTCTGCAGCTGTAAGACTATCGTCTTTCGACTACAATTGCGGTGTAACGTGCAGATTTGGCACCAATTTTTTGGTGGAGATACTGGACCATAACGACCCCCCCCCCCCCCCCCGAAGAACGACGACTCATCGACCACTGAAGTCGACGTGTTGCTGGTCTGTCACCTGGTGTAAGTAGCTTGGCCATATAAATAAATATAATAAAGTTAACAATGAGCCTTGCATTGAGGAGTTTTGGCTCGTGAATACGTATGCAAGTTCGTGTTTAGTGATGACATAGCGGTGACTCATCCTTGCACTGATACCAAATAACCTTATATAAACCATTACGTGCATATATATTCACATTCCCTCTATAGCACTTTTTAGGAGGACCAGCTTAAAACTTTCTATTAAGGATCAAATTTTAGAGTGTTGGTGTGGCATTTACCAGAAGAATATTTTTTAATTGTTGGAGATACGAGCGTAAACTAGGGAAGCTTACAATTTGTCTGTGTGTATTTATTGAAAACACATGCCATTAATTTCGTACCAGTATAAAGCCCTTAAAGTAAAGAAAACAGAGCGGGAAATAAGCGTATTTTTTAGGTAGACAAGCGCGGCATTGTTCAAAAGACGACACTGGAGATGGAACTCACAAGAACAAAATTGAAGTTGGTGCGTTTGTGAAAGACGTCTATAACAAAGGGAAAGCCGGCATGATACTCACCAAGTATAGGTTAATGCGCATGTAAACCAGTATGAACATCGCTGCATGCGTTATATAAGCGGTCTCATCTCGTGTATTTAGTCCACAATAAAGATTTACCTTCATCTCATTTAACGTTGAGCTACGTTAACTTTCCATCATGACATATGACGTGCTGACGAAACGTGATGCATTGCGCCTTGAGTTTCACACCGAAATTGAGGAAAACATTCTTGCAATTAGTGAACAGAAGCGCTGCAAGAATAGCCTAAAAAAAACACCACCTAATCATTTAATGCCACGTTATGAACGAAGGGCATTATTGCTAACTAGGGTGTTTGACGGCGCTAACGAAATGCGAGAATAGCAGACGTATGGACGACGAAAGTCTAGGTGAAGTGTATAAGATCGTAATTTCGCGGAATCCGAATGTAGCATAGATGTAGCTAATTGAGCCTATAGTTCGTGATTACAAGAATAAGGAAATTTTTGTGTTGAAGGTATATGAAAAGAGATGTTCATTCCTAATAAGGCAGAAATGAACAATACAAAAAAAGATATTATTTTTTGAGCATCACTATACCTTTTTCCTATTAGAGCTGGTAATGTACAATAAAGAAAACTAATATATTTCCTATAATGCTACGAGCACTAAAATTATGTCATTCTTGGGAGATATTATGAAACAACAATAAAATACAAGGTTGATCCCTCAGTAATCACGAAAGTATACCCCCTAGTAATGAGTATATCACGAAAGTAAAAAGACTCCTCACAGACGTAGTTTAGTGCTTACGGCACACTGATATAAGTATTTTGTTGTCCAACTGCTGAAGCACCATTTTTTTTTGTAAATGCATCTAGGTTGACGATGAGTGGTGCATCTGCATCCAGAGGACTAACGTCCATAATTAATGATTGTTTAATGCTTAAACATGCTTCTGTTGTCATGGTTGCCTCTAGTATCTATATTAGAAAAATAACATAAGAAAACGTTGTGACAGCCAGAAGAACATGACTGATGGTACTCTAAACATGAGCTAAGGTTCCTTACTGGCAGCCTCTTAGAGTTCTTGAACTCCATTGCATCAGTAGACGGAAACTCGACGCGCATTGTGCCTTCTCTGTTGGCTGGCCATGTTTTTTTTTGCGCCGTGAGAGTAGGCGAAGGATGTTAAGAGAACGTTGAGATTAGATCCAGACGACATAATCCTGGCGAACCAGGCGCTATACGTGATGCGCTGCAGAAGTGTGTTTAGTAAAGACGGATGTTATGAGCTGCGCCGACGCTTTGAAGTCGCCACCTGACTGTGTGTGGAGGCGTCGACACAATCGCACTTTTCTTATTTGAAACCCACTGAAGAGAACGGACGCGTAAAAACGACGCGTCAAGAGAAATAATCGTGGATTTCACTGTCATGATGCACGAGTACGCTTTACCAAGATTACTGTGAGGGGACAGTGGTTAATATAACAGTTGTGTTTTTAAAGCCTTGAAAGTATGTGTCCGTGGCACAATGAATAGCGTGCGTTGCAATTGTTGTCAAGTACACCGAAGTAGTGGGTTGGACTCCCGTTGACGACCCTGTTTTTCTGATTTCTAATGTTATTATCAGATGTTGATTTCATGACTGAAGAACGTCACTGAAATCTTAGTGAAGCCCAGCATGGGGTGAAGCCCAACACTTTAATATTAAAGAAACAGACAGACAAGTGGAAACTGAATTACTCATATCTAGGACAATGAAGCCTTTGACACGAGTATGAACGAGGGATATGACTGCCCTATGAAAGCTCGTGCCATTGAGACGCTTCACTGATTTTCTTTTCGCTCCTGAAACACAGGTGGAATTAGCTGTACAGTGTCTTTGCATCTATATAACGATTAAAGGAACCACTGTATGTCCAGCACTCACAGTCATTCGGTGTGTTAGAAGTAATCGCATACTTGTGATCACTTGGGTTTTGTTTTATATTCCACTATAATCGGTTCCTTTTTTTAACTGTGGGATTTCGTGAACAATATCCCAAGACTATTCGCAATATTCATACACTGTCGCGTGGCCTAGCGGAATTCTGGAGCGTCCTCTCAAGGATGATCGGTAAATATTCCCTATGCTCCCTCGTTCGGCGGCGCAGCCGTGGTGTGCCTGCGTTAGCAAGAAACGAACGCAAAGCAATTTGTATGTTTCGTGCATCAGGGAATATACAGAACTGTCCGTGACATGATAAATATGATTCGTTCTGGTTAGTCGCGAAGTTTTCGTGAAAATACGTGTCAACTCGCGCTTTCGATTACAGCCCACAGAACACACACATCAGCTTCGTGGGATTTTCTGCAGACGCGTTGGATAGTAAAATGCTATCGTCTGACCATTCCAGTTAAAACTCGCTTTGTTTTACGTGGGTCTAGAATTTGTCAGTGCTTTTGTAGTGCATCAATCTCATAACATTCATTGTACGCGGAAAGTAGCACAGACTCGGGATTTGCGTTTCTGAACTTTGTCCGACGCAGTGCCGCTTGTTTGTGACGTTCTTTGATAGATGGGAGCACATTGCAAGCGGTTATTTTTTTGCTAGGTATTAGCTTGAAATGATAGCCTTCTGATAAACATGGTTTGTGGCGCCGTGTGAGTGTTATGCGTGATGAATGACGTGTTGTTGGTGCTATCGAAGTCATATGGCGGAGAGAATTTCACAGAAAACTTTCAGCAGTGATGTTCAAAGAAACCGTCTTGACGTCGAGGATTTTTCGCTGGACGTAGATGGTTGTGAACGCGCTGAGAGTGACAGCGACAATGAACGATCAACTGCTAGCTTACAAGCACAGAGTTGCAGTTCACGTCTCGTCATGCGTCAATGTTTTTTCACGCTCGGCAATCACTTTGATTGTATTTACTGCGCGATATACTTCAACAAGCTCAAAATAACATCATAGTTCTTCTTGGATATTGAATATATTCCAATCGTTATGATATTGAAAAGTGCCGCATACTGCGAAGACGCTCGAGCTTGAAAATGGTTAAAGCAATGAAACATGCAGTTACGAATAAAGCCCAATGCTAATTTCTCCTGAACTTCACTGATGCCGTCTGAACTATGTTGTTTTTCGACAAATTAGTTTACAAAGTTTTGACGTTGCTAAAAGCGTACGCTTGTCGATATCATTGTTTGCATCGCGCTGGTGGAACATGGAAAATCCGAGTGCAGGCAATTGCGTACTGTTACAGGCTGTGGCTCATGGCTGTGGCACAAGCGCTATTCAACGGGAAGTTAAATGCTTATGTTTCGTTGAAGAAGCAGCTGTATGGTGCTTAAAGCGCAAGTGATGACGACGGCGTGATATGTTTGCAAACCATCGCTACACTAAACATTCGGTCCTGTGCAGCCGCGACGGCGCGCTACTCGCTGGTGGGCCACAAATGGAGTAAATCTGTCAGGCAGGATCGGCACCAATAATCTCGGAGTGCCGTTCAGTTCATACGTAAGTTCCAGTTCGCGCAGTTTTCTCTACCACTTACATGATTTCTCTACTACTTACAGGATTAATCCTTGATACACGGTCGATCAGCTGACACCACCGCCCTTCGCATTGCGGCAAGAAATGAGGTAGCGAAAATTCAGCAATTTCTATCGGTTGGGAAAGTACTTTGCTTTGCTATACATTCACTTGATGATCAAGAGTTCATCTGGTGAAAGCGGCATGGAGAGTACGTCCGTGCGTCCTATCTTTTTATATGCGAGTTCATGGGTTTATCATCCTTCCGCAGCCATCTTTGATTGCACGGCGCGCCTCCTATAGGCCATGGGCATTGCGAATATAACAGCTGCATCTTGCGGTACTTACCTACGAAGCACAAACATTAGGCTTACAAAGCGGGTTCAGATTAAAATGAGGACAACGCAGCGAGCATTGAAAAGAAAAATGATAAGAGTAACTTAAGAGACAAGAAGAAAATAGGGTGGGTAAGGAAACAAGTCGACATAAGGTAGATATTTGTGGAAATCAAGAAGAAGAAATGGACATGGGCTGGGCACGTAGTGCGTTGGCAGGGTATCCGCTTATCATTATGGGTAATTGATTGGGTACTCAGAGAAGGCAAACGGGTGAAGGGGAGACAGAAAGCTAGGTGGGCAGTTGAGTTTGGTGTGCTTGTGGGTATGAAGTGGTAGCAGCAAGCACAGGACCGACTTGACAGACAGAACATGGAAGAGGCCTTTGTCCTAAAGTGGGCGTGATCAAGCTGATGGTCATGATTATTATTAGTCTTTGAAAAATTTGAGTTGCGCCATGAGTTACCACTTTCAAGCTGTCTCGCACTTATAAAACGCGCCGCTGGTTTTAGCACGTGGTACTTCGGAACTGTTGTTGCGATAGACGTGCTAGAATATTTTAAATTGCTGATGAAATTGACAGAAACAATTCTTTCTTGCTGAACAATTATGGAAGATGTGCACAGGGCCAAACTACGCAGTGGTATTTTACTCTTGAGAGTGCATATACAAAGACTACCACAATTGTTTGATGTCCCTGGCTGCTTCCCATGCTTTGTCACGCCGAGATAATGGAATCGCGCAGGAGACGAGCGAACAGTGGTATGATGAAGTGCTCGTCAAAAAACGACACTCTGTTGGTCACGAGCCTGAAGCTAAATAGGTGGTGTGGTGATGTGATTAGCGTTTGAGGGCGTGAGACCTGGTTCGCAGATAGAAATGAAATGCGACTTGACGCCTTTTGTTTCGTACCAGCAGTGATAATTTTTAACAGTGGGCTTGATGATTAAGACGTTGGATAGCGCAGCAAATTAAAAGTGTTATTCGGTTTTGCTCTGAACATGAGGATAATGTTGTCAGCCTTCCCGATTTTCTCGTCAACTTTCCACAAAAGCGAGGGCAGACGCTGTAATCGGAGGCATGTTTATTGGGACGACTGCAAGCTCGAATAACTACTCCTTAATGCACCGTCAACTGGTGACCAGAACACTTCCAAAAACTGCCTTCAATGCTAACTCTGAAGAGCTATAGAGCTTGGTCTAAAATTAATGAAATCAGGCAATGTGTTCTGCTAATGGCTGAGTGCTATTTAGACCAGCATGACGGATGCCTACATTTGGCACCACAACTGCAGTGGTTACAACCATGTTTCAAACCTCGCAAGTAGAATTCATTGAACACTTATGCTCAATCACTCTTATTGTCAGTGCTGATCTTACGTCCAATATCTTTAAAAATGATGGAGCTCAACACTTGTGCTGCTTTCATGCCAGCGGTTGGCGGCCAAAACGTGCATGACCACATATTCCCGCGGAGGAAACCATCTCGTCCTTCAAAAGAGGGCGCCGTGGTGCCTACTTCGCGCAAGCCTGGAGTTGAATTGTGACCACATACGTGAAAACTTTTGAAATTTATTAGAATGGGGGTGCATTGCAGTGAAGTGTAGTTTGGTGAGATGTGCCCTTACAAACATACAGATCGTTGTGGCTGGTACAAAAAAGAAGGTTGTGGCTGGCCGCCATTTCGAGGTAACATTTCCACTCGTTTGTTGAAAATCCAGTAGTTTTCACGAAGTGGAAATTGTCGTGCTACTAAAATTATATTGAACATCAATATCCCATAAGAATACGGTTGTGCCATATGACTACAGTATATATAATATTATCTAGGGTTCAACATCGCAAAACCATGATATGGATACATGAGACGCCTCAGTAGAGGGCTTCCATAATGTGAGCCACCTGGTATTCTTCTACGTTTAGTGACTTGAAACAAAAAAGGGCCTTAAATATCTTGCCTCTGTTCAAGTGCGTCCACCGTAGCCGTGATCGGCGACAATACGGAATGGAATTATGCACTTTGTACGGTGAACGCCATCGGTGAACACGGCCAGGCGCATCAAACAATATGAAGCGCCGTGGGTGTTTGCTGGGTAGGCGTCTCAGCGTAGTTTTTCATTGCGCAGAAGTTAGGGGTAATGTAATTTCCAAGGCTTTACCCACAAAACGCGCAATAAAACTAAGATGCCTTTCGAATTGAAAAATCAGTTGAGTATAGACGACCTTTTAATATTTGACATGTACCAAAAACTAGTGCACATGTACTTTCACATTTTCCCAGCGTCCGATTGCGGCCGTCATGAAGTCGTGCGGTTTGAGCTCGTACTACGAACCTCGATAGCAAAGTACTGTTCGCCTTGTTTATGCAGTTGTTACGGTGCTAGTTTCTTGACCCGAAGCGTTACGAAGTCTAGATGATCGACATTTAAGGAGTTATTGAGCATGGTGTGCCTCATTACCACGTGAAATGTCGACGCGTTAGACACCACGTAGTATAACAATGATTATCAGTGCAACGCAGTTGTCTGTGTACTATGGGTTAGCGATGGCTGAAGTGATTGGAAACGCAATATGGTGAGTATCAACAAAGCAGGGCGTCGTTACTTCGCAGCCCAGCGTTCAGATTGACCTCCTTGCGCCTTATAGCTGTGTGGTATTCATTTATTTGTGCAAAACTTAGCCCTACGCACGTACTTGCTTTCTTAAGGGAAAGCACTTAGAAGCCAGTGGAACACGTCAAGTGTCTGAAACCTGCGATAGAGTTTCAGGTGCAATTTTATTTCTGTTCACCGTTTGGATTTTCACGATTTTGATTTGTTGTCTAGAAAGCATATGCTTCAAAGGAAGATTACAATATTTTGTAAGTTTTTATGTTTGATCACTAACATTGAAGGTGATAATAATTGTGCGCAAAGCATGTGACTCATGGCAATTTTTCATGGCTGGAAAACTTTCATTTTCTAGAATACAGCGACACTCATGAGTCGTCTAGGTGAAATAACTGAACTCTGACGTCAGAACGCTTACTCTCACTTATTGGGAATTATATTATGCTGGTTATTTGCCAGGTCACACTTTTAATGGGCAACGTTATGTTCATTAAATTATTTTACTTGTTAAAGCATAGTTGTGAATGTCACTGCTGAAACTCCGGAAGACCTATAACGTATTAATGGCTTCGTTCACTTTTAAGTTTTAAATAATGACGCATATTGCCTATTCCTGTTCTTACATTGCTTCCTTCAAATAATTGGCAGTCTCATTTCTCTGGTTATGACATGAAACACCAAGCTTTATCATATCAAATCTGTTCTGTCTATTACATCGCGACCTAATTAAAATGCTTTTGTGATTTCAATAATTCACCCAACATCATGAAGGCGACACATCACCAAACAGTTTAAATAGCCAGCGCACCGCGCTGCCTTCAACATTAGTTTTCATAGAGAAAAGAGTTGAGGTGGTAAGTATTATTCCTCTTGTTTTAGGTCTATAAGGTCTCAGAAGGAAGATATGACAGCCCCATTTCAGCTTTTTTAACTTGCTCATCTGGATGGTAACATATCTGTAGTTTCAGTAAATATTACCACCCTTGCCTTACCCTCATTACTATCGCTCTTTCCTCTAGTTCTTGCTTATTTGTGACACTGTACGAGCATGTTTTTTCTCTGTGCTACAATTGGCATTATGGAAAAATACCGTTGTCAAGCTTGTTATATTCAATTGGTTTGTTTCCTATCAATGATATTGTGTCATAGTATTGCATCTTACCTTCATGGTGAGTGCTCCTGTAACTCTTTCACGTAAGTTAGGTCCACTTGGAAACTCTCACAATTACGCAGAACAACTGCACTTTTTGTTCTTGCAATTTTTTCGTTCGGTGCTGAGAATTACTGTCATTGTAAATACAACATCACGGATGGCCATTTAAAAAAAGTATTTAATTTGATGCCTAATCCCCAAAGAGCTTCCTCTTATACATTATTTCATTCGGTTATCACAATCTTGATTTTTGATGTTTGCATAAAAAGTGCGGTTACATAGCCTTCATCGCAAATAATCTAAGAATGCACAAAATCATGCAGCAGTAACCCTCGATGCGCGAAATTACGACTTTTGAAACACGTCGCTTATACCTTGAAAGAGCAGCAACGTTATATATCTTCATGAGCGCTCTGTATGTGTAAAAACACTATATGTACACAAACACGCATTCAGCTTCAGAAACACAACACATAGAAAACGCATCTTAGCTTTAGAAACTTCGGGTTTCTGAAAAATAGCGAAATGTTTTGGACTAATAGTTGGTCTTCCTTGATATGTGAAAGTACAAAAACCAACCAGACATGCAACACTGCTATAGGTCACATGAGATTTTGTATTGTCTATGCTCCATCTCGGAAGTTTCCGTCAGCTTTGCGAAGGTGACAGGGCCTCATAGCCAGCAGGAACGACGGTTAGCCTCTTCATGTGCACTCATCAGCATCATATAGTCTGCTAGGCGTCTGGCTGACATATGCTCACATGCGTAGGTCGACAAATGAAAACAGATGGCTTCATCGGGAAAAAATGGCCGCACTCATCACATCTGGTGCCCTCTGCATGGAGTTTATCAAGTCGTCCTTGTGCGCTTTGCGACCTTTACGTTGCAACATGACGCTTGTATTTGCTTCAGACCAATGTGCAGATGCTTCGAGACTAATAGAGAGCTCTCGAGAACAGGCCCCACATTGGCGCCCTAAAGCTCGAGTATTGCGTGAGCTCGCTTTCGATCAAGCAGGAGCGAGAAATTTCCGAACAGGGTCAATCTAGTATTGGCTGAGAGCCGTTACTTCGCTGGGTGCCGTGTCTTTTGCTTCACGCAAAGCTTTTGGGGCTGGCTTCGGGTCTCCCGCTAAATGTCAGAAAAAGCGTCCGCAACGAGAAAACCGAACACTGTTCGCGTCGCGTGCATGTGCAGTGGCCACAACACCATATCTGTGGGGCCCCATAACGATTGGGGCTTCTATTTTTAAGCTCCCTAATGTCTTCGAGGCTATGCTTCCCTAATTCCAAGAACTATCAATAAATTATGAGCTTCTGAGACATAACAGGTGCGCCTAAACACACAACGCATCTCCTTAATAATTATGAAATGTGTTTCATGCATGCTCCACAGTATAAGATGGCACAATTTGATGGTTCGTTTCATCCTTTACTTGTTGCTCGCCGCACATCGAATAGCGAGCGCAAGTTCAGTTCGAAGCGGGTGGTCACTTCCACATTGGCGCTGCCATATGGGTTAGTTACCAGTTACCAAGAGTAATGAATATATCGTGCATCGATGTGAACACATGTCAAATAAGCGCAAATGTTTCACCCATGCCATTTGTAACGTGATTATATCAGGACCAATGTTTTGCTGTTCAAGCATGTATGTCGCTTACAGCCTCTGGTCTTGGTGATGATGAACGGTAGTATTGCGGTTGAGTATAGGGTAGATGAATAAATAGCACCAAAGATATATATGCTTTGTGTACTGGTTATAAACGTTGAACGACTGCACTTTCACACGATTGGCTTTGCGTTTCTTTCTAACGAATGAACTATTCAACTTTGTTCATTTTCGAAAGATTAGTGGACATTACAGAAGTCAGCGCACATTTAGGCAGCCAAAGGCCGAACAGATTTGCGCACGCCTTAGGAGCAGCATTTGTCGGTTTGCATACTTTCGCTTTGATGTGAAGCCACAATAGTTTACTGGAATGAGCACTCAACAACTTGAATGTGCCTACACAGTCCTTAACAAAGTGTGCAAACCCACCTAATCCTGGTCACTCATAGTACGCTTTACAACAAATTTATATAGATAGACGGATATATATAGTATGCTTTAAAAAGATTGATTGAATGATTGATTGATTGACTGATTGGGATAGATTGATAGATTAGATAGATAGATAGATAGATAGATGATAGATATATAGGTAGATATATATATATAGACAGATGGATATATAGATAGATAGATAGATAGATACATAGATAGATAGATAGATAGATAGATAGGCTAAAAATCGCCAAATTTCGCTGAGAAATGCTTCGCATTTTATAACCCTCACTGGTGCTTCCTAAACTTTAGATTTTATGGAGCACTTGTGTCTCCTATCTGCAAAATAAATGTAGCTTGCGCGGTTTTGTCATCAATAAGCCAAATTGGTATTGTTGCGGTAGATATAGAAACAAAAAGAAGGTAGACGACTACGTTTTTTTCACGTCTGTGTAGCCTGCCTTTCACCACGCTAACACATCAAAGTTCATGCACTAAAAATAAATTTCATAATCCTAAACTGTTAAATTCATCAAAATGTGAACTATCATTTTCTTGATCAAGTTTCACGTAAAGCATATTTTGTACATCTAATTCTGTGTAGCCCAGTTCTATGCACCATCGATGGACACGTAGGCCGCCATTTGTGCCTTGAAACAGGTATTAGAAGCTAAACATTTTTCCTTTTTTCCAGGCTGTTCGCTATCCGCTTAACAGCATACGCGATGAAGCACGCGCTGTTGGTTTTGGCATCAATGGTCCTTGTGGTGGCATCGCAGTCTGTGGAAGAATGTGACAAGACGACTCTTCTGGTTGGCAATGGTGAATGAATAACCATTACATATGATTTTCAGATTTTTTTTGCATCAAAGTGTGTCAATCAACGTGAGTGCTAACGGACAGCAATAGTAAACAATAAGTGGATTTTTTGTACTAGGTTACGAAGATGAGTTTCATTTCCAGACATTTTTGTGCAATTCCAGGATACGAAGTCTCGCTCAAATTCATCGTTGCGAACTTAGGCTTCAGCTGGTATACAGTTCTGGTGTTGTGAAGTTGTAGGCTTTGGCGATGAAATCGTGAAACTTATTTTCAGTTCATATTGCGTGAACTTGCGTCAGTAAAAGTAGTGTAGCGAAGCCTCCAAACTCTGAAATGGGTCGAACTCTTGAGTACCTTGTAGTGGGGCTACCCAACAAGGACGCCGCTCGCGCTGAGAGCCCGTGCTTGGCTGTGACTGTCGCCATTGTATATTCTCGCTCGTTGCCGGCTAATAAACGCCATAACAATTTGGTGGAGAGTGCTGCGATCCCTGTCTATGCCTTTGGAGCTGCGATCACGTACCCTACCATCAACTATGTACCACGACGCTTCTCAGCAAACGTCTCCTCCAATGCCACCCCCTTGTCCCGGTGTCCCCAGAATCCGCGATCTACCTATCTTCACTGGCACTGATGGCACTGACGTGGAGGACTGGCTCGCCATTTATGAGCGCGTGAGCGTTCCCAACAAATGGGACGAGGACGACAAGCTGACCAACTTGGTATTCTACCTTGCTGGTGTTGCCAGTTTGTGGTACAACAACCACGCGTCTGATTTTGCCACATGGTCCGATTTTAAGATCGCAATCATCAACGTCTTCGGCCGCCCTGCTGTTGGCAAGCTGCAAGCCGAGCAGCGCTTACGTGAACGTGCTCAGGAGGCTGGTGAGTCATTCACCAGCTATATTGAAGACGTCCTGGACCTATGCAACTAATCTATTCTCACTATGTCCGAGTCTGACAAAATCCGAAACATCAAAAAAGGCATTGACGATGATGTCTTCACGATGCTGCTCGCCAAAAACCCCGGCACAGTGGCTGAGTTTATCACACTGTGCCAGAGCTACGAGGAGCTCCGCCGGCAGCGTTCGATGACCCTACGCTCCCTACTACGAGCTGCAACTCTTGCTGGCTTGGAGGCCAGTTGTGACCAAGTGGCGTTGATGGCAGACCTAAAGTCCTTCATCCGTGAGGAAATCGCGCGTCAGTTCTCGCTCCTGCCCTTTGCCCACCAACCGACTGTTCAACAATCGCCTACTACCCTTCTCCCTCCCATCCGTCGAGCGATTGAACTGGAAATAGCGGAGGTAATGCCTGCGTACCACCCTCCACGGCCTTCGGTTCCTGCGCCCCTGAGTTACGCGCAAGTGGTCGCCAGGCCGCCCCAAGTCGTTCCAGCAACCGCCCCTCTGCCTTACGCCGAAGCTGCCGCTCGACCTCCGTCCTTTGCAGCGGGTGTGCCCGCTACGTATGTTGACGTAACCCCTCAGCCTCAGCTTCAGTCCACCATGCAGCCACCGTTCCGTCCATCAGCCCTTGCGACATGGGTGAGAGCTACCCCGGTGAACAAATGGCGCACACTCGACAACCGGCCCATATGCTTTGCCTGCGGTTACGCCGGTCACGGGTCCCGTTATTGCCATCGCGTACAGCCGGCTCCAATTTCTTCACCTGTTGCTGGCCAACTCAGCCGTCCTTATCACGAAGAACCGCCGTCTATGCCACCTCGAACTCGCCCAGGTCCATCTCAAAGATCGCCGTCTCCACGACGTCGTTCCCTGTCCCCCATGCGGCCAAGTGCGGCAGCTCATGAGCGGGAAAACTAGTCGTCGCAGTGCCCGAGGCAAGGACTGCGACGCTATCGCAATGTGAAAGCCCTCAGAGCAGCCCCTCGAATGTCATTGACGTGCTTATGGACGGTGTTTGTGCATCGGCTCTTATTGACACTGGAGCTGCCGTATCAGTTATGGACGAAAAACTCTGCCGCTTACTTCGAAAAGTGACGACACCACTTTCTGGGTTACCCCTCCATATTGCAAGTTTGTACCGCATTCATCCTACAGCAGGGTGCACAGCTCGCGTTGTCATCCAGGACGTTCTGTATGTCGCCTAGTTCATCATCATTCAGGCATGCTCTCATGACGTCATCCTGGGATGGGACTTTCTCTCCCGCCATAACGCCGTCATCCATTGTGCCACCGCCGAAATTGAGCTCTCACCCTTCTCGCATTTGACGCCAGAAGACAGTCCCCCGACACTGAGCAAGATTCTAACGAAAGACAATACAACAGTGCCTCCAAACTCTACGACGGCTGTGTCTGTCTACTGCGCTAGTCTCTCCGACACCATTGGACTTGTTTCGCCATCTGACCACGCTTGCAGCAGGAAAGGGTTGCTAGTACCTTTCGCGACCGTCCAGCTCAACCAGGGCAACACTGCTATTTTTGTAACCGACCCGTCCCCGTACGCTGTTACCTTGCTTTGAGGGGAATGTCTCGGCAGAGTGGAACCAGTCAACGACGCACAACTCCTGGACGTACCCGATGACACGCGCGGTCCCAGGTCGTGTACCATCAATGCTGTTTCCACTTCTGATTCGTCATCTGCTGATGTATTTGGCTTCTCCATCGCTGACAACCTTACGGCCGTACAGCGTTCCCAACTTCTGGACCTGTTGCAAGAATATCGTTCTTCTTTCGATGTCGGGCGAACTTTTCTCGGTCGCACATCCGTTGTTACGCATCGCATCGACACTGGTGCCCATACACCTTTACGGCAACGACCATATCGCGTGTCGCCTGCTGAACGTCGAGTAATTAATGATCAGGTTGACGGTATGCTCCGACGCGACGTTATTCGGTCCTCGAACAGTCCATGGGCGTCTCCTGTTGTTCTTGTTGTGAAGAAAGACGGTTCTGTGCGGTTTTGTGTGGACTACAGACGGCTCAATAAGATCACTCGCAAGGATGTTTATCCACGGCCACGCATCGATGACGCGATTGATAGCCTTCATGGAGCCGATTTTTTTCTTCTCTCGATCTGCGCTCGGGGTACTGGCAAGTACCCATGGCTGACGACGCTCGACCAAAGACTGCCTTCGTCACGCCAGACGGCTTGTACGAGTTCAACGCCATGCCGTTTGGTCTATGTAATGCACCTGCGACCTTTGAGCGCATGATGGACACCGTTCTGCGCAACTTGAAATGGTACACGTGCTTGTGTTACTTCGACGATGTCATTGTCTTTGCTCCGGATTTCTCCACGCATCTCCAACGTCTGAAAGAAGTTTTCGCACGTGTGAGCAATGCCGGCTTGCAACTAAATCTGAAAAAGTGCCGCTTTGCAGCACGGCAACTCACCATACTGGGGTACGTCGTGTCCAAAGACGGCATTCTTCCTGATCCTGCCAAGCTTCAGGCCGTGGCCGAATTCCCCAAACCTGCATCTGTCAAAGAACTGCGTAGTTTCGTGGGCCTGTGGTCATACTTTCGACGCTTCATACGAAATTTCGCCACGATCATATCACCGCTGACGAAGCTCCTTGGAAGTAACGGGCCCTTCAATTTGTGGTCATCTGAGTGCGACGACGCGTTCGCGAAGCTCCGCCATTTGTTGACGTCGCCTCCCATTCTACGCCACTACGACCCCACAGCCCCAACGGAGGTGCACACGGATGCCAGCGGTGTAGGCCTAGGCGCTGTCCTGGCGCAGCGAAAACCCGGATTCCTTGAATGTGTCGTAGCATATGCAAGCCGTACGCTCACGAGAGCCGAGAAAAACTACACCGTCACGGAGAAAGAGTGCCTGGCGATCGTCTGGGCTCTTACAAAGTTTCGACCTTATTTGTATGGTCGCCCATTCGATGTCGTCACCGACCATCATGCACTATGCTGGCTTTCATCATTGAAGGATCCCTCAGGCCGTCTCGCCCGTTGGGCTCTTCGCTTACAAGACTAGGACATCCGCGTGCTGTACCGCAACGGACGCCAGCATGCTGACGCCGACGCCCTCTCGCGCTCCCCTCTGCCTGAAGGTGATGTGCGCTGCTCAGTATCCTCGGCTGCTGTTTCTGCCATTGATGTTGACATCATTGCTACTGAACAGCGAAAGGATAATTGGATTGGCCCGCTCATCGACATGCTCTCTGATCCATCCGCAACGCCATCCACGCGTACCTTGCGTCGTCAAGCTCGCCATTTCGCCATCCGTGACGGCCTTCTACACCGACGCAGTTACGACGCCGACGGCCGGCAGTGGTTACTCGTGATACCCCGCAGTCTGCGGTCAGAGATATGTGAATGCTTCCAATCTGATCCGCAATGCGCGCACTCTGGGGTATTTAAAACCTACCATCGCATTCGACAACGCTACTTCTGGCGTGGGATGTACCGCTACGTGCAGCAGTTCGTTCGCTCTTGCCTCACTTTCCAACGCCGTAAACCGTCAGCCCACATGTCGCACGCCGGTCTGCAACCATTACCTTGCCCTGACCGTCTCTTTGGGCGCGTAGGTATTTATTTGTATGGACCACTTCCTCTGACGTCGGCTGGTAAACACTGGGCCATCGTTGCCGTTGACCATTTAACGCGATACGCCGAAACCGCCGCTCACCCTGCGGCTACGGCGCGCGATGTTGCGTCCTTCCAGCTGCATCAATTTATACTGCGCCACGGACCACCCCAAGAGCTTCTCAGCGATCGAAGCCGTGTCTTATTGTCGGAAGTCGTCGAAGCCATTCTGACGGAGTGCCTTTCTGTCCACCACAAAACTACTGCTTACCACCCACAGACGAATGACCTCACCGAACGCTTTAACCGCACCCTCGGCGACATGCTTTCTATGTACGTCGCTGCCAACCACACTAATTGGGATAATATACTGCCCTTCGTCACCTACGCCTACAACACCGCCCCTCAGAGCACGACTGGTTTTTCACCTTTCTAATTGCTGTCCGGAAGGCACCCATCGCACACCATGGACACGATACTCCCGTACACGCCGGATCCATGTGAGTGTACACCCATTTCCAAGACAGCCAGGCTTGCTGAAGAGTGTCGCGAGCTTGCCAAGACTTTTATGACGCAAGAGCAAAAGCGGCAGAAGAGTATTCGTGATGGCTCCACCACTTCTGAGCTCACGTTCCTTCTTGGTGCGCTTGTATGGCTCTCGATCCCGACCTCTGCAGCTGGCCTCTCTTCCAAACTACATCCCAAATTTGAAGGCCCTTACCGTGTCATCAAGCGCACCTCACCCGTCAACTATCTGATCGAACCCGTTGAACAATCTTCGGACATGCGCCGCCGTGGGCGAGACATAGTCGACGTGGAGCCCCTGAAGGCTTATTATGACCCGCTTATAGTAACAAGCTGTTAGGTCGCCAGGCGGCTCCCTCTTCGACCCCGGGGTAATTGTAGCGAAGCCTTTGAACTCTGAAATGGGTCGAACTCTTGAGTAGCTTCTAGTGGGGCTACCCAACAAGGACGCCGCTCGCACTGAGAGCCCGTGCTTGGCTGTGACTGTCGCCATTGTATATTCTCACTCGTTGCCGGCTAATAAACGCCTTAACAGTAGCAACAATTACGTCACGATCATATAGGTTTGCACCCTGACCATGAATTAATAATTATATTTTGTAAACGTCACTGTTTGGGTAATATTTGCGCATTTCCTGGTTTGTACTAATGCGATTGAGTGCTGGCGTAAATTTTATCATATTTACATCCTGTGCGCACCCGATAACTATTTAGGTGGAAGCACTGCAGGTAGTTTACTTTTCAGGTCAGAATGTTCTATGAATTTTTGAGAATGTTTTGGTAGCCAATGAATGATCATTTGCATGTTTATGCGTCTAACGGGGTCGCCAGAAGTCACGCTGTTTGTATCAGCTCAGCTTGAGGAAATATATCAAAGAAACCTCCGCAAAACGGTATATGAGCGAGCATTGTGGAGACACAAAATAATTTTGCTGTCTGTGTTAGCTTTTTTCTGAAGCGCATAGCATTACGTCGTTGCATCTCACCTAGCAGCTTGCTTTGGAGCAGGGGGACGTTTGGGTGCACCAAACACACAGGCATACAGCTGAAGAGCGCACCCCTAAAAGACTTCTTTTGGGGGACATGCAGGAATGAATCCCGTGAGAAGCCAATTTTTACTGATATCTTCTTGGAACGACAGAGCTATATTTGTTGCATAACGAAGTAGCTATATAAACTCGGAGAACAGGGCATTCGATGACGACGTGGTCAAATGCCTGAAATATCAGAACAACTGATGAAATCGCAGCTGCACTCTAAGGCGGAATGGTGTTAAAAGGGTGTGTGGTTCGTCCTTTTGGAAACTAATGGGGCTGCCACAATTATTATTTCTTTAAGGACTAACGACACCGGGTCTCACAATTAGTCTCCACAAACTAGCTCAAGGGACAAACATTTAATTTTTAGATTTACACCTTAAAGGTTAACCGTTAGTCCCACAATTCAACTCAAAAGTCTAACATTTAGTCCTCAACATTTGCACCTTATAGAGCAACTGTCAATTCCCACATTTATACCTCACTGGGCAACCGTTGGTCCTTACAGTTGTACCTCGCCGGATGAACGGTTGATCCACTTGAATACTTTAATCGGATGAACTTTTTATCTCTAGTTCAAACATTGTTTTTTATTTATTTTCCGTAAGGCCTGATACATTTCTCGCTTGTTTTTTGCGCAGTGAGCAGCAAATAGCCCAGAAAAGAAAACGCGAAAAAGTAGTTAGCCACCTGTGTGTAACTGCTTTCGTACTCGCGGCAAAAACGAAAGACCAAAGTGAGACACCAAAATCTTTTATTTTTCTGCATACGCATGAAGATTCTCCGTTCTTTAATGGGAATTCATGGTGAAGTGTACAAGTGCAGTCTCGTAGTCGCATCTTGTTTACTCCTTGTGGACCTCCTCCAACGGAAGCGAAAGATGACAGGCATCGCAAACGCTAGCGCACGCAACCTTCTGCCTGTTGTGTTACCACGGCTGTACGTACAATAAGATTGTAAAAATAGTTAGACACACGTGAAAGCAGATGAAGACACACGTCTATGACAAATACGTGCAGGTTAATATAAAACATGCTTGTAAAGTTTGACACACAACTAGCTTTACCCTCACATCTCGTACAGTGCTTCTGAAGCTGCTCTGACGAGAGAGATGGATGACAGGCATCGCAGATGCCACCGCACACAGGCTTCAGCATAGTGTGCGGCGACGGCTGCACAATGAGTGGGATAAATAGTGTCACACGTGACAGATGATGAATACGATTGCATACCAGAAATACGTGCAAGGTGAAATAAAAAACGTACGTAAGATATGACATTCTAATAATTTGACCGTGATGTCACACATCGTAAAAGACTGATTTCGATCCTCATAGCACACCAGCTTAGGAGCGGCGGCCGCAGCCACAACTCCGCGAAGCACCGTGCCGCCGACAAGTCGGCGAGTTCTGAGCGAGTGACGTCGTTCAACTCGAGGAAGCGAACGTGAGACTAAACAAGGTGCTGCACGTGGAGTGTCGGCCGCCAGCGAACTTCCAACAGGAGAGCGAGCGTACGCTTGGCCTCCACCACAAACAGCGCTAAGCTGATTTCGAGCGAGCGCCGAAAAAAAATCGACGGTAATGCGGCCCTTTTCCACAAACTCGAGTGAGTGCAGCGCGCAAACGTGAGTCCACCGCCACGGCCAATAGACGGCGCCGAGCTGCTTGCTATCGACTCACGGTAAAGACAACTGTAATGGCGACCAACCTTCACTGAGTTCCGACGCTAGCTAAAGCCCTGCTCGCCCCTGCTGGTGTACCTACAGAACGCGAGATACTACAACTAAGCTTGTTACGAGAACCCGCAACGTGTTTTCGACGACTCTCAAAACAGCGACGAGGTCTCAGCTGAGTATCGTGAGCCGGAGCTCATCACGGTGGCGAAGACCGGCCAAGACTCGTTGAGCAAGCGTACGGCAGGCTGACGGCAATGTCGTCCAATTTCCAGGTGGTCGCAAAACACAGGCGAACTACAGACGCCCAAGCTGACCTTTGCGATGCATTTAATGCGTGCGATATACAACACGACAGAGCCCGTTGCCGGCAAGCGTGATCCGTATCGCACACGTGACAAGTAGAGCTGAATAAAGAATGATCACGTGCTTGCGAAAGAATCAAGCGCTTATTTCTGCTCTGAGCCGGACTGACGTAATGTATTCGATAGGCCTGCTGTCTTCTCGGCCGCCATGTCGGCCTTCCCAACTATTGCTGTCATGTGTTGATCTTGACTGCCTTGAAGCCAGAAATATACAGCGTGGTGTAGTGACGTGCCGAGACTTGCTCCAGACATCATGGGTGCGGCGAAACGTATTCATTGCTATTCATTGCTTAACATTTCTTTAGTAAAAAATTATTCATTGCTTGACATTTCTTTATTATATACCAATTCATTTATACAGCAAGACAACACTCGTTTCATAGTAAATTCTTCACGGTGGGTTGTGCCACGATAATAAGAACAATCAATCTTGTCATGTGTCCTTGGGTGTCTTCCTTTGTTGTATTTATGTGGTGTTTAATGTTCTAAAAGTACCATCATATTAAGAGAGACGCCGTAAAGCAGGGCTCAGAAGTTTCGACCAACAGGTGCTCTTCGACATGCACCCGCATTTGAGTACACGGGCCCACATCATTTTCGACTCCTTCGAAAATGCAGCCGCCTCTGGCGCATTTGATCCCGTGATGTGCGGGTCAGCAGCCGAGTACCTTAGCAACTAGACCAACTCCATGTGCGTTTTTCTTGTGTGTATGCACCGTTTTTAGGATGAGTCTTGGTCTACTTCACACCATGTAATATGATCATGCGCGACTTGACGCCAAATAGCCAAAAACTAGTTTTCTACACTCGCCGTCATTACTAGCGGTGATAACACTCTGACGTTCAAGACAACATATAGGCGGATGGCCACCGCTGGTGCTAATTTTGTAGAGCATCGACATGATATTCAAAGGTAGTTGGTGTGTTTCTCACTGTAGCAAGTTATTTTATCACCAGTTTTCACATATATATTTCATAACTACGAGAAGTAACGTCCAGTACACTTCAGGTGCCAACATTGTCGGTTAGTTCCCGTCATTATCGTTTCCGAGAAAAGCAGTCGATGATTGAATATCCCAGGAAAAAAATCGTGTATGACTTGCCGTACTGGCATTTGTTATCTCTCGTACTTCAAATAAATTGAATACTTTAGGGCACGAGCAGAAAACAACTAGCAATGAAGGTGACGAGGCTTCTCATATTCAAAGAAAACATTCGGTTCGTATCAGCTGGTGTCCATCTCTCTGTGTTACCCCGCATATAAATATGTGAGCAATCTGTACAAACGATGATTCTGATTTTTTTCTGAATACGGATTTTATGTGGTAATAAATTCTAAGTATAACATTTATGCCAGTAAGCCAATATGTTTCACAGTTCCTAAAATAGGTTTTGTGCCTTTTGAGCACTGGACTAACGAATAAAGAAATTACCAGTAAAAGAGTATTGACTTGGTTTTGCGGAGTGTGGCCGTGGGCGAGACAAATAGATTTTGTTCGCCTTAAGCGTGCACTAAAATGCCACTTATAATGAAACATAAAAATAAACAGCTTTTAACCATCACATGTCATAGCGCATTAGACGCTTTGCCTAATGTGGGACTGAATTGTGGACTACTCGATCAGTATCATCGCTGTGCTGTTTCTTGAACTGCAGGTAATTTATATTAGTTGAAACTTTTCCTTTTATTGAAAAAATTTATTTATTGAAACGTCCACTACATACCGCACTGCAAAAGCACTTCCATCTGCTCGTACCTTTGCAAAGCGTTGCATATCGCTGATGTTATCACCTAAAATATACGTTACACGACAGCAACTTATAAGCATTTATTTGTTGAAGTTACCGCTTTAGTCATTCGTGTCATCTCAGTACCACTACTTTCAAATAAGTAGTCTTTGCTCTTCCCATTTCCTCCCAGGTATGTGCACTGAAGGACCACTACCCATTTCACCGGGCCAAACCTTAATGCTACGGTGCCCATGTGCTAACGTTACCTGTCATGACCACATGAGACGAGTTACAGTCACATGGTAAGCCACGCATTTATAAGAATAATTCGGCATAAATATCGTAACAAAAAGGTGATAAGCGCGGATTCAATTGTATTCCAGTGTTAAGTAGCACAATTAAACGCTTGAGCAGCTGCCGACCGAGGTCAGCCAGAAGAGCTCTTTCTGGCTCTCTTGTGACACCTTGCGTCGCTCTGTCGTCATCTTTAGACCGCCATTGCTCCGTCAGCCGCGAAAATAGAAAGGCTCATGATAAACAGGCACATGGTCTCGGCGTCTTCTTGACAATAGTCCTATTTTTCATTTTCTGTTTTGGCCCTAAAACACGTTCGCCTATTTCTCCTGCGTGGAAGTAATAACTAAGATGAGGAGCGAGAGAGTGAGCATAGACACAGCTAGAATGAGATAAAATCCTTGAGACTAAAAAAAGACAGGGAGAAAGAAGCAAGATTAAGGTAGAGAGGAAGGATATTTCCAGAAAGAACGCTTCTTCGCTAGGCGAGATTCGGATTCGCCTACCCATAATGAATGCTGAGCATCCTAAACACCGGCTACATAGGCACGCTAGCAGAACAAATCGTAACTATTGATTTTAGTGCAGTGTAGAATTGCATTGAAATAGTGTGGAACAGCAAGTTGTGGCTAGCACAGTGAACATGAAGGAAAGACAAGTAAGATAAATATTACATGAAATGAAAGGTGAAAATAAAAAAAACGAAAAAAAGAAAAAAGAAAAAAAAGCTACAGAAAGAAGCGAAAATTTGGATAAAGAATGTAAGAGCGGAAGAAAGGGATTGAGTAAAAAAAATCACAGCCTACCCACGGAATGTCGATTAGTGGGGCAAAGCGTTCGTCTCTCCGTAAGTCTGTCCATCTGTTTATCTATCCGTTTATCTGTCTGTCTGTCCATTCATCCGTCCGTTCATCCGTCGATTTGTCTGAATGTGTGTACGGCCGTCTGTTCGTGCGTTCGCCTGTCAGTTTATCTGTCTAGAATGGTGACCAAAGTAGTGCGATGCCTCCGGTGCATGTTCTGGCAACATGACGGACCGAAAATGACTTGAGAGCACATTGACTACACTGGTGTCGTTGAAGAACACATCCTGCTGGTGGTTGTAGATGCCGAGACGAAGTGGCTGGAGGTCAAATCTTGCGAAGTACATGTCAGGCACCGTGGAAGCATAAACGGTGAAGAAGGGCTCCTCCGATAATTGGCAGATTTGGTTACGTTTTCAATGTGCTACGAAACATTTTGTGCAGTGTTTTCAATAGACGACGCCTTAACTGAAAGGCGCAAGGGTAATATTTGTAAGGTTCGAGCTTGAGAGCCAAAAGTGTTACAAAATTGTAGCGCAGCTTTCATACTCAGATGTCTGACTTCACTCATATTATATCATGGAGCATATCCAGGTCTTTTACTTCTTGCTGGATCTGCTCTCGATGCCCGTGCTGATGCATTGTTTACACCTAAACTGCGGGACTTAGTACCGCAAACGGAACTGGTCAGCGTTTTGATTGGCTTAAAATTTTTATAGAGCTATATATAATGTCACTGGCATAAACTGAGCTCCAACGAAGCTGAAAACTAGCATTGTTGGTATGCGTCCTTAACTATGTGGCATGCGTCCTTAACTATGCGGCATGCGTCCAGTTAACGTAGTAGTGGCATAATACGAGCGACACAATAGTACTTATTTAGTTTCTTTCGCAATTAACCGTAAGTGCCTGTGCACAAACACTGACAGTCAGTCTCGATCGATTCAAAGGCAGCTATTCTATCCGTGCATTCAGCCCAGCTGCACGGCCATCAACAGCTGGCTGTTTAGGTTAGGTGCCCCTGACATAATGAATTTGAGAAATGACATGGTGTCACATTTCAGAGATTGCCAAGGAACTGCGGTGTAATAGCAATGAACAAACCGAGAAAGCTGCTTGGTCAGCAATGCTACGAGGCAAGACTTCCGAAAACACATTTGTCAAGAGCCGAGGCTGCTAGCCAATTTTGTGTGGCCTCGCGAGAAATCGAAAAATCTCTTTGTCCACCTAGAATACAGGAAGGAGACTGCACAATGAGCACTGCCACATCTCGACCACTCTACGTCTACCGACACCTAATAGAGCGCACTCCAACAATGCCACTGTTCTTTACCATTTATGGCTGAGAGTAGCTTTATGGTTAAGAGTGCTTTATGGTCAAGAGACACTACACCACATTTTTTTTTGCTAAAGTCCTCGATATTTATAAAGCACTGAGAAACTCACTTGCAGTGGCATCATCTCACGTAGATCTCAGATCGAAGATCGCGAAAAAAATTCTGGATTTTCGTCCTGAGAGGTCAAAGGTGACGAAAGGCAAAGACGACGAAGGCTGAGCTCAACTTCATCGAGTAATCAAACTTCCACCTGCCATTAAAGGTTTATAGGCTCTTAATTAATGTGAGTTGCGCGACTTCGTGTTCGCGTGCTCTGCCCTTCCTCTTTCTGGATCTTCTAAACTCCTTCATCCTGTGCTCAGCGTGGAGTAGCACGCCACTCCTTTTAGACTGGTTCTCATTCCTAACTTTCTGTTCTCTCGTGTTCTTTCCTCCCTGAATTCTTCGTCCTGATTTACACTGAAAACGTTAGACTGCTACACGCGGAGTGGTAGTGAACTTGCCAATCTAAGCGAGCACGGGCCTCGAAGTAGTCACCAGAGCGTATCTTCGGTTGAAAAGGCTACAACAATTGCCACAAAAGTGAAGTATGGAAGAGCAACTCAATCACGCTATTACTGTGAATTCATCAAGGTCTTGACTAAAGTTAGGCCCTGTCACCAAGTTTGTAATAAAGCGTTCGTTCGGGAACTTTGGACCTACTCTATATACATAGTTTTATTAAGTTTTGTTTAATATTTATTTGCCTAATTGAGCGAATAACAATGAATATTGACGCAAGCCATAACAGCTTTACATTGCCTTCCTGATTTTTTTTATTGCTAGTGCTAAAATATGACGAACTCATGTCAGTCTTTGTTTTTTGTTCAGTCACCCTGCGTTGTTCATAAGCATGATGAATTGGTTTTCAACACTTTTGCTCCTAATGATGTCTCGATAATTCCTGAATATCTCACATGTATGTGCAATGTGTACCTTATAAGAAAGTGTGCAGCTAGAACACGCTAGGAAAAGCTGGATTAGCGGCGTGCGAGTGGGCATCTATTTCATATTTAAATTGTTTCGCGCATTTCGTTTTTCTCGAAAAAAACAAGGGATTTCACAGGAAAATCAATGTTTCATTATACATTATCTTAGGCAAGGCACCCTATAAGGTCGGTGTTCCAATGATAGAAAAGTCTGGTAATTATAGTTTATTGGTATTTATTGTTTAGTTAAGAGAAATCACCGCCAAAGCAATCTGTACAAATGATTAACCAGTGAAAGATGAAACGTTCCGCCCGGTTTTAGAATGGGGCTCGGCCCGACATGGTATAGAACCGCTTAACAATTACTGGTTACACATTCGTGCTTCTTAGTGAGATTAAACACATCTGTCGCTTGGTTTACCAAAGTGCTTATGTCACACGCTGCACAATGTGTCTCGCACGATAACGGTCATAGAGGAATGTATTTAGGGGTTAAATGCAACTTGCATTGCGTTAATCACAGTGGTTATTTTCGAACCACAGGCGATCGCAGACGCCGCAGCCGGAGCCAACGTGCCGCTCAGAGACTCCCTTTGAAAGCGGTGTTCGCCCAGCGAACGCGCTCCCGCTAGAATCACACTGACACCGTAACATCGCGTTTTTGCAAGCGTCTGACATCGTGAGACCACTCGATGGGCAGGTCGCAAGAAAAACTCTTAAGCGCAGGCTTGGCGCCATGGCTGCGATGACGTCACGCACAACGCAGCCAATAGCAAGCACGCTAAAGAACTACGTAACTGATAACGCAGCCAATGGAGACTGCTCATGACAAGGCATTTGAATGAATTTTCATTTCTCCAAGCAATATACAGCTTTTGGTGTAGAAAATTATAGTTGCAAGTACACACGAGTATGACCAAGCGGTTTCTTTTATTGTTGGCTTTATTTAGCTGAGACAACCTGTGTACTTCTATCTATCTATCTATCTATCTATCTATCTATCTATCTATCTATCTATCTATCTATCTATCTATCTATCTATCTATCTATCTATCTATCTATCTATCTATCTATCTATCTATCTATCTATCTATCTATCTATCTATCTATCTATCTATCTATCTATCTATCTATCTATCTATCTATCTATCTATCTATCTATCTATCTATCTATCTATCTATCTATCTATCTATTTGACTGATTTGTACATCACTAGGTTCGTGTGAAGTAAAGCAAAACACCAATTGTGTGACCACAAATATACAGGTATAGAACCCAGACAGGTATTTCTCGAAGCACACATGTGGCATATCACTTAGTCGCATAACTGGTATCTGCGGACATAACACTACCCCGGAAGAGTACATCATTTCAGTGAACAATGAGGAACAAAGGCGATTATATAACTTGACGCTAGTCACAAATGCACAAGTGTCCTTTCTTGAAATTCAATTAGTGTGCTACTTTTACCCATATCTAAGCCCTTTCAAATAATTGTTGACATATTTAAGGAAAAATATCGATTTCCGAACTTCAAAAGAGATATAACCGCTGATTTTCAATAAAGCCGTATTTTTTTATGCAAGGTGAGAAGAGTTTAGTCGAAGGACAAAAATTCTGAGAGGATGCTCGGGGGATTTGTTTTCACGACATTCGTTTTGATTCATTTCAGGTGCTAACTTTCACGCATGGTTGAGCAGCAAGGACAAGAAAATAAAATTGTGTTTTTCTTTTTCAAATATGTGTTTTGGGCCAGTTTTTTATTTAAAATTTTAAATAGGTCAATTACCCTTCTACTTAATATTAACACGATTGCTTTGAAGAGCTTATTAAAAAAATTCCGGCGTCGGTGTCGGTGTGGGTATTGTTGGTTATGACCAAAATATCATCTTGCAGATGAGCGGAAATTTACAAAATGCAAATAAAGAAAGCTTATATTTCGAATTCGAATGACGCTCGACGCAGGCCATTTGGGTAAAGGCAAAGCTAACGTGGAGCCACAATCCTCTAGAACGTCTTCTTCCGACTGAGGAATAGTAATTTTCTAAACTACATGAAAAAAAAAGACTACATGAATGTCATGTAGTAGAAGAAGTCTCTTTATGTTGAGCCGCAGAAGCATGGAATCACTTCAGGCGTCAGGAGATGTGAACTGAGCAATCAGTGAGTGTTTTAAAGGGCCTCCTATTCTAAGCGTTCAAGACATATTTGATGAACATCAGCACCACAGCCATTAACAAAGCTGCGCAGTTTCACGCTTAGCCCTACAGACGCGTATTAGGCCCTTCGTTGATTTGTAAAAGGAGTAATTATAGCGTATAGTGCATTTACCGATTAAACTTCCAGTAGCCATTGACTGATATTCTGAGACCAGTGTTAGGTTTACAAAACCGAAGCGTGCGATCATTTAGGGTGGGGATGCGCTCGAGGCCCCAATATGCTATCGCGATCTATTCTTGAAGGCGAAACTAAATCGTCCTCTAATTTTTCAAATATACGCAGAAGACACGATGAATCAAAATCTTCCTAGGCATAGAAACATAAGTTCATTTATGCTATATTCACGCTATCACGTAATATAACATGAATACGAGCAATTAGGGAGTCAGAGAGTTATCGCCTCCTACTGCGCTTGCGGTGCTCTTAAGGTGCGTGAGATTCACTCACTGGCAGAACGTCGCAGCAAATAAAAATTGAAAAATAGGATCATCCGGGTACACATTCCAACCACAAAAAATACAGTAACAAGTATAGTATTCAGTCACAGCATTTTGCGCTGTAGTATATGGATAAAATTTTCTCTTTCTAAGCTGTAGTCTTCAAAAGGTAAATATGCATTCATTAATGCTCAACGAACCATCGCACTTGAGAGGTACATTGGTGAAACGTTTGACAACCTTAATTTAATATCTAGTCAGAAGTGTCACGGTTAAGAAAATCAATTTTGGGGTGTTTTTTCACGTGCTACTAAATATTCACGAGAAAAACTGAGTTGCCAGTTTCATAACCGTGAAATGCCTCCACGATTATTCATAACCATGGAGACATTGGTTACAAATCAGTGAATGAACCGGTGCCGTCTGCTACTTGGTTTGGTTTGGTTTGCTCTATTCAAGGCAAAATTTAACAAGATTGGCTTGGGGGACACGACTAAAGGCTAAGTAAATGTCTGACTTGGTCGTGCCACCCTGGAAGCAAAGCAGAAACATACCGCAAGTACAGTACGCAGAAAATTACAACCTCACGTATTATCTTACACGGGTACCATAGTCGAACAGGAACTGCCAGAAGTGTGAATAAAAGAATAGAAATGTAAACAGTCCTTATTCGAATGGTGGCAAATACAAACAAATGCACGTTTTCGATCAAATAAATTAACAAGACACATCTTGACTAGGAAATCGAGTTGCTCTACAAAACAAATTAGAGTATAATAAACAACAGGCAAAGGGACAATAATGAACAAGGTGCAACGAATACAAAAACATTATTACCTACAAACTTCGAAAATCAAGAAAAGCATCGCTTTCATCCACTAGAAACTCTATCGTTACTTTTTCAAATGATCAAGCTGAAATTCTGTCTTCCAGTGAATGTAATATAGTTGGGTGCTTGTTTAGAATGTTTGGAATTTGTGACGCTAATCGTTGGTCACCGTAGTTCGTGCGTGATCTATATTTGTATATTAGGCTCTTTATCAGCTCGTATGGTGTTTGTTTTACATATTATGTGTCCAAGATTAGTGATGTATTTAGTTTTTACTGGTGTAATATCTCTAGACATAATTTATAGGTCTGCATAACAGTATTATAGGCAATACTTTGTACATTTTAAAATATGGTCGAGCACTTTCGTAAAGGGGAGTGTTAGATATAGCACGTATAGCACGCTTTTGTAATATCAACAGAGAATTAGGGTTTGTGGTGGTCGTTGTTAGCCACACCCAGGAGCAGTATGTTAGTCGTGAATGTACTATTGCGTAGTAAATTTTCAGCTTGAAATTTGTTGGGACGTAGTATCTCAGTTTATTTAAAATGCCGATTCTTCTGGCAAAATCTTTTTTTATCACGTCAATGTGAGGAGACGAAGAAAGTTGTTCTTGGTGTAGAACTCCTAGAAATTTTATTGTTGTTGTGCGCTGAATCTCGGTGCTCTGGAAGTAAATTGAAGTGCTTGGTATATGAGCTACTCCTTTAGGCTTGAAAAACATGTACTTTGTTTTAGCGATATTCAAAATGTAAATGGGAATTCCTGCGAAACATCATTAGACATGCCAGGTTGTCGCGAACGTTTTCTAAAAAGCTTGATTTCGGCTTCACTTGTAAAAGTGTGACATGAAACAAACACAAGAATCTCAAGGCACTCGTAGCCAACAAAACGACGCATCTAGGATCAGATATTTGATACGGCAATGTCGCAATGAGCAAGATCACAATAAGTAAACCTAGTGAATGTGAAATCATGCGATTTTCACGCCCATTGAAGAATTGTATTCACCTAGCGCACTTCGACATTAGAAAAACTCATTGTAGGGTATTCGTGGAACAGTAAGATAGTTTGCTATCTGGTGGAGATGTGGCCTAAAGAGCTCCTCACCAGCTGACACGACGAATTTTATTTATACAGTCGGAATGGAGGCGCACCAATGCAGAACATTTAGGCACAATGGTACAATAGAAGCTGAGAAAAATAATGCCCTGAACAGCTGCCGCCAGGCACCGACTGAATAAAGAGCTGATACAAGCGCACATCCGGCCTGGTGCTCGGCAGAACAAAGATCATATCGCTTGGAAGAGCGCCCACCCCGAAAAAAATTGGTGGCATGTTACCACCAGATCTAAAATTAAGGTCATCCTCTATTTTTTAATTTACAAATGAATAATGCCAGCTTGTGTCAACAGGGTGGCTATGAGCTTTTAAATCTCGGCCCTGAGCTTATATCATAGGCAATAAGTATTTAGAGAATAGGCGGGTAAAAATATTTCAGGCTTGTTTCGTTCCTCGGTATAGTTCAGTTACACAATTAGTAAAGCTGGAATTTCTCGCCGCAAACTCTCCTAAGCATGCAGCGAAAATGTATGCTAAAAGGACAGAGTTATGAGGCGAGTATTTACAGTTTGAAAAGGTACAATTCTAACAAAAGCTTCAGGCATGCATTGTACATGTTTGTTGTTTGTACATTTTTATTGGTGTTTAGACAGTACACAAAAAAACTGCTGGGCTTAGACTCTAAGCACAACCACTTTTTTGCGTAAACATGTTTATAGAACTTGAACACTTTTTTGTAAGAAAACACTCACAAAATAAATTGATTGCGCATTATGTGAACCTGTGCAAATGATCGATTCATAAAGACTTGCATACATTACACACTTGTTGTGCTCAATTTTTTAGTACACTTCTGTTTGGGAACTGAGACTTCTTCTCTCCCTGCTATATGTATACGTTAGGAGCATTCTGCTTGAAATGTGACTTTAATGTAGTGTGGCTCTAGATAAGTCGAGATTGTGAACGTTTAAACTTCCTTTCCAATTTAAAATTTTGTCACGGAGTCATGATGTGAAAGAAGAGCGCATTCGGCTGAACTTACGGCCAAGAAACTGAAAGTCAAATTATAGCAATTCACGGGCACGATAGCGGCGAACAAAGTGTGGGCCGGCGATCAACTGACAAGCGTCGAAGAGTGGCGGCATTTATACATTCGTCGTCGAATATTCCAGCCTTTTCACTGGTATTCGCGCAACCTCTATAATAATATGGAGGTTTCGTGTCTTGCGAGCAATAATAACAGAACGATGTACAATCATCACAAACGTTATCGAACAATGTGTGCGAAGTTGACGTACATGCGCAGTTTGGAATGAGCATTCCTGACCCAGTCTTTGTGGGTGAAAACTGAATCGTACAAAAGTGAAAAAAAAAGCGCCCGTGGTATTTTTCCCCTCTAAAGAAGCGTCGCCTCGATGCTTGGAACAGAATACTGTGAAAATACATCAACACTAAAGATAACAGCAATAAAGAAAGTAGAATAATAAATACCAACAAGAAATGAAACACATAGACAAAACAAACACAGGTCTTAGGTTGTTTAATGCACATTGTAACAACAGCTGTTGTTTCTCCCTTGGTTCTTTATACGGAGGTGGGTGAGTTGTCTCGTTAGCCTAAGGTAGACAATGACGTTGAGGTTTTGTTCGTCAGCGATGTTGGGCAGCATGGCGTCGAGCGTTGTGGGCGGGTTCCTTCCGTAGACCTACTTGTATACACGACGGTATCTGCGTTGTCTCCTTCAGCACCGTGTTGTATGCGAAGGTCAGGTGCAGCTGGATGCCGAACTACGTCTTGCATTAGAAGTTGACGTACATAGCCAACTTTTCGGTTATTGCTTTGTTTAGCCGCTCGGTGCAGCCATTCGTCTGTAGGTGGTACGCAATCGTCCAGCGGTGGCTTCTCTGGATGTGTGCTAAGATCGGCTTAGTTGATCCCGTGGCGACGGCCGTGCCTCTATCGGTATTGAGGATTTATGGGGCACCATGAGGTACAGGGCTTTGCTCGTGACGAAGACCTTTGCTACGATGGTGGCACTGCTTTTGGGCAGCACATTTGTCTAGGCGTAGCGGGTGAAGCAGTCTGTAGCTATGCGATTCATTTGTTTCCGAATGTCAGCGTTGGGAAAGGTCCCAGTAGGCCCATGCTAATTTGCTGGAACGGCCGGTGAAATGGTTCAATAGGCTGCTGAATTTCAGCGGGCGTAGTTGGTGGTGTCATTTGTCGCTGACAGTTCCGGCAGGTTTTAACGTAGTGTGGGATGTCAGCAAAGACGTGGGTCAGTAATACTTTTCATGTATTTTAGCTAGCGTGCCAGATAGGTCAGAATATATAGAATCACACGGGCACCCATAGCGGCGACCAGAGCATCGGCCGGCGATCAACTGAGAAGTGGTAAAGCCTGGTGGCGTTTATGCAAGTGTCTTCGAATATTTCATCCTTATCCCCGGTCTTCTCTTAAGATCATGAATATTCTCGAGTATTCGCTTCTTCCGGGCAATCATAACATAACGATCTACTATGATCGCCAACATTCTCGAACAATGATGCGCAGTTTGCGGGGAGCATTCCTGACCCGTGCTTTGTGGGCGAAAACCTAATAAAAAAAAGTGAAAATAAGAAACGCATAAGGCAATATTGTTTTACATGACAGTAGCACACAGGGTTTCACTTAGCACCGGTGGACGATGCACCAATGACAAGTTAATTTAAACAGAAGCAGATATGCTCAAACAAATCTGAGACATTTCTCTACTATATGGAAAAAAAAAGAAAATATTACCACATCCGATTAACGCAACCTTGCTCATCACGACAACGTTTACTTGCTTGGTGAAGTTGTCCTGCAAGTGTTCATCACCTTTAAAACTATTCATTACTTGAAGGAGCCAATTGCATAACCTTTGCCTGTATGAGCGAAGGCTAATGCAATTGAGTGCAGTCTTGCCAGCTTTGGCACTTCTTTTTTTAAACTTCTAATATGCAAACACATTTAAGACAAATCTGTTCAGAGTGCGTTTTGTAAACTGCCTTACAAGGCACAACTAAATGTTGGAAAGGCTGTTAACACCTCTCAATGCGGGGATAGTCATCTTTAATGCAAGTCGTAATTTCATTATTTCAGTTAGCGGAGACCACATAGAATTGGTAAAACTATACTGCTCACGGAATGAAAAAAAAACATTTCGGAGAAACATTAAGGTTAAAGCATTTAAATTTACTGGCGACAGTTTAGATATTAGACGACATTGTTAAACACGAATGGAGAAATTGATGAATATGCGGTAAAAATTGAGGTACTTATACATGCCAATGAAGAAATATTTAGTTAAATATAGTACTTGAGTACCACATGAAAATCGCTTTTGCGAACTCACCTAGGTTCTGAAAAAAGCAATTGATAGTTTGTAGGTGCTTAGAAATGTTGGAGTGAATTTGCACGGGACGCTTTTTAGAGATATGGCGTAATATACCAACGTTAGTTTTGTTGCCTTATTTTATTTGATATATGATTAGCTTTGAAAGTAGGCACTGTACACTTTCATATGAAAGAACCAATACCTCCCCCACAATATCACGTGGTCGTGAAGGCGAGGAAAAAGCGATTGGACGCTTACAGACCACAATGTTCAACTTCGAACAGTTGCAGAGGAAAAAAGAATTAACGCTACAAGGAACGCACGCAATGCAGTGATAGCGGCAAACACACATGTTGGACGGTGGTATCTTCATCATTGGTAAGACCGATCGGCAACTCATGCATGTAGCCTCGAAGGTTTCATCCTTATTGTTCCGGGTCACACTAGTTTCAAATTAAACTGAGATGTTCACGTTGCACGCTCATGCTGACCAGAACAATCTAAACGAATTGATTTCATTTAAATATAAACAAATGCGCATTTGGTAATATTTTTGTAACAAAGATGTTTTACGATCCAGATTTCTCGAGATTATATTGAATGGGCAACGACCAGCGGTAAAGTGTGATAATCTGTAAAGCGAGTGAAATATCCTTCATTCTTTTATCGCCAACGTTTTCACAGCAACAGCTGTCGTGAGATTACAAGAGCCAATTTTGGAGCTGTTGTTGCTTGCCATTACCAGTGGCGACGCAGACATGGCGTAAATTAAAAAATAAGAGAACATAGGATTGGATTGACTTTAAATCCAGACCCTTTGCGTGCAAGTATAAATTATTCTACTAGAGAAAAACATTTATTTATTTATTTATTTATTTATTAGAATACCCTCAGGGCCCGTAGGGCGTTACAGAGGGGGTGGGTACAACATTTATAACACACAAGAAAAAAAATACAAAATAAAGAAACAAGTGTCAGATGCGAAAATCGGGAAGGCAACATAAGTCAACTAAAAATGTATAAGAATTCAAGCACATACAAGACAAAGATAGATAACGGAAACTGCGTATAGTTACAAGCATTGCTGAAAAATTGCAGTCTTGAATAACAAAGGGTCTGTTATTGTTACAACGGAAGAGGGAAGGTGGTTCCAATCGGCGACTGTTTTCGGTAAGAAGGCTGCTGAAAAGAATTTGGTGCGGGAAAACGCAATGGCAACCATATGCTGATGATCAATGCGCGATGAGTGGTATGACGGTTGTGAAATGAGGTCTCGCTTCATTGATGGATTGTGAAAAAATATCCTATGAAAAAAATGCAGTCGTGCCAGTTTCCTCCGGACAGTTAAATTGGGTAGGTCAAGGTTAGATTTCATTTCTGATATGCTAGCAGTACGGGAATAATTGATGCTTTAGACTAAAAAAAAAAAAACTCTGTACAGACATTAAGCGAGGACTGATACCCGTTATATTCCTGAGGTAGAAGAGCTAGTATTATGAATGCGTTATGAATTTGACTTACTTAATGACTCGTTGTTCAAATTTAACAGCCAATTACAGAGGGCTGTGTCACAATTTTTCATTTTAATGACCACTATCATCCAAAATGTGCTCATAAGGTCGCACAGATGTGTGGCGGTTACCTCCCTTTCCGTATTATGAAGACTAAAGGCACACTGGTTCCTTGAACATTTTTGAAAGATTTATGACGGTGGCAGTAATGTGAACGTATGAAGCAACGCAAGGAAAATATCTCTTAAAAACTCATGTAAATACATAGGCTGGTGTGTACTAGGAGCCCAAACATTGGCCACAATCTCGTCAGGTTTTGCTAGAACGCCACTTTCGGGAACCCAATACTCTGGCTGGCGGACAACTCCTAATTGCGCTCATTCAAGCGTTTATCAACGTGGTAACTGGATTTTCAGAGAACTACGCTGGATTTATTTAAGTCAATATGATCACCCATGGAGACGCTGAAGTAAAAGCAAAAAAATCAGTTTGCTGCCTTGTTAGGTTGCTCATCTTGTCACATATCCGAAAGCAGGAGGTACAAGCTGCGACACACAATGAGTTTTAGGAATACCTTCGGTTGAAGCTGGACGGGTACTACTGGAACTACGTGTTCAGTGCGAAAGTTACAGCAATAGATTTATCTTTGATAGAAAAAGATGTATCTTACAACTATTTTGTATCCCCTCATTTTGGGGCCAGGGAATAAGTTTGTGCAAAACAAACAACGGTGTGTGTTTCCATTTTTTTTAGTTCAGTCTTTCACTCTCACGTTATCGCTTCTTTGTGATAATGAAAGAGGTGCCAATTTGGTTGTTAAAGGTGAAAGTTTTTACAGGGTGGCCTTGTAACCAAAAAATCAACTTTACTCCATTTAAAACCATATACTATATATTTCACAAACAGTGCTGTACCGTCATTGCAACGGCTATATGAAGGTACACTCTGGGATCATCGTATATTCTTTTGTTCAACGGAACCGTTAATATTTTACAAACTATTGATTAAAACTAGTAGTAATTGGCTGCCCCCTATGTTAGCTCTACAATAGACTCAATTATTTGATTCATACATGCAAACTTATCACAACAGCTGAGCTATCCCGACAAAAGGCGACGATTCTCGCACATATCATCCTACCATTTATAATAGGCCATGAGTACAAACATGTGCGTTCCAAAAATAATGGCGTTCATCTCTACTCCCAATAAGGCAGTTCTTAATTGGCAAGTCATTTTAAAAACGCAATATAACTTCGTTACCTTTTTTTTACTTATCCTCAAGCCACTTGAGCTTGGCCTTCAACAATATGCGTATACATCATATTTATATATTTTATAACCTTTAAAGCAAATCTTAAAATTCACCGCATTCTGCATGCACAATGCTCTTTGTATAAATTCAAACCTTATACACATAATGATCAAAAGATTGCGATATCACATACAACAAGCCCTAAATTATTATCGGAGAAAGAAAATACACCAGCAGTGTTCAACATTTTCCACCAGCAGTGTTCAACATTCCCAGTATTATTATTGGGGATTTTGTTTGTTTTCAATTACTGTCAAGGAACATTTCTAATTTACTTGGCCTTTTGTTTTATTTAAAAGATACATACGCTTGTATGAAAATGTTGCGGCGTGTGGAGCTGGATGTGACAGAGGGAGTACTTATAAGAAGGACTCTGATTCAACACATTATACATCTTGTGCTCGTATATGTAATGCAACTTTTTAAAACAATGAATCGGCTCAATTTGAATCACTGAAAAGTTCACGAAAAGCGGCGTAGAATTGAGTTGTGTGTCTTTATAAAATCTGGGCACCTATTTTGTAGTCATACGAGTCATAAATAGTGAGATTTGGCCGTATTAGCCCTTACTAAATCTTCTTAACCGAGGTTTGATAAAAGATTGCGTTAATGTGTAATTCTGCTTTGCGGTGCGCGCATGGCTAGAGATGAAAAATATTTAGAAATTTCGATCAATTGAAAAAGTAATTTTTTAATTTTTTAAAAAATTTCAAAAAAAAACAAAAACAGAAACGAATGTTCTTTAGCATATGAGAAGGGTTTGTTGTCATATGGTAAAAAAATGTATTGCCACGAGTGAAAAGCAACACCTTTCAGTATATAAATAACAGAAATGAAATACTCTTTTTATTTTCACATTCAAGTACGACTTATACCAAATCGAAGGCTGGCCAGAAGAATCACAGCGAACTGATTTAACGCTCTGTGAATGGGTGGGGCTTTATAGAATTGTTTTGGCAGTTCGAATAAAAAACCCAGGAATTTCTTTTTCCGTCGCTTGGACAATGAAAACATTGATAAAGATGGTGCAAAAATGAAATGCCAACTCTTATTTCGAGTCATTATCACTGACTTCATCTATAGCGTTCTTCATCAAGTAAAGATGTTGCAATAGAAAACCATACCTACTGTTTCAGAGCTTAGAGACAGCGAGTTCACGTTTAGCGTCAATGGTCTCTCCGAGAGTGAAGCACATTCACCCGTCAGAAATCGGCCGAACCATTGCATAATCTGTTTAACGCGGTTTTATAAGCGGAGTTCCGCAACAGGTCGCAAAAGTGTACAAGGAAAGTCAAAACTGAACAATAACTGGTACTGAATCACTTGAAACGCCCACCATGACCACACCAGAACACCAAGCTACGCTATAGATTTAAGCTAAGTTGAAGCTGAAGCTTAATTCATGTGATGTTGAAGGCGAATGATCAGATGTCATTTGATGTTTTGGTATTATGTGCGCCGTTTTTGTTTCGAGCTTAAAGCTGGGTGTTGCCTAAGCTTTACTTCTATACGTTTTACCCCACGGAAATTTTGGCAATTTTTATTTCAACTGTGCCGAAAAAAACAAAATAACAGTTATTTAAAAAAATTTCAGTATTTTTTTTACGAATTTCGCATCTCTACGCATGACACAATGCATAAGTGGCCGTCACAAGGCAGCGCATGGCAAGATCACTGCTGCCGTGTGTGGACGTGATTCGAGCGCAATCGTGTCGGTAACACATCTTTTTTATTCATTATTCAAGCTAGATCATCATCAGTCACGCTACATTTCTATTTGTTCAAGCTAAAACCACAAAGAGACTCGCATTGTTCGTACGTTTGCACTCAATTTGTGCCAAGTGTCGAAGACAGAGGCTGTCACCACGATCACATGGCAATAAAACTGCGCAAATATAGAACCATGTGTGAAAGTGTGAGAGAATGCTGATAATGAACAGATATTTGATAAATGTTATTCAACTTGAATAAATGTGTCGCCCATCAACTTTAGTATTGGGGAAATATAAGCCTAGACAATAAATCTGAGAGGAAGAACATGGACACATACGGAAGCGCATTGCCATCGCCTGGCTTGCTCGGCTGTTCGCTCGCTAGCTACGCTTTGCCTGTTGTAGCTGCTATCTTCCCGGTCGCTGTGTACCTGAATAAACCCCCGTAACAAGTGGTGGAGCTGCTGGGTCGCGCCAACCTGGAACTTCGCAGCCGGAAACTCAAGCCAGCCTCTGCAATGCCGGATGAAGTACGAAATCAACCGCAGCAACAACCTGCTGTCCTGGTGTCCACATTGGTCTGCCCAGGCCCATCTCGTCAACGCGACCCACCAAGCTTCAGCGGTACAGAAGAGGAGGATGTCGAAGATTCGCTTGCCGAATACGAACGAGTAAGTGTGATCAACTCCTGGGATGACGCTGCAAAGCTCAGTTACGTTTCATTTTCTTGGGGTGGCGTCACCCGTGTGTGGCATCGAAACCACCAACGCGACTTTCCGACGTGGGCTGCTTTTAAAACGCACGTGACGAAGTACTCGGGCGCCCCGCCGTTCGCAAGCTTCGAGCGGAGCAACGGTTGCGTGGCCGCGTGCAGCAGAATGAAGAAGCTACATTCAGAAGCTACATTGAAGACGTTGTCGACCTGTGCAACCGCATTGATGTCGCAATGGCCGATGCCGATAAGATCAGGCATATCTTGAAAGAGATTGAAGATGACGCCATTCAGATGCCGCTGGCAAAGAACCCGTCCACAGTTTCTGAACTTGTGAGTCTTTGCCAAAGTTTTGATGAGCTGGGCAAACAACGCACAGCCACGCACCGCTCTCATCCACAGGCGACTTCAACGTCCGGATTGGCTGTTGCGCCTGACAACTCATCTCGGCTTCAACAAATTGAAGAATTCGTTCGGTAAGAGGTCGCTCGCCAGCTTTCGATGATGCCGCTTGTTCACGACCAGTCGAATTCCCCGTTGGCGCCCCCTCTTCAAAACACCATCAGGGCCTAAGTCGCCGAAGAGCACTCGCCTTCGCTCCATCAGGCTCCGACTGCTGCTCCCCTGACGTACGACGCAGTCGCTTCCAGGCCTGTGATACAAGGTTACAGCCCTCGTAGTCCACCCATTCGCCCGCCAGTATCATCGCCCGCCCGCTCAGTCGTACAGTACGCACGAGCCGACGACCCTTGGCGCACGCAAGACAACCGTCCTATTTGTTTTCATTGTGGCCTTGTTGGACATGTGGCCCGTTACCGTCGATTTCGTGCACCACCTATCTCCAACAGTGTGCGTCCACCATGGGTCACGTATGCGCCACGTCAACCCCGCCGCAGTTATTCAGACGACTACGAATCTGATCCTACCTCCCGGATCCCACCCTCCTCCCGCCGCTCCCTTTCCCCCCATGCACCAACGGCCGAGCCCTGTGCGCCAGGAAAACTAAGTAGCGCAGTTCAGGAGGCGAGAACTTTGGTTCTGGCGAAATGCATAAGGCCTGAAATTTCTCCCCGAAACGTTATTGATGTTGCTATAGAAGGAAAATGGATGCTAGCCCTTGTCGACACCGGCGCTGCTCTTTCAGCGATTGATTCCAGCATTTGCCGCCATATCGGAAAAGTCACGACGCCTGTTTCTGGACTATTCTTTCGTAAAGCCAACGCGTAGCGCGTCTAGCCATCCGGTGCTTGCACAGCCCGTGTCGTCATCCAGATTGTTCTTTATGTGATCGAATTCATTGTGCTGCCATCTTGTTCTCGTGACGTCATACTAGGGTGGGATTTCCTCTCTACACATCGTGCCATCATCAATTGCGCCCGCGCTGAGCTCAACTTATTACCATTTTCAACAGATGTCATCAATGACAAGGACACATGTCGCAAAATTACAGTCTGTGATGACACCATTGTGCCTGCCCTGTCTACTGTTCTTGTCTCCATCTCTTGTGACTCTGAAGACGGCGGCTCAGTGCTTTTCGCACCATCTTCACTTCTATTTCGCCGCCAATCACTGGATTCGCCATTTGCCGTTCTCGAGTTCCATTCAGGCGCCTCTGTCACGTACGTCACCAATCCATCGCCAGAGCCAATCACTTTTCGACGCCGGCAAACCCTCGGCAAAGCCGAGCCGCTGGCGTCATCTTCCATATTGGGCACCATGGATGACCCCACTGATATGGCCACCCTCGAGACATCAACTCCTCGGCCACTACCGCGATCTTTCGCACCAGCTATAACTACCGACCTTACGACGACACAACGAGACCAATTTCTTGGCTTGCTCGACGATTTCTCTTCATCTTTTGACTGCCACCAAGCACACTCGGCCGCACAACGACTGTTTCGCATACTATCGACACTGGAAGCCATGCGCCCATTCGAGAGGGTTTTTACCGAGGAGTATCGGCGAGAGAGAGGTGCCTAATCGATGACCAGCTGAATGACATCCTTAAACGCGGTGTCATTCAACCTTCCAACAGTCCTTGGACATCACCCGTCGTCCTTGTTCGGGAGAACGATGGCACAGTACGATTTTGCGTCGATTATCGCCGGCTTAACAAGATTACTCGAAAGGATGTGTACCCGTTGCCACGAATTGATGACGCACTCGGCTGCTTGCAAGGAGCGGAGTTCTTTTCTCATTTGGATCTCTGCTCTGGCTATTGGAAAGTGCACATGGCTGAGACTGACCGCTCGAAAACCGAGTTTGTAACACCAGGTGGATTATAGGAGTTCTCTGTAATGCCATTCGGTCTCTGTAACGCACCCGCCACTTTTGAACGCATGATGGACGGCATCTTACGCGGCTTGAAGTGGCACACTTGCCTCTGCTATTTGGATGATAATGTCGCGTTTGCGCCAGATTTCTCGACCCATCTACAACGGTTGCATCAAGTTTTGACCTGTGTCTGAAGTGCCGGTCTCCAGCTTAGCTTAAAAAGTGCCTATTTGCCACTAAAACTAACTATATTAGGCCACGTCGTCTCCAAAAAAGGCATTCTTCCCGATCCTGCTAAACTTCTAGCCGTATCCGAGTTCCCGAAGCCTACTAATCTGAAAGCACTGCGGACCTTCATTGGCCTATGCTCCTATTTTCGGCGCTTCGTTTGTAGTTTTGCTGCTGTCATCCCGTCTCTCAATGCACTCCTCCAAGGCGACAACGAACTATCTACCTGGTCAGAAGCTGGTGACGATGCGTTTACGACACTTCGACGCCTGCTTACGTCTCCACCGATTTTGCGTCACTTTGCTCCGAGTGCACGCACAAAAATTCACACTGATGCTAGTGGTATCAGCCTTAATGCTGTGCTCGCACAACGTGACGATGCCAACGCCGAATACGTGGTTGCATATGCCAGTCAAGCACTCACATATCCTGAGACCAATTACACCGTAACTGAAAAAGAGTGCCAGGCCATCATATGGGCTTTACAGAAATTTCGCCCCTATCTTTGTGGTCGTCCTTTCGACCTCGTAACAGATCACCACGCTCTGTGTTGGTCTTAAAACCAGAAGAACCCGTCAAGTCGATTTGCTCGGTGGGCCCTCCGACTCCAGGAATTACGACACGGCGTATCTCGTTCTGGCCAACAACACTCTGATGCTGACGCCCTGTTACGCTTCCCACTCATTTCAGACGCCAGCGCATCTAGTCACAATCACGATATTTCGCCACTCGACATCTTCGACATGGCCTCAGAGGAACGAAATGACCCTTGGATCGCCACAATTCTGAACTTTTTTTCAAGCCCCTTGACAACCCCAGCTCCACGAGCGCTACGCCGCCAACTGCAGCATTACGCTATCCGCGATGGTCTTTTAAACCACCGTAACTACCAGAACGATGGCCGCACATGGTTATTGGTCATGCACCGCCATCTTCGTCATGATCTTGACTGGAAGGTGGGGAAGGTGGTCCCTCTGCACAAATCTGGTAACACACAGTCTCCTCTCAATTACAGACCAATTTCCCTAACCAGCGTTCCTTGTAAAATGTTAGAACATATAATTTACTCCAACCTTGTCTCATTCCTTGAATCAAATTCTTTTTTTACTCCCTACCAGCACGGATTCCGAAAAAGTTACTCATGTGAAACCCAACTTCTTTATTTTACTAATGACATAGATCGGCTTTAGATCGCGGCTCACTTGTGCATTGCATTTTTCTTGACTTTCAAAAAGCTTTCGATAAAGTACCTCACCAATTACTCCTCCTGAAAATTAGTGCCTTGAACATTGACCCGAACATCTTTAAATGGATTGAATGCTTTCTGACTAACCGCACTCAGTTTGTAACAACTAATGGCTATAACTCACCTCTTTCTAAAGTAACATCCGGCGTACCCCAAGGTTCCGTATTAGGCCCTTTACTTTTTCTTATATATATTAATGATCTCCCAGACAGCATTAACTCCGCTATAAGGTTATTTGCAGATGATTGTGTAGTTTACCGCGAAATAAACAATGAATATGATAACCAATTTCTACAGCCAGACCTTGACACTGTCTCAACCTGGTGCAATAAATGGCTTATGACTCTCAACTCTAACAAATCTAAATTCATGTCAATAACCCGGCGATATAATTCTCCCCCCTGTACCTACAGAATTAACACCGTTCCCCTCCAGCATGTCTCTTCATATAAGTACCTCGGCGTTTACATTACCAACAATCTATCTTGGCACACGCATGTTACCTACATCCGTAATAACGCTAACCGAACGCTAGGATACTTACGCCGCAACTTTTCTCGCGCTCCGCTGTCCCTCAAAATTCTATTATACCGATCACTAATTCGCCCAAAGCTTGAGTACGCGTCCGCTATATGGGATCCCGTGCAGCAAAATTTATTTAACGCGTTAGAATCTGTTCAGAACCGCTCAGTTCGGTTCATTTGTTCTAATTATTCCCGTACTGCTAGCATATCAGAAATGAAATCTAACCTTGACCTACCCAATTTAACTGTCCGGAGGAAACTGGCGCGACTGCATTTTTTTCATAAGATATTTTTGCACAATCCATCAATGAAGCGAGACCCCATTTCACAACCGTCATACCACTCATCGCGCATTGATCATCAGCATAAGGTTGCCATTCCGCTTTGCCGCACCAAATTCTTTTCAGCAGCCTTCTTACCGAAAACAGCCGCCGATTGGAACCACCTTCCCTCTTCCGTTGTATCAATAACAGACCCTTTGTTATTCAAGACTGCAATTTCTCAGCAATGCTTGTAACTATACGCAGTTTCCATTATCTTTGTCTTGTATGTGCTTGAATTCTTATACATTTTTAGTTGACTTATGTTGCCTTCCTGTTTTGCGCATCTGATACTTGTCTCTTTATTTTGTCTTTTTTTCTTGTGTGTTATATATGTTGTACCCACCCCCTCTGTAATGCCCTACGGGCCCTGAGGGTATTCTAATAAATAAATAAATAGATCTCTGCTCCGATTTTCACAATAACCCTCAGTGTGGCCACGGTGGCGTGTTCAAGACGTACACGCGCCTCCGCCTACGCTATTATTGACACAGAATGTACAGCTTCTTCTGCAAATACGTCCGCTCATGCCTCGCCTGTCAACGACGCAAACCAGTCTCGCATCTCTCCACAGCACCCCTCCAGCCGCTTCCCAGCCCAGTCCACTCATTTGATCGCGTCGGCATTGACTTGTACGGGCCTGTCCCATGCACTGGCACTGGAAACCACTGAATTGTCGTCGCCGTGGATCAGTTGACGAGATACGCCGAAACCGCTGCATTACCTGCCGCGACAGCCAAGGACGTTTTCTCGTTTATTTCACGCAGCTTTGTTCCCCGTCACGGCACCCCTCGTGAACTGCTCAGTGATCGCGGCCGTGTATTTCTCTCAGACGTAGTGCGAGCACCCCTACCCGAATGCAGAATTATTCACCGCACCACTACCACATATCACCCACAGACAAACGAATTAACGAAACGATTTAACCGATCTCTGGGTGACATGTTGTCGATGTAGGTTGCGTAAGACCACTGCAATTGGGATCTTGTTCTTCTGTTTGTCACATTCGCCTACAACACCATCTCCCTAGCCACCACCGGATTTTCACCATTCTTCTTGCTATACGGCCGTGAACCCACTAGCACTATTGATACAATTCTGCCATATCATCCAGACGTAGACGACTACCAGCCAATGTCTGCGGTGGCTCACCACGCCAAAAAATGCCTACAACTGGCCCGTTCTTTCACCTACGACCAACAGTGTCGCAAAAAACAGCGTCATGACTCCGACATCCCTTCTGACCCTTTAACCGTCGACTCTCTTGTGTGGCTTCGGGTGCCGCCAGTTGCTGCTCCCGGCCTTTCTGCTAAGCTTATTCCGAGGTATCACGGACCCTACCGTGTGGTTGCGCAGACCTCTCCTGTTTTTTATGTGGTTGAACCCATTACGCCACCTTCCGACCTTTGTAATCGGGGGCGAGAAACAGTCCACCTTCACCGTCTAAAGCCGTATTATGACCCTCAGAACTCTCTCTATGTCGCCAGGATGGCCACCTATCGATACCACTTCTCGATACCGATCTCTTCTTCCTCACAATAACCCGATACCGGGTTATTGTGAGGAAGAAGATGGACACATGCAGAAGCGCATTGCCATCGCCTGGCTTGCTCGGCTCTTCGTTCTCTGGCTACGAGTTGCCTGCTGCTGCTGCTATCTTCCCGGTCGCTGTGTACCTGAATAAACCCCCGTAACAAATCGAACAAATGCATCGCTTGAAGTTACTCAGCAAGTTTTCAGGTACATGCGTGGACAGGTATTCAGGTTTTCAGGTATTCGCTCTGCGCTTTCACTTTGATGCCGCTTGCATGAGAAAAAGGTTCGCATTGGCCATCTTCAGTATAGTCACATGGAAGAGTTAGATGGGTTTAGGCCCAATCACCAAAATGCATACATATTGGCACGCCTAAATTTGGCAGACAACAAGGACGATGTGCGCTACGACAACCTTGTGCAGGGGACACTGGCCGAAGAAGGCGATGTGATTTTGTTTATATTTTTGTTTTGGCTGCTGGATAAAACAAGCCATTTGTTCTTCGAATAAACGCTTCAGTGCTCTGTTTATAATGAACCGCGACACTGGTGTAGGTACTGGTTATAATAAGTCACTTCCCAATCACCAGCTCAACTGCGGCCATCGGTCACTCTCCTCACCTCCTGCACACTTTCCGTATTTTTGCTCAATTTCGGCGTATTTTTACGTATTTTTGCTCAATTTCGTGGCTCGAGGTCCCATAGCCCACACCAGGGAAACTAAAAGCGGTGACCTTTAGGGGTAACATCGCAGTCCAATAACACGACGAATAGAAGTCCCCCGTCTTGCCGCTATAGTACGAACTGACGCCGACGAATATTAACAGCAACGAAAAGAGAAGCACCGACCCCAATGCATTTAATGATGGAGAGCAAGTGACGGCCTTAGTCGATACACTTGCTGATTTTTTCTGTATAGGACGAGATCTGGCCGCTCGTCTTAGGAAAGTCAAAACACCGTGAACAAGACAACAAATAAGAACTGCAGATGTTGTTAGCTGCTCTTTACTGAAAGATGAACTTTCATCATTGTTTCAAAGTGATTCAAAAATAAATTTATAGGAATTGATTTTTTTAGAGACCATGGCGGTGCAATTATCATCCTAGAGTACGTGGTTTCATTTTGCAAAAGTACTGGTCTGCCTGATTATTCGTCACCACAGCACAAGCCTTTTATTTTCTATGACCACAATACAGTTGTGCCGCCTCGATAGTGTACCTTTGTTTCAGTAGCATATGACGTACTTTTGGACGGTGAAGGAGTCGTGGGCCGACTAACTTCGCTGCTTTTTCCTCACGTAATTTAGGTAGGTAGAGAATTATTCCATGTCATTGAAGCCCGCAAGATCTTGGTGTTGACTATTTTCCCCACAAAGCTCCGGCCCCTTTACAAAAGGCCCAAGTTTGGCATATTTTCACGAGATAGCACATGTTCGTGACTCATTTTCAGCACTCGAAGCCACGCCTACACAGCATTCATGTGAGGTCACACCCATCCTTCGCACCAGCGCTATTTTACTTGGATGGATGGATGGATGTATCCAGCTGTACCCTTTAGATTGGGCGGTAGCTCACGCCACCTAGCCATAAAGTTATGTACTATCACTGTATGCTGAAGAATTGAATTTCGCTCACGCCTCAGTTAAAGCCACCAATTAGCCTCCTCCTGGGTATTTCTATCGGTTCACTGCCCCTTAACACCAACGATTTGAAAATTTTGATGCCATTATCTTCGATTATAGAGTGAAACCCTTTACAGAACAATATCGAATGTTCAGCCGTTTCCTCCTCCTCTCTACAAACACTACACACCGTGTCTGTGTCTTCGTGTTTTGCTCGGTACCCCTTGGTCCGCAATACTCCCGATTTAACCTCAAAGAGCAGAGAACTACTTCAAGAATTATCGTAGATCTCTTTCCTTGCAATTTCTTGCTAAAGTTGCGTAGGTCTTCAGTGATGATTTCGTAAGCATTGCCATCTTCCACATGTCCCTCTCTGTTTTCTTCACCTTCTTCTTAACCGATGTTTCCTTTTGGCTTGGTATTCTGTTGTTGTCTAAATACTTGCTTAACAGTTTGCGAGTTTGCTTTCTCAATATAGTATACACACTCTTTATGTACAAGTAGCTGAAAACTTTCCTAGCCTCACGCTCCTCTTCCATTTTCCTCAATCGCTCCTCAAATTCTATCTTGCTGCTAGCTTACTTGAACTCAAACGATGTCCATCCCATGTCACCCTGTACCTCCGGATTTGTCACCCTGTACATCCTCTGTGTGCTCTCAAAGCAAGTCTACCTATACCACGTTGTTTAAATTGCAATCTTGCTTGAACTTCTGATTACATGCACAAGACCGCATTGCCGAACGTCAAACCCGGGACCATGACACCTTTGCAAATCCCTCTCACAACGTCATAACTATTGTAATTCCAGAGTGTCCTTGGTCATTACGTATCTTTCGTGCTCCCTAGATACTCTGCCCTGGTATTTATCCATACGCCCAAGATATGTGTATTTATCAACTATTTTTGGCGTGACTTCCTCTATCTTATGCTAACTGCCTTTGTTATCATTAAAACTCATAATTGCCGATTTTTCCCTGGAGTTTCCGCTAGGGGGCCACGGAGTGCTGCTGCACTTCACATGGGCTCCTGCTTTACATGCTCGTTTTTGTGGTTCAACGCTGTGCTACTTCTGGGTTTTTGCGCTGGCCAATTCACCAAGTTGCAACAAAAGGACTGACACCTCCCTATAGGTGGTGAGTGATTACCTACACCAAACTCGACGCCAAGGTCCTCCCCGCTAACCGTTACGCCATGACCGACGCGCGAGCGCGTCTCGCACTTGTGGCTCGCGTTCCATGTACATTTGTCAAACGTGCGGGCCTGGAAAGAAACTTCGCGTTCCTTTCTCGACAAGAAAACCTCAATAGAGGGAGTCGCTCCTTGCTACCAGCCACGTAGGCTATCAAAGCGTGCTAATGGCTACTACAGAACCACAAGAAGAACCAACATCACTGCGAACCGTAGTGAACGCCGACACGCCCACGGAGAAATCGACATGGACGTATAATGTCAACAGTGGCAAAACAACAGGAAAGGACCATATAAAATGGCTGCACGTCAGATGCGAAAAAATTGAGCGCCGAACCAGATTCAAGCATCCAACGAGAAGCCCCAGAAAGAGCCCGTTCCCACGCAAAAAGCTTCGAAGCAACGCAACTTGACGATGCCCTTTTTTCCTACAGACGACTTTAAAATCGTCTGCAGGCCACAAACGAGACTCAACTTATCGAAATAGAGTCTAACATCGATTACGCTCGCTATCGGACGATCAAGCGGTCTCACACAACAAGATTTCTACGACAACGTTCGAGTTCAAGTGCAGAGCGTTAAAAACATTATCATTGCCAGTACCGCCGACACAGAACACGCAACCAACCTAAGAAGCATAGCTACTATCCAGTTAGGCGGCACTTTCTTGAGTGTGAACCCCCACGTGAGACATTCCGACAAAGTATGCAAAGGTGTCATCTACGGGCTTCTCCCAGGAACCAGCAGGGCTGAAATTGTAGCAGGCCTGAGGGTCGACTCACGATACATGGTCCTTGGCGCTCGCATGCTTGTTCAGTCTTCCACCACCGTTATCACTTTTGATGGCTTACACGTCCCGTACTACATCACCTACCAAAGCGGATACTACCGCTGCAAACCCTATAGAAAGTCTGTGCAGTGCTGTCACAAATGCGGTGCGAGTGGGCACCGACAAAACATCTGTCCCATACCGAGAGAAGACTTCTGTTACAAGTGCGGACAAGACGCAGTCCCCACAGATCACGAATGTATTCCCAACTGCAAAATATGTGAACAGCACCGTGAAACCGCCGGCAAGGAATTGCAAGGAGAAGGTACGCTCAAACCTACCACCTTACCAAGTTAGACAACAAACACTCAAGAAGGCGAAAGCATGAAAGAATGGTTGTAGTTCCCGCACTGAAGACTTCCCCGAGCTTGACAAACCATCTCCTAGCCCCAGCAGCACATTGCACGACAAGCGCGGCCGAAGCAAGCCTACGTCTATTCTGCGATCGCGCTCCAGGTCTCACGCAAGGTCCCGCTCACTCTCCACCCAACGTCTCAGCTATGCTGATGCGGCTCACGTAGATTTGACTTCACACAACCACAAGAATACTCCAGATTGCTCATCTACTGAATCCACTGCGTTCAAATATTTGGAAAAATGGTTTCGAATCAACAAAAAGCTCAGTAAAGCCAGCGTGACCAGCTCCACAAACAAGGTGCAGTTGCCTATAAGCTCGTAAAACTATGCCAAAGACAATAAAGTATCATAGAGAAGCAGAATGCAAGCATAGAGAGGCTTACTCGACTATTCGAAGAACAGCACCAAGCTAAACAACTAGCCACGAAACTCACCACATCAGATATTGAAGCTGTCGTGGAGGCCCAAGTACTCTCTATTATAGAAACAAAAGTAGCCGCCCTTGTCGACTCGCAGCTCACCGCGACAGTAGAGCCACAACGCACATCAACAGTGGAGTCGACCCTCGAAGCACTTGTCCTGGCGAAGTTGGAGCCCATCTCTGCCCAAATTGGTGACACGTTCACGACGCTCAGCCGTAGGATGGACACTCATACAGCCTCAATAAACAATCTCAAGTCGCAGCTAACCGACTTCGTGGCTCATGTCAAGAAAAACTACATTAGTCGCGCGGAACTTGAAGACTACCATGGCAGAAAAAAACCAACCACGCCTAAAAAGAGAAAACGTTTCTCACTTCTTCTTTCCCGATGGCGAGCAGGTAAACGTACCAGATATTCACGAAGATGGTAGGCTCTAAAAAGAGGATTTTAACTCCGCAAGCAACTTTTCGCATTTGGCAGTGGAACTGTCGATCAAACAGACCCCGGCTGGCGAATTCACAAGAATTTAAAAAAGTAGATCGACCCGACCTCATCGCTCTACAAGAGAACAATACTGAAAAAGTGTGGCTTGAAGGATGCAACACTGTTTCCCTCACCCCAAAAACCGCCATTCTACTTATGAAAACTGTTGCGGCCCAAGTACACAAGATAGAAGACACTACATTTGAACAATTCTTCGTGGAAGTCATACCGGAACGAAAATCGCAACAAAGGCTTTACGTCACTAACGTGTACAGCCCACCGCGAAATCAGCCCAGGGACTACGATCGCTTTGTCTGCGAACTCGGAAAATGCACAAAAGGTCATCGGTTAGTGGTCGTAGGGGACTTCAATGCACCCAACACAGCTTGGGGCTATGCCATCACCACAAAGAAAAGTGCGAGAGTTTACGACTCCGCTCAGCAGCACGGCCTCACATTGTTGAATGATCCACACCAGCCCACGAAAGTGGAAAACAGCGTCTCGAGAGTTACCACGCCCGTCCTCACCTTTACACGAGATGTCAAGAAGGTGGGATGGACCTGTCTCCCCGAGACGCTTGCCAGTGATCACCACAAAATTCATTTTGAAATCGAATATAACCAACGACCTACAAAAATAGGCACAGTAAGACTGTCAGATTGGAACACTTTCAGAAACTAAGTCGATGGTGACAACGCAATAGCAGACATAGACGCCTGGGTCATTATGATTCTGGATACCGCAAAATGGTGCACCAAAGTAATGCAGCTTAACGAAGACAATCCGGCTGTAAATTCCCACTTACTCCACCTCTGGGAGGCCAGACGAGCCTTACTGAAGAGATGGAAGAAGCAAAAATTGAACAAGAAACTCAGGAAAAGAATTTCTTTCTTGACAGAAGAGGCGCAACAGTATGCTGAACACCTTGCGGGACACAACTGGCGCGACTTCTGCGATAAGCTCCAGGGTACGCTCAGCACTAATAAGGCATGGCACCTTCTGCGGACTCTCCTCAGTGACCACCCCACCAAGACGCAGCAGCGACCACAAGTACGTCAGCTAACACACAATTACTACGGCTCGGAGGAAGACCTGCTCGACAAAATGTGCAACAAGCTACGTGGTCTGATCGATTCAGTTTCAAACCCACCACCACCATAAAAAATACGAAGGCACGCCTAACTCCGACCTTGACAGGCCCTTCTCACTAGCAGAGCTTCAGGAAGTTCTTTAGAAGCTTAAAAGAAACACGAGTTCAGGCAAAGACAGGATAGTCAACAAGCACAACCGACAGCTACCTAATCAGGCTAGGACTGCTCACCTACAGTACTACGATGGTTGCTGGGACAAAAGAGAGCTTCTAGCCGTGTGGGAGCATTTGTAAATTATCATAATACCTAAGCCCAACAGTTCGTTAGCTGTTGACAACATTAGACCCATTTCTCTGACTTCGTGTATTGGCAAGCTGTTTGAGCATATTGCCACGTTCCATTTCACAAGTTTTTGTTATCGTTAAGAAACACCACACGATTCTCGGCGCAAACCGCGCCTGCAGGTTTCGAGAAGGTTCCGGACTGTAGTAGATCATTTCGATAAGATCACGCCCACTGTGCGAACGGTACAGATTGTTCTGGAACCTACGCCACCGCCAGCGATAATGCTAGAACATTCGACGCAAGGGTATAAATGCCGACGCGCTTCGCCGCTTGTCAGTTGTTGATCGAAGGCCGACGCTGCGTTCGCCGCCATCAGTCCGAGACTGCTATCTGTGCAAGACTGCTGCTGTAATTAGACTTTCCCTTTACCGGGCACAGGTTCGCCCAAATAAACAGTTAAATCCCAACACGAAGTTTTCTGTCTTTGGCCACGTCACGACCCCGTGACATCTGGTGGAGGTGCTGCTTCGTTCATGTACCGGACGCCCCCGTCAAGCCGTGAATCCAGCCCCCTTTGCGGAGAAGACACCGACGCCGACCAAGAGCAGCGAACGAGCCGCCGACAGCAAGGTCTCCCACCGGAGTACGGCCTGCTACAAGACAAGGCGCGGAAGACCAAGACCATGACCTCGACTGCAGCGACAATGACAACCGGAGCGTCCCAGACCGCGATCGTCATTCATCAACCCAGGGAACCACCAACGTTCCATGGCTCATCGTTTGAAGACCCGGAAACCTGGCTAGAAACATACGACCGTGTGGCCGCCAACAACCACTGGGACAACGAAGAAAAGCTCCGTCGTGTGTACTTCTACCTGGAAGACACCGCAAGGACCTGGCTAGAGAATCGGGTGTCCACGCTCCGAACGTGGGATGTCTTCTGCGGCGCATTTCTGCAAACGTTCGCAAGCGTCGCTCGCAAAGAGAGGGCCGCTGCTCTACTCGAGACCCGCGTTCAGCTACCAAATGAAAAGGTTGGAATTTTCACAGAGGAGATGACCCGCCTATTCCGTCACGCTGACCCAGACATGCCTGAGGAAAAGAAAGTTCATTTCCTCATGCGAGGGGTCAAACAGGAGCTCTTCGCGGGACTAATTAATAATCCACCGAACACCGTCCAAGAATTTGTATCCGAGGCGAACACCATCGAAAAAACGCTGGACATGCGCACCAGACAGTATAATCGTCACCTGACTCCAGAATGCGCTGCTGCTCAAGCCAGTGACTCCGACGACCTGCGTGAAACGATCCGAGCGATCGTGCGGGAAGAACTGCGCAAACTGTTGCCTTCGGCGCAGCCTCAAGTGGATTCGATCGCCGACATTGTGCGAGAAGAAGTCCGGCAATCACTTCGAATTCCCGAAACACCGCCGCCCGAGTCAAAAACTATGAGCTACGCCGCTGCAGTGCGCCACAACGCTCCTCCCCGTCCACGAAAAAACGCCGCCCCGTCACACTTCCGTCGCCAGACGCCACCGCCGCCAACACCCCAACCGACGTTCTACCGTTCCCCAGCGAACCAGCGCAGTGCACCGAGAAAAACGGACGTTTGGCGTGCACCTGACAACCGCCCGCTCTGCTACCACTGCGGCGAGGCCGGGCACACATACCGCCGTTGCCGGTACCGACAGATAGGACTGCGTGGCTTCGCCGTCAATGCACCGCGTCCGCAGCCAGGAGATCGGCCACGTGACATCGCCGACTACCTGGCAGGAACTCAATGGACACCACGAAGTCCTTCCCGTTCGCCGTCACCCAGCCGCCGCATGTCACCGCACCCCCGGCAGTACTCTGGCCCAACGCGGGGCCGGTCTCCTAGCCCGTATCCGGGAAACTAAGGGCAGCAACCGATGGAGGTGCGGTTGCTGTGCGACTAACTACCGAAGATCCTCCGACGACGACGCCGACGCGACGGAGCTTTTTGAACACAACCCCAACCAGGAAAAGCCCTGAAGGCGAAAGCTCACTTACCGAAGGTGGCCGGACGACGCAACATGGAAGCAGCGGAACAAGCCGACGCAGCAGTGACCCGACGCCACGCTCTAACTGTAATGCGAGACGGCGAACTAGCGACCTCGACGTTCTTATCGACGGCCACAGTGTGACTGCTCTCGTCGATACTGGAGCCGACTATTCTGTCATCAGTGGGTCGTTCGCCGCGAAGTTAAAGAAAGTTAGGAGAGCTTGGAAAGGCCCTGAAATCCGCACAGCCGGAAGTCATCTCGTAACGCTTGCAGGAATCTGCACAGCGAGAGTCACCATTAACGGCCGTATTTATCCTACAGACTTCGTAATCCTACAGCGTTGCTCGAGAGATGTCATCCTTCTCATGGACTTCTTATGCCTCCATAGTGCTGTCATCAATCTAAAAACAAGGTCGATAACGTTATCCACAGAAGAAGCACTACCGCCGCGCACGCCGTCAGGACACCATGCCTTGAATGTGCTGGAAGAACAAGTCACCATTCCGCCTCGCTCAAGCGTCATTATTTCAGTCGGCGTTCCTAAATCACCTGACTTGGAAGGCGTCGTTGAAGGCAGTCAGCATCTGTTGGTCACCCGAACTATTTGCGTCACAAGAGGAATTGCAGAGCTGCGGGGAGGCAAAGCAACGGTTATGCTCACGAATTTCAGCAATGAGTACAAACATGTGAACAAAGGAACAACGGTCGCATACATCGAAGAAATTGTCGAAGCCACCAGTGCTTTCGCCCTCGCCGATTCTGCGGAACCTGCTCAGAGGAACCAAGCCCCTCCCATAGCTTTCGACGTCAATCCCAGACTTCCGAACGATAAGCAAGAACAGCTCAAGGCCCTGCTCCTGCAATACGAAGATTGCTTTTCGTCGTCATCGAAAATTCGGCAGACCCCAATCACGAAACATCGAATCATAACCGAAGAAAATGCCAGACCACTCCGTCAGAGTCCGTACAGGGTTTCGACGCGAGAACGTGAAGCAATGAAGAGACAAGTTGTTGAAATGCTGCGTGATGACATTATCCAGCCGTCCAAGAGTCTGTGGGCATCCCCCGTGGTGTTAGTAAAGAAAAAGGATGGGCCCCTACGTTTCTGCGTCGATTATCGCTGCCTGAACAAAATCACAAGAAAGGACGTGTATCCTCTCCCACGAATAGACGACGCCCTTGATCGGCTCCATAACGCCAAGTACTTCTCATCAATGGACCTCAAGACTGGCTATTGGCAAATCGAAGTCGACGAAAGAGACCGAGAGAAGACGGCATTTATAACACCGGATGGCCTCTTCGAGTTAAAGGTGATGCCCTTCGGCCTTTGCTCAGCGCCTGCAACTTTTCAACGCGTTATGGATACAGTACTGGCAGGATTGAAGTGTCAGACTTGCCTTGTGTACTTGGACGACGTCGTCGTGTTTTTCTCGAGTTTCGACGAGCATCTTCGGCGCCTTGAAGCTGTACTTCAAGCCATCAAGACGTCCGGACTCACACTGAAGCCAGAAAAGTGCAGATTTGCGTATGAGGAGCTTTTGTTTCTGGGGCACGTTATCAGCAAGTCTGGAGTTCGTCCCGATCCGCGGAAAACAGCCGCCATCGCCAACTTCCCGCCGCCCACTGACAAGAAGGCCGTGCGCCGATTTCTGGGCCTGTGCGCCTATTATAGGCGGTTTGTGAAAAACTTCGCCCGCATCGCCGATCCCCTCACTAACCTTACCAAGGCTGACGTGGAATTTAAGTGGGAAACGCCACAGGAACACGCTTTCCAGGAGCTTAAACATCGCCTCCAGACGCCTCCGTTACTTGCCCATTTCGACGAATTCGCCGAGACAGAAATACATACTGACGCAAGCAGCGTAGGTCTTGGCGCCATTCTTGTGCAGAGGGCTGACGGACTTGAAAGGGTTATAAGTTACGCCAGCCGATCGCTATCCAAAGCAGAAGCAAATTATTCCACAACAGAAAAGGAGTGCCTCGCCATCATCAGGGCTACGTCGAAATTTCGCCCCTACCTCTACGGCAGGCCCTTCAAAGCTGTGAGCGACCACCACGCCTTGTGTTGGCTAGCCACCTTGAAGGACCCTTCAGGTCGCCTCGCACGATGGAGCCTGAGACTTCAAGAATATGACATTACTGTCATTTACAAGTCCGGCAAAAAACACTCCGACGCTGACTGTCTCTCTCGTGCGCCTGTCGACCAACCGCTACCCGACGACTCGGATGACGACTACTTCTTGGGAACGATAACTACCGACGACTTCGCTGAACGACAGCGGGCCGACCCGGAACTTAAAGCCCTAATAGAATACCTCGAAGGCAGGACCACCGAAGTCCCGAAGGTATTCAAGCGCGCACTTGCGTCGTTATTTCTACGAAACGGTCTTCTACAAAAGAAAAACTTTTCACCGCTTCGAGCTAAGTACCTCCTTGTGGTGCCTTCAGCTCTGCGACCAGAACTCCTGCAGGCCCTGCACGACGATCCGATGGCAGGGCACCTCGGTGTTTCCCGCACGCTCGCGAGGTTACAAGAAAGGTACTACTGGCCACGTCTTACCACCGACGTCACTCGTTATGTGAGAACATGCCGGGACTGTCAGCGACGCAAGACGCCGCCGACAAGGCCAGCGGGACTTCTGCAGCCAATTGATCCACCTTGCCGACCTTTCTAGCAGATTGGTATGGACCTACTGGGGCCGTTCCCGACGTCGGCTTTCGGAAACAAGTGGATCGTGGTATCTACCGACTACCTCACCCGCTACGCCGAGACAAAAGCCCTGCCAAAAGGCAGTGCATCCGAGGTAGCTAAGTTTTTCGTCGAAAATATCGTCCTACGTCACGGCGCCCCGGAGGTCCTTATCACCGACAGAGGAACGGCATTCACTGCCGACTTAACTCAAGCGATCTTGGCATACAGCCAAACAAACCACCGCTGGACGACAGCGTACAACCCACAGACCAACGGCCTCACCGAGCGGTTTAACAAGACGATCGCCGACATGCTGTCAATGTACGTCGATGTCGAACACAAGACGTGGGACACCATTCTTCCGTATGTGACCTACGCATACAACACGGCGGTGCAGGAGACGACGCAGATATCTCCCTACAAATTGGTCTACGGAAGGAGCCCGGCAACGACGCTCGATGCCATGTTAGCCAACGTCACCGACGAAGAAAACCTCGAAGTGAGCGAGTACCTTCAACGCGCCGAAGAAGCCCGATAACTTGCGCGTCTTCGTATCAAGAATCAACAGACGACCGACAGCCACCGCTACAACCTTCGACGACGCTTCGTGGAATGCCAGCCCGGTGAACGTGTTTGGGTATGGACGCCGATACGCCGACGTGGACTAAGTGAAAAGCTTCTGCGACGGTACTTCGGACCGTACAAGGTGGTTCGACGTCTCGGCCCACTTGATTACGAGGTTGTCCCCGACGGCATCACGAACTCTCAACGACGCTGATCGCGACCTGAAGTGGTCCATGTCGCGCGCCTCAAGCCGTTTCAAGCACGTTAACAAACTGAAACAGTGTTTTTTTGTATTATTGTTGTATTGTAATTTATTCATTGTACTTTCTTGCATTATTATTGTACCTTCATCTTTAGTTAAAGCATCGGGACGATGCCTTTTTTCAGAGGGGGGCAATGCCACGTTCCATTTCACAAGTTTTTGTTATCGTTCCGAAACACCACACGATTCTCGGCGCAAACAGCGCCTGCAGGTTTCGAGAAGGTTCCGGACTGTAGTAGATCATTTTGATAAGATCACGCCCACTGTGCGAACGGTACAGATTGTTCTGGAACCTACGCCGCCGCCAGCGATAATGCTAGAACATTCGACGCAAGGGTATAAATGCCGACGCGCTTCGCCGCTTGTCAGTTGTTGATCGAAGGCCGACGCAGCGTTCGCCGCTATCAGTCCGAGACTGCTATCTGTGCAAGACTGCTGGTGTAATTAGACTTTCCCTTTACCGGGCACAGGTTCGCCCAAATAAACAGTTAAATCCCAACACGAAGTTTTCTGTCTTTGGCCACGTCACGACCCCGTGACAATATGATCCATGACCGGCTCACGTCGCACCTTGAGGACAACGGGTACTTCTCAGACGCCATGTTCGGCTTCCGCCAGCTGCTTTCTACGCAGGACATCTTCTTACTCCTCAAGGAAGATCTAGTTGATCACTTGAGCAAGAATAGCAAGTCGTCCGTTCTTGCCATTTATGTGAAAAGCCCCTTCGACAATGTAAGCCATAAAGCAACTCTACAAAATCTTGAAGATATTGGCTGTTGTTCCAAGATTTATGGCTATGTTTGAAGCTTCCTCACCGGTCTTACGGCCACGATGGGACTATACAACATACGGAGTGAAAACTTTGAGCTGCCGAACAGGGGTACACCTCAAGGCTCTGTTGTGTGACCACTTCTTTTCAACGTGGAACTCCTTAAGCTCCCCCGGCTTCTCAAAAAATACAGGGCCCACGTCATGCGATCTACGCGGAAAATATTACGCTTTTTACGCGAGGCAAGAGCACTGGAGAGCATTAAAGCTGCCTTCAGGAGGCGGTCAATGTCATAGAGAGCTACCTCGAAAGCTGCGGCCTGCATTGTGCACACGAAAAATTGGAATTACTCGTACTCAAGGCCCACACGCAAGGAAGACCTTCAACCTGCGAAGTGCAAGACCCATACATCATCCTTCACGAGGTACAAATATCAAAGGTCACCTCGCTTCGCGTGCTCAGCTTGCATCTGCAGCATGACGGATCAGGGGCCGGCACGCTTCCTCGACTTCAACCCACAGTCTTCCAGCTCACGCACCTCGTAAGAAGAGTCGCATACTGACGCAGTGGCCTGAAGGAAAACGATACCTGAGAGTTGTGCAGGCTTGTATAACCAGCCAAATCACCCGAGGAACCCCGTACCTCACCCTCCAGACATCTGAAGTCGACAAGCAGAATGTGCTCATCCGTAAAGCTACCAAGCATGCCATAGGGCTACCTCCAATGGCATCGACCACCCGACTCCTAAAAATAGGTATACAGAATACCTGGAAAGAGCTGGCAGAAGCCCAATGGACCAGCCAACCCGAGAGATTTAAAGCGGTGTTGCCACCAAATTTCAAGGCTATTCCAAGCCTGTTGTGGGTTTCTTCTGTGTGCAAGGACTCTTCACACGAAGTGTCGTATACAACAAACGCGTAGAACATATTTTAATTAATTTCTGAAAGTGTAGCTGAATGCTTACGCTCACGATCTAGGCCCATAACTTGGGCAGCAACATGACGTTTCAGAATAGGAAAAGCAACGGCAGTTGTCGTGACGTCACCTCAGATCTGTAGTGACGTGAGTGGCCTCCGCCATCTCCGAAACGAGCGTAGACAACGTACCGGGAAAGTATAGGTGACTGTATTACTCGCCAACTTTCGATCGCTTCTTGGCTGTGTTACGCATCGAAACCTGCGAAGGCATTCAGCGTGCTCGAGTGCTTAAGGCATCCGATGGGTTGGCCGCGTAGCAACCATGCCTGTATACTATTGTGTGCTAGACTTCTGCCTGAGCAAATTTGGTGACCTAGTGAGGTTTCACAAGTTTCCTCGAGACGAACAACAAATAAAAGCCAGGACAGGACAGGGTGGCATTACTGGCAACCGAGGAAGACGAGCTTGTTATGCTCTTTGCACTTCCGCTGGGACGCTAATCAGTCCAAGTACGCGGCCAGCTTCGGGATAACGCTCAAGCGTGTGTTGGTGCCCGGTGCCGTGCCGATGGTGTACCCTGCAGCTGCGCAAGGTCTCCTGGAGCCCGAGACCACAGCAACTGCGCCGAAGCGTCATGTTTGTATTACGACTGAGTGTTATAGCTGAAGGCGTGTTTGGCCTCGCCGCGGTGGTCTAGTGGCTAAGGTACTCGGCTGCTGACCTGCAGGTCGCGGGCTCAAATCCTGGCCTCGGCGGCTGCGTTTCCAATGGAGGCGAAAATGTCGTAGGCCCGTGTGCTCAGATTTGGGTGCACGTTAAAGAACCCCAGGTGGTCGAAATTTCCGGAGCCCTCCACTACGGCGTCTCTCATAATCATATGGTGGTTTTGGGACGTTAAACACCACAAATCAATCAATGAAGGCGTGTTTGTTGATAGTGACGCTGATTCTGGCTTATTTGTTGGTGTGCGTAGTGCGTGGTTTAAGCTGGCAGCGATGAAGTTAATGTCTGCGAGGAAATGGTCATGGAAGAGACATCTCCGAGCACAGGTATTTGATTTTAGTTTGTCTGCTTCAATGTAAGCCTCATCGCACATATGCCAAGTGATGAAAATTAACTGAAAACTAGAGACGGTTACTGGAGGATAAGCATGCTTACTGATTAACCCACCAAAATTAGGGTTTAACAAAAGAGCACTTTTTCATTTTTGCTAAAGTTTTATGTTGTGATAATTTTAATTGCCCTTCTGTGCCTGTGCAAGTTAATGAACAGGGCACATGATGAAGAACTTGCTGTCATTTAGTCACAACCGTGCGACATGTAGCCCTGTTTTCTAACTGCACATGTGATTAGGTAAACTTGCCATGAGACGGACTCCTGTAATTATCCCTTCTTGATTCAGCATGTTATTATCACCTCGACATATCATCACCATGCGGAGCGTCAGCAACGACTGGACACAGTACATGCAACAGCGAGACACAGTGCACTGTGCAGGTGTGCCTCAAGTTCACGCAAGTGTCGCTTCGTCCAAAAATGCGCAGCTGTGGCACACAGACAGGAAGTTCAAACCAGACTGTGGGTGCGTATAAAATGCTTCAACATATCTTAAATCTGCCTAAAATGAAAGAAGAACAGGCATGCATGCATAGTAAGCATCAATAAATTAACATGAGTAAGGAGAATGAATGTATTCTGGTGCAACTCCATCCTGTTGAGTTTATCATTTTGGTAACAGCCCGTGCATGCTTGTCGGCATGAAACTTCTGCCACCTTTATGGTTTAATGCTTATGATGCTTGAATGCTTGCCCAAAAGACACTGGTTCATTCTGAGAAGTACCAGCTACACTTATTAAGAGGAAAAATACTTTAGAGCCACGTACTGTCGAATGCCAGTATATCTAGAAAAAAAGATTGTTGAAATTATCGCATGTTTTACTTTTGTCGTGGCACCTTTCATAGTGGGAGACACAACCAACCCATTACCTTAGCAGCATGTGGCTTCCTGAGAAATTTGATTGACATTTGATAAGCAGTGTTTTTGTAACTGAGCGCCAAAAAATACATGCTATGGCACTGGAGCAAAGCAGTAGAGAGATTTGTAGTGTGGAGGTGGGAATAAAACTAGTGGCTTCTTAGCCAAATTTGGCTATGAATTTTTCGCTGAAGAGCTGAGTTGTACAACAGATGGGTACGCATGTTGTGAACAAAGAGAGAACTTGCATGCCTACCTTGAAATGTTTGTGAAAGGCAGCATTATCGAGAAAAACCATTTTATCATCACATCTTCAGCATATTTTGATCATTGTATGTAGCTGTGTATTGGTTGTTCAGTTTATTTTTTCAATGTTTAAAATCTAACCCGAAAAATTCACTTCATTTCTACAAAAATAAGCAGCTAATGATACACTTTAAACTTTATCTTGGGTATGTTTTGTATGTAACTCTGAACTGATCACTCCAATAATAGGATGTTCTTTTAATGTACATGCAGCCACTATTGTTTCATTGTGTTATGCTCCTAAGCAGTAGACATGATGTGTTTGTGTGTGAAGGGGGGGGGGTACTTTTGTAAATCTAATCTAAAACTAACGGTCAATGTCGTCAGTTTCACCACTGTAACATGACATGACGTCACTTCCCATAACAAAAATAACGGATGTGTGTCGCTGTAGCCTTCAATCCAGGTAGTTTATTTTATGAATTACTGTTATCGCCGCACTCCACACCAGGAGAACCAGTGTAAAAGACAGGCTCAAATTGTATAGCAGGGCCCCTTTTAAGGTGAGCACCTCATGACGTGGTAAAGCCCGCAAAACGAGAAGTTTTGTTGCAGTTGCCAATCCAAATGTCCTTTGTGTCACTAATAATCGCGGTGTCGACAAACACAATAACAATTTTGCCAATAATGTATTACATCACTTTCTGGGACGTGTTAATTTCCAACGAGTTGTTCATCTTATATCTGGAAGACCTTTTACTCATCTACGGCCCACTTCTCTCCCGGAATGCCAGATGGAGTGTAATTTTGCCGACATGCTGCTTCCAGAAGACAGGCTGCCTAAGTGCTCAACACCACAGCCACCATCAGAACAAGAATAAGAACCCTCACTGAGTTTTCTGGACGATGCGATAGATGCTACTTATGAACCGAGTTATGAGAATAAAGAACAGTAAGTGTGCATGGTTTCTTGAAGTAAACATTTCTTTCTATGCATTACTTACAGGCATGTTACAATCTCTACCAACTCCTAGTATACACATATAGCTGGAGGTCATAAGTCATAAAAAGTTTCTCAAGAAAACCAGATTATTAATGTAATCTTTATATTATCACTCAAACTTCTAATTTTAGTTCTACTGCTTAAAAAGGTTGAGATATGAACTACATTGCTTGGACATGTCTTGTTTCAAGCTTTTTATTATTGCTCCAGGAGTTTTGGTGAGCACTTTAAGATTGAAAACTTCTTGATAAACGATTTCTTATGTCAATATTATTGTCAATGAATTTTAGTTTCTGAATGCTAAGTGTGACAGTGGTATCACTGTATCAAAAACTTGGCCACTTGAGCCCAGAAATGGGTGCGACATAGTGCGGCATTGTCTTCTCTTGCAAGGAACCATCTAGAAACCTTCTGCACTCGATCACAGTATGAGTCACCATAGGAGGTACAAGTGTCCATGCAAAGCACTTTGTTAAATTGTAGTAAACTTGCCCTTGTTGGCTACGTGTAGGTTCGCAGGCGATGCTCTTTGCAGGCTTGCCCAGTGAGGTACAACGTGGAATCGTTGCTCGTTAACTCATTGTAATGCTCTGTGATGTCAGTAAATCTTTTTTTAGGCTTCCAGCATAGTGACATCGGCACCAGATGTGGTAGCCATGGACAGGTCTCAATCGTAAAAATGACTATCTAGGCGCTTTTTGGGAAGCAAATTGAAATGTATCTATGCTTGCTGTGTCCAAAAGTTTGTGTTCAGCATCCTTGTGTACTGGGGAAGCGTACAGCAGACTTTTTATAGCCTCATAATTTAGTGTGCTAATTAGTTCAAGAGCTCTGTGATCTGAGAGAAAAGTGGAAAGAATGCTGAATAGAAGCGAGGAAGTTGTGTCAAAAGGAACATCGATTTGCTTTATAGTGTTCCTATCGCACCATGTCCTCGAAGGTTCATCGTGTGTGAAGAAAACCTGCTGGATCTTGCAAGGTTTTGCAGAAAATACCACCTGCCTGCACACTCATCAGTACAGGTGCGGAAATAATTTTTATCATTCAAACCTGATGGCAAGTTTCTTTAATATCCACCATTTCTGAATGATATCTGTGGCTTTGTACCAACTCATTCAATATATGTATGATGATGACTGTGTGATTATTGTGGACATTAACAGTCATGTAGACGTCATTCACTCATAGACAGATCTCTACCTGGTATCTTTGTAATATCAGAGCAATAACCGTACTAATGTGAAGTACAGACTTTGATGCCCAAGAAAGTGTAGGAGAGGGTACTAGAAGTAATAGTAAAGTAAATGTGATGAAATTAAATATGTATAAAAGGATAGCTTATCGACAGCAGAGATTATACATTAACTGTAGTTCAACATTTTGCTATATATCAAATACCTTGGATGTGTGTCTACGATTGTGCTGGTATTTGGCTCACTTGCTGTGGTGACATCAACATGCCAAGATGGCCACATTTAGAGATGGCACAGCAAGCCAAAGAGGAAACGCTTTGTCGGGGACGAGGCAGCCAGTAATGAAGAAAAAACGATTGGTGTAACCTTAAGAGACAAGAAAAGAGCAGATTGGTTCAGGGAACAAGCCGGGGTTAAGGATATCGTAGTTGAAATCAAGAAGAAAAAATGGTCATGAGCAGGACACGTAGCACGTAGGCAAGATAACCACTGGTCACTGAAGGTGACTGACTGAATTCTCAGAGAAGGCCAATGCACAATGGGAAGACAGAAAGTTAGGTGTGCCGATGAGATTAAAAAGTTTACAAGTATAAAGTTTACAAGTATTCTTATCAGCTGCCACTGCCTGTCTGTAGTAAAAGCTGTCTGGTCGTATGTGCAGATTTCAATTCTTTTTATGATGTTTTTTCACTTCGTGTTAGGAACAAAAATTTGGATTGTATTTTTGATACCGCTCTGGTGTTGCTCCTGTAACCCGAGTATTCATGTTCCATGCAAACCTGTTATGTGGTGATTTTATTTCTGCGCCGTGAAGTATAGTGTTATAAGTGGCTGCAAGTATGAAAGTTTGTATCACTCCTGCCTTGGCCACCAAGAGGTGGCTGGCAGTATGCAATAAATAAAAAAATAACGTGACAGCAGAAAGCACAAGACCGGGTTGATTGGTGGATCATGGGAGAGGCCTTTACCCTGCAGTGGGCGTGGTCAGGCTGATGCATGATGATGAATGTCGTTGTAGGCCATCAATTGGTAGAACATTTTCGCCATGAACTGTGGTCTGCTATCTGACACTAACACACATAGTAGCTAGATTCAATTGTCAACTGCTTTCACGTAACTGTTCAAAATTGTTGCCTACATTCCTAATTTTCTTTTGTCCAGGGCTGAAAAAGAAATTTTTGGCTGCATCCCGGTCACGAGGCTGCAGTATCATTGAGAAATGGGTCACCTCAATCATAAATCGTTTTTGTTTTTGTTTCAGGACTGCTGCCGAAAGAGCGGCGACTCCCGAGAAAAGAGACGAGCTCGCGGTAGCCATCTGGCTATCCTTCCTCAACCACGTGCAGAACAAGCACTGTTGCCATAATGAAGAGTATGCCAACTGCGAGCATAGGGACCTCTTACCGAGGAACTGAATTTTTTCAGGTACTTTTTATCATGCCTAATAGTTTTTTTCGTATCACTGGGATTTTCTTTAAAAGTGTTTGCCCAACAGAGTAATCTCTTACTATCACTAGCGATGCTTAGAAACTTGACAATAATGACAGTATTCAGCAATGTACTTCAAGCGAGAAGAGTGCATTCCTGCTTGTTGCTCACGATATACTTTTGAAGCCCTTCACAATGTTCTTCGTTTGTTCATGCTGTTTCTTTAAATTTCATGTAACCAGGTACCGACACCTTTGACAACTTTCAGGGCATTGTGAACAACAATCGCCTGCTTGTGGATATCAAACAGGTGTCACCTGCATTCCAAGCATCCTGTTTGGAAACTTTCCAGTCAGTCCTGAACCTGTTTGCTCCAAAGAGCTTCTCATTTTTCTTCCATGATCTGCTGGCAAGGTGTGGATGTAGATCAATTTCTTCAGATACTTCTCAACAGTAATTTGAAGTGATCATGTGCAAAATATTGTCCTTGTCATTGTTGTTCACATGTAAATAGATCAGTATCGGTAGGCTAAAATTAAAGCAGGCAACATACAGGATATGCATATGCACTTGGAATTGTCATGCCTTTAGAACGCAGCTGTGTCTAAGCTAAATACAATTCAGTTAAGCGAAATATTGTGCCGCTTACATGTTACACACGCACACTGTCACAGGGCATCACTATACTTCCTTCGTCACTTCTCAACCAGGTACTTTACAAATGATGAGAGCGAAAACATTTCAGCACACCTAATGCTGTGGCTGCTCTAAGCCTTACAGAAAATGTCAACCAAGAAAATAGCAAAATCACAGCGACCAACAAGACTTATAAAGGGAATCGATTGTTTATTTTCACTGATGTTTACATTCCTCTCAGATGCTTTGTCGATCACCATCCTAGATATTTAACATAGTTTTATAATAAAAAAAGCACTTGCAGCACTTAACACAGCAGACGAAACAGCAACGCTGACAAAATAGCAGCAGCTGAACAGCTTTGTTACTGCCTCTCATAGTGACCCATTATAGTGTTTGTTGACAAGTGCCCCGACTACAACAAGGGGCCCCAGAGTACTTTTTGAAATAAAAACCACCTCCGGCTGTAATATAAGAACATACAATTAAACATTCCTCTCGCAATGGAGGCCAATGAGCTTCATTGTCACATTACCGAGCGTTGAGCCACGAACTTTGAGCAGAAAACAGCAGAAATTTTCTGTCACCACTCCTTTATTAATTTCATGTCATAGACTACAGTCTCGAACAGAAAAAGAAAATTTGTGATGTATTTAACATGACAAATACTCTAGCTGAAGCGCAAGGTTGCAGCACTTCATTAAAAAGGCATTTCATCTATTCTATGTTATGTAGTGTGCAAACGTGTGTTGCCTTTGCAGCATGCATGTAGACATGCTTTTTCAGGAAAGAGCAAGCAAAGCATGTTCTCTGCAGTAATTGTTTAGGCAGTGTTGTGCACGTGTGATATTTAGTATTTTGCACAGCTCAGAACTTTCTACATTGCACTACAATGAAAATGCAGACAGGGTGCAACGCAGAACTGCATCGGCAAAGCGGCAGTGGGTTGTGAAGCACCCGAAAGCAGGAAAAGGCAATCCAGTGGCATGCTCAGTAAAAGAGCCGGCCGCTTTTGGTATGTACATTCACGCATAAGGAGGGCAAATCTTGAAGTGTAATACGAAAACAACATTCTGAGCTCACTGTTCGCTGCAGGCTTGTATATCCTAAATTACGAGAATAACCTTTAAGCTACCGTGGCATGCACAAGCTGCTTCCAATCTACTATACACAGGAGGGACAAAATTGGCTGCGTAGGCAAACGCCAGCAGGGGCTCTCAAATACCGTTTATTTTGTTGTAAGACCTGTGTACAAGTTGTATTCATGTTTAAATGAGAGCTGCAGCTGAAAAAAATTCCCATGCCCATGGTATAGGACACATGCTTGTTTCTTAAGCATGCCCAGCAAAATATATTTAGAGACTGCTTGTAACAATATGCGATTATAGGTATAATTAAACCATACAATAACTTAATTAGCAGTGTAAATGTATGTTTTGTGTATCACAAGAACTTCATTACCATAATGCAGTACAAATAGGGCAACGATCAGCAAAATGAAACAGTTAAAGCCAAAATTCATTCAGCATGTCTTTCCATTCCTTGTGATGTATCAAACATAAATTTTTACAAGAAACCCTTTTTAGTTTCTTGTCTATTGTCAACTCTATTGTCAATGCATTGAGTGTTATAATCCAGAGATAGAAAATACTTTGTTCTAGAAAAGGTGTTATGGCTTGAATTGAGTTTCAGTTGGAGTTTGAGTTTATTCAACCACGTGACAAGTACATGTAAATACAATGTATACGTGGTTTGGTGCGAAGGGAAAAAATTGAATTTCACAGCTTGACCAGCCCCTTCTCCCAGAAAAAAATCGAAACTACAAATTTACAAATATTACAAAAATTACAGGCAGCGAAAAGCGACATTACTAAAAGAAACACGCATGTGGTCTATGACAGCAAATATTAGAATGACAACTCTAATATACATACAAAAATAATAATAAGAAAGCAATGCATGAAAGAATAAAAACTGAATAATTGTTACAGAAATTACCCAACATTAATTTACAACACAATCAGCACATCGATTTAACATTTCAGTTTTTATTTTTTATTTATTAATACTGCCAACCCTCGCTTGAGGGTCATAAAAGGGAGGGAGTACAATTTGAGTACAAACAGAACACCTAAAAAAAACTACTAAGAAATAATCACAAGAAAACAGAATGGGCAGTACTTCAATCAATACCAAAATAAGCATCAATTTCTGTGTCAAAAGTTTGCACATTGGTACTAATAATAACATGTTGGGGTAAAGAATTTCATTGTTCTATAGCATCCGGGAAAAATGACCACCGAAAGATGTCAGTGCGAGCGCTAAAAGGCTCAATGTGGGCATCTAATTCAATCTAGTGCTACGTTTTCCGGGAAGGCGTATGTACTCGTCTTTAGGTATTTTGAATAGCCCTTGGATTATACGAAATAATGGTTTAAGTTTTTGTTTCCGTCTTCGAGTTTCCAGTGCTTCTAAATTGCATGAATTTAGCATATCAGTTACTGAATCCCGCCTTCTATATCTAGAGCACACAAACCTAGCTGCGCGCCTCTGAATACGTTCTAACTTGGTGACCGAGTGTTTCTGGTGAGGGCTCCAAACCATGTATCCAGCAAGGCTACTGCATCACAACTGCGCATCGGACATGCGCAGATACTCACGGCGCGCTATCGTGCGCCTACATAATCAGTGACTGAATAAACCGATGCTTCTTCTCGTTCTGGCCATCATGCTGTATCGTCGTCCTTGCTAGTTACATGGTGTCAGAAGTGGCCACCGCCACGAACCTACTGAAGCCGCCGGAGTCATTACGCCTATCTGGCAACGTGTCTGAAAATTGGAAGCGCTTCAAGCAAAGGTTCGAGCTTTCTCTGCAAGCAACGGCAGCCGAGAAGGCCCCGAGAAGTGACTCCTCGAAAGTGACGCTCTTGCTGAGCTTTGCGGGAGAAGTGCTCGACATCTTCAACAACTTTCAGTACGGTCCCGAAGAAAGCAAGGAATGTTACGACACGGTCATGCAGAAGTTCGACGCCTACTTCTCCGAGGTGAGCAATGAAATTCACGAAAGATATGTTTTTCGTACACAAACCAGCCGGAGAAAGAACCATTTGAGAAGTTTGTGCGGTACTTAAAGAAGCAGGCGACACAGTGCAACGTTGGGGACCAGCACGATTCACTGATTAGAGATCAAATTGTGTTTGGTACGAACAAACCAAAGCTGCGTGAAACAATGCTTGCCGAGAGAGGCCTGACGCTACTAAAAGCCGAGGAAATGTGTAAAGCGGCAGAAGCAGCGGCACTAAGGAGCCTAGTTTGAAATAGGACAGAAGACAGCATTGACGCAGTTTCAAGTGGCGAAACGGTGACAAAAAAACGGCAGCAGCGAAAAAAAGCGGAGTCGTGATAATCTAGATATTTGCTGCAGGGAGTGCAACCGCAAACATAAACCTAAGCAATGCCCCGCGTATGGTAAATTATGTCATTCTTGCCGCAAATACAACCACTTTGCAAGTTGTTGCCAGAAGTCTACCGCTGTTAGCGAAGTAGCTAATCTCGTTAAGAATGACTTTGAGTATCTCAAAATCGGCTCCGAGAATTGTCGCAAGAAAGACTGGACAATCAAGGCTCGAGTAAATGGCAGAGAAGTGACGTTCAAAGTGGACACCGGTTCGCAGGCAAGCTTACTTCCATTTACAACGTACCGTAAGCTTGGATCCAAAGAAGCGTTGCAACCTACCGGGTCAGTGTTGCGCGCCTACAACGGGGGCGTTATTTCAAGTTATGGAACAACGTCACAGAAAGTGTCTGTCGCAACCACCGAGATAAGCTTGAAATTCTTCATCGTAAAGAATGGGCGCCAAGCCATCTTTGGGCTCGATGCCAGTGAAGCGCTTGGATTGGTTCGACGTACGGTGGACGCTGTCAATGCCTCGTCTGAGTATGAACTTTTGAAAGATTTCAGGCACCTGTTCCAAGGGCTCGGCTGCTTGAAAACGCAGTACAGAATGGACCTGGATCCAGACGCGGTTCCGGTCGTTCAGCCTGCTCGCCGGGTTCCACTTGCACTTCAGGAACTTCTGAAGAAGGATTTACAGCGAATGACCCGGGGGGGCATCATCGTCAAAGAAAATGAGCCAACCGACTGGGTAAGCCCTCTAATACTGTTGAAAAAAAAGACGGTGCTCTAAGGGTTTGCATGGACCCCAGAAGAGTGAACAAGTATATCAAGAGGCAGCATTTTCCTTTACCCAGACGCGAGGACTTGGAAGCACGGCTAACCGGTGCTGCTTATTTTAGCTCTTTGGATGCAAACGCGGGCTTTCATCAGGTGCCCTTGGACAAGACCACATCAAAGATCTGTACGTTCTCGTCGCCTTTTGACAGATACCGTTTTCAAAGGCTACCTTTTGACATCTCGTCTGCACCCGAGGTGTATCAGCAGGCACTTTGTCAGATATTTGACGGTCTGCCAGGCGTGCTCATATATATATATATATGATATCCTGGTCTGGAGCTCAACGAAGGAAGAGCATGATGAGCGCCTGGTAGCAGTCCTCAAAACTGCGTAAACAGCTGGATTAACGTTTAATCCGCACAAGTGCCAAGTTTGGCGTAAAATAGCTAGGGTTTCTGGGTGATATCATAAGTGCGAACGACATATCCCCAAATACAGGGCTCGTAAAAAGTTTGGTTCAAATGCCAGTGCCAACATGCAAGGCCAATGTTCAATGTATGCTTAGTGTGTTGAACTACTTTGGAAAGTTCGTGCCGCAGCTATCTGAAAGGACGGCCCTGATTAAGAACTCTAATCAAGGCCAGTTCCGAGTTTGAGTGGACAGAAAACCACGCCAAAGAGTGGAAAAGCGTCACGCAAACTCTGACCACCGCACCCGTGCTCGCAATATTTGACCCACAACGGGAAACAAGGTTATCTTGCGATGCATCGAAGGACGGCGTCGGTGCCGCTCTTCTGCAACGTCACAATAACGAGTGGCGGCCCGTAGCTTACGCATCTCGAGTACTGGCTAAGGCAGAAAAACTGTACGCACAGATAGAAAAGGAGGCCCTAGGAATTTGCTTTGGATGCGAAAAATTTCACCAGTTCGTCTACGGCCAGAAAGTCACAATTGAAACGGACCACAAGCCACTCTTGTTAATTGCTCAAAAGTAAATTAGTGATATGCCCCCTCGCCTTCAACGGTTCTTTTTGAGGTTGTTCAAGTATGACTTTGTTTTGCAGTATATTCCTGGGAAGCACCTTGTTCTTGCTGACATGTTGTCCCGGTCAACTGCTGACGACCAAGACGACGCTGGTGCTACTACCGACGTGGAAGTTCACGCAATCCAGCTTCTAGGTTACTGTGTCACGGAAGCAACGCAGAAAGAACTGCAAGCGGCAACGGCTCGTGACCGCAACCTACAGTCGGTGATCGCAAGTTTGTCGGTGGGGCTTCCAGTACAAGGTGAACTAAAGCCTTTTGATCAAGAACTCTAATTTGTCAACGGAATACGTTTAAAGGCGTCGAAGGTTGTTATTCCGAAAATCATGCGACAAACTATGCTTGAAAAAATCCATGCAGGTCACCTCGGCATGCAAAATTGCAAAGGGCCAGACGCCTCGTGTTTTGGCCGGGGCTTAACGCTGAGATTGCTTCCATGGTGCAACTTTGTCCTACATGCCACAAGTATGCTTACAAACAACCCAAGGAACCGCCTCAAATGCGGCCCGTGCCAGGTTGTGCATGGCGTAGAGTTGGAGCTGATATTTTTTCGTTTGGGGGGGACTCGTACATCGTTGTCTTTGACGCCTTATTAAACTTTCCGGAAGTTCAGAAACTACCTGGCATGTCGGCGCAATCAACCATCGCAGCACTGAGCGCTATTTTCGCCAGATTTGGCGTGCCCATCGAAGTATGCACTGATAACGGCCCACAATTTTCCAGCCATGAATTTCTTGTTTTTTCAAGGAGGTACGACTTCACGCACGTCTTCAAGCCCTCATTATCCGCAGTCAAACGGGCTTGCGGAAAAAGGTGTGCAGGTTGTGAAGCGCATCTTAAAAAAACTGCAGATTCGGGCGACGACTTCTGGCTGGGCCTGCTGGCCGACCGCTCTACCCCACTGGAAGACGGGCGATCCCCTGGTGAACTACTGCAAGGACGCCGGCTTTGCGTCAACCTCCCGGACTTCAGTACGGTGACCGCAACGGACGTCAAAAAGCACAGCCAGGCCCAAGGGGGAAGACCTTTGCCTCCTCTGCAGAAGGGTGTCGTCGTGAGGCTCAGAGACGCTGCATGGTCCCGAAAAGCTCAAGTGGCGGGTTCGCCATATCCAAGGTCCTACCTTGTCAAAATGGAGGACCAGAAGCTGTTCAGGCGCGACCGTCGTCACCTACTTCAAACTGGTGAACGCTTCATCGAGGAAAGCGACGACGACATTGATACCAGCTCAGCGGACAACAACGTTGTTGGCCATCCGACAGTGCAAACTTCAACCTCGCCAGCTAATGGCCGACGTCGCGAAGTTCCGACGTCGGGCGACCCTTCGCCACCTGTGGTGCGTCAGTCAACGTCACCACCGACGCCAGCTTTGAGAAGGTCGACTCGAACCATGAAGCCACCACAGCGTCTTCATTATGACAAGGACTTTAACCAAGTGTATGATATCATTTTTTGAAATGCCATGTACTTACCACTGTTTCGGTGGGTATGTAATTTCGTTGTTAACGAAAAGGATGTATCCGGCAAGGCTACTGCATCACAACTGCGCATTAGACATGCGCAGATACTCACGGCGCGCTATCGTGCGCCTATATAATCAGTGACTGAATAAACCGATGCTTCTTGTTCTAGCCATCATGCTGTATCGTCGTCCTTGCTAGTTACAAACCACAAAGGCGTATTCCAGTCTAGGTCTAATATATGTGTGGTATGCAAGCAGCTTTACGTGTTTCGATGTTTTATGCATCTTTGCTCATAGAAAACAGTTTTTAAATGACTCAGAACAAACCGATTCAATGTGACGGTGCCAAGTTAGGTTGTTCGTAATTGTCACCCCTAAGTATTTAAAATGGGACGTTTTACTGAGTTTGTTGCTCCCGATGTTGTACTGGAAACTGAGAACATTTTTTGCACATATGTTGTTTTTTAGAGTTAATTTGCATATCTCATTCGCAACACCACAATTCCAAATTCTTATTCAACTCGAGTTGATCATCAGCACAGCTTACAGGCGTATAAATCAAACAATCATCAGCATAAAGTTTCATCTTAACACAGACAATATACGCAGATTATCAGTTGTTAGTTTCCATTTGTTCATCACACTTTGAAGGCGGTACCGTAGTGTTTCAAATTTTTAGTTTGTGCGAGGACAAGGTATGTGCCAAGTCTCCATACACCGAGTAACGCGACTGGCACGATTTGGTTGCAAGGTGGCCAAGGTGCGTAAAAAGGTACTTCGTCTGCGTATTTCTGATTTAAAAGCTGACAGAAGCTTGTATTCGTAATAACGGGCAAGTCTTAAAATTCCATATTTTGCAAATATTGAAGCAGTGTGTGCATTATAGGATACGCCTTGAATGCACCGCAAGGCATTTTTTTGTAACACGACTAGAATCTTTAGAGATGCTTTAGAGCCTGTAGACCAGACCAGATGACAGTAGTGTAAATGTGAAGAAAAAAGAGCATTGTACACTAATATTTTTTGTTTCACAGGTATGTTCTGGCATCGACGCAACACACCTAAAACTTCACAAAGTTTGTGACTAATGTGTTCGGCATGGTAATTCCATGCCATGTGTTCGTGAAAATAAACACCAAGAATTTTAACTGTTTGACAATGTTTAATTTCAAAGTTATTAAGTATTAGTTTGTGAGACGTTTCTAATGACCTGGCATTCGCACGGAACAGTACAGGCTTGCTTTTAGAGCAATTAATGTGTAGAGAATTTGCCACAGTCCAGGCATATAGTCTATTTAGGATTTCATTAGCAGAAACAATGAGGTCATCAGATGTTTCCCGAGAAAAAAAGTATACTAGTATCGTCCGCGTAGATTACATATTCTACAAAGCTGTCAATACGTACAATATCGTTGATAAAAATATTAAATATTGGGGGTCCCAAAACGCTACCTTGAGGTACACCATTCCAAACGTTCATGGATGATGATAGCTCTCGATTGATTGATACACATTGTTTCACATTAGAAAAGTAGCTTCTTATTAAAGCTAAAACGGCCCCAGGAACTCCATAACAGTCAAGTTTTTCTAGCATATTATCATGGTTTATTCGTTCGAAAGCTTTCGAGAAATCTAGAAATATTCCTAGGGTAAGTTTTTTTGCTTCTGTATTTCTTAGAATCAATTCCTTTTGGTATAGTAAGGCACTTTCGGTTGAGAGGCCTGACTGAAAACCGAACTGTGACGGCGTAATAATGTTGTGTTTATTAAAGAAATGAGATAACCGATTGAAAATAAGTTTTTCACACACCTTAGAAAAAACTGGTCAAATCGATCTTGGTCTGTAGTTTCCTAAATTGCTTTTGTCCCCACCCTTATATGTAACCGTTACTTCAGTGTTTTTCATTCTCTGAGGAAACAGCCCAGTGGTAAACACAAGATTATAAATATGTAATAAGCAGGCGCATATGAGATCTAATATGTATATTGTAGGTTCTAATTTTAAGCCATCTATGTCCTCGATTTAACTCAATTTGAAATGCTGGAAAATGCTGATGACCTCTTGCGCGTAGGATTCGCAAACACAGAATTAATTAAAGCAGAAGGCAAATAACCTGAGGAATCACAATTATGACTACTGTCGACTAGTGAGGTAAAGTACTCGTTAAATATGTTTGCTAGTACTGCGCCCTTGTATATTTTATTTTCGATCACCAGCTCACTAATATTATTAGACACTTATTTGGTATATATAATAGCATTAGGTTGTTTCATAATTGCTTAAAATCGGCAACACCGTCAAACATCTTGAAGTGATAATCGCGTTTAGCTTGTTTTTGTAATTTAGTGAGTTTATTTCTGTATACCTTAAAAGCTTTAAATTTATCCGGGTCTCGCTTTATCAGAAACTCTTGACACAACCTATTTTTTTCTTTTATCATGTTGAGTATTGCGGAAGAAATCCAAGGTGTGCGTGCCCGTCTTGGTCTCTTTAAAGCTTTGTAAGTAAAATGTTTTTATACACAGATCATAAGCAAGATCAGCAGAAGAACTATATAGAAGTATTTCATTATGGTTCGCAACTTTTGATGTTCCTGGCGGCTGGAAGAGGCAGAAACCGCATTAACCTTGGCCCACATGAGTGCAGTCACCTGTTTTTGTGGGCTTCATCGAGTGTAGCAGTCTTGGAACTTTGAATCACTGTAGAGTAATCGTCGTAGTAAAACCTAACAATCTGTCTGCTTTCCGGCTTCCCTCTTTCTGCGTATACCGAGTTATGCAAAATATGCTAAAATGTGAAGCCCGATGATAAAGATGCGGTACTGGCAATTTTGCAACTACGATACGAGCAATTTTAAAAAGAGTAATTACGTAATGTGCTGTGATAGCCTTTTAATAAGATTCATATTACGAGCAATTTTAAAAAGAGTAATTACGTAATGTGCTGTGATATCCTTTTATTAAGATTCATAATTTTTTCTAAACATATAGACTTGCCTTAGTCAAAAAATGGGGCTGTGTTTGGTACACACTAGTCAACAAAGTAAAAAATATCGGCAATATGCAATGGTATAAAACAACTATTAACTGGAAGCCAAGGCTATATTCCTCTATATAGGTATAGAGAGATCGCGTGGTATACCCTTGTCACACTGGAGGTGTTCATGTCATTAGGTGCGCACATCATTCTTTGCAGTGAACACCATTTGATCCGTGGTGGTGATACATAAAAAAGTAATATCATTTGTTCATGATCAAACAGTCAATTATTCAGAAGAAAATGGCCAGAAAGCGGGCGATAGGTAGTTGTAGAGCTGTAAAAGTGAAGTTATTTACTTTTAGAGACGTGCAGCAAGTTGCTTCTCTAAATAAAGAAGCATTGCAATTTGATATCTCAGAATTATAGCCACTATAAACTAAGAAGACCCGCTTATCCGGTAGCCACAATCGATTGAATAAACACAAGCATAAAACACAAGCAACACGGCTGGCATGGCAGAGCCGCTCAACAACACGAAGTCGCAGCAAGTGATGTATTTAGTTCTTTTGTTTTTTGTTGAGGAAAAATGTGCACAAGTGAAAAGAGACTTGATCGTTAGGTAAAAGAAAAAAAGGATGCACGCATACTTATACACAACAGCTTGTATACGTTGTGCCAGACAACGTCGAGAGCCAGACGCCAATGAGATGGAGAATAAAATCATTTTGACAGCCTTTCATGCACCTGTTTTTGTTAAAATAAGAGATTCCTTAAAAAATAAACATTATTAACGTGTTTTTTGTGAATGTTGGTCAAATTGAGACTGCTGAGCGCCAACATGCAAGTAGTGTCTGTGTTAAAATATATACATTCAGTTTGACTGCTACGGCGAATGTGTTTCATGAACTAATTTTATTCCTTAAGTCAGTGAATTTTAATAAACCTGTATATTACTGTGTAGTAGCTACATAATGTAATTGGATGCTAATGTCATTCCCTTTAAATGGCATTAAAACGTCCAATGTGACGGGGGTATTTGCTCTGTAGCTGGAACTCTGCGGCAAAATATTTGGCAAACTGCAGTTGCAGATGTTTTTGGTTTATAATGATAGCCCAGACTGCAGGAGTGATACTCGTATGTTGTTTTCAAAAAAATTGATGCACACTTTCTTAATGCAGCTGTTGCAGGTTATCTTGGCAGTCTCCTTAGACTTGTGGACGAGCTTGTGGACAATGGCAGTTTTGTATCAGATATGTCAGATTTGCCTCGCCACCAACACCACTTACAAGCTCTTTTCCACCCGTGGACAAGTATGTACTAGTGCGTGACCACCTATCAAGCTTTTCATTGATTCGTGAACCACACGGGCGCACAAATGGTGCCAGTGATGACAGTGCATAATTTGGTTATGCATATTTTAAGTGAAGGTGGTCCGTTTCATGTCTTATCTAAGGGTGAAAACCTTAGCTGTCTCATCAAAAGCAAAATTTTAGCATTGGCGTCTCACGTCCTCACATATGAGAAGAAAATGAGGCAAAAAAATCATAACGCGAGGACACATAATGACCTTACAAATCTTAGAGTGACGCCATGTGATATTGGCGAATTTCAGCAACGAGCGACGACACAATACACAAGGTACTACAGTTTCCTACTTCATAAAGATTGCCGAGATCAGCGAGTACTGTGCAGTCCAACATGACCAGTTGCAAGCCACGTCAGCCGCAACACCTATTGACGTGAGAAGAGATTTATTATCAGTGCAGAGACAGTGTGAAGAAGATCGTTTTCACCAGTTTAATGACTTTTTCTCATCGACCTCGAGGGCTAATCAAATGCCACTGACTAAGCACCGCATAATAACGAAGGAGATGGCAAGGGCAATACGACGAAACCCATACAACGTAGCACCGAAAGAGCGTGAAGAAATCCAAGAACAAGTGAAGAAAATGCTCGATGATGACGTCATCCGGCCGTCAAGAAGCCCTTCGGCATCGCCAGTAGTGCTGGTTAAAAATAAAGATGGAAGCTTGCGCTTTTGCATCGACTACCACTGGCTAAAACATCTGACAAAATAAGAGGTATACCCATTAACACGAATCGACGATTCACTCGACAGGCTGAGGCATGCACGCTACTTCTCATCAATGAACCTCAAAAGTGGGTATTGGCAAAGTTAGATCAATGAGCGAGATAGAGAAAAACGGCTAGAAAAAACCAACCAGAAATCGCGCACGTGTGAATGAAGCCATATTGGTTGGACTGGATTTCAATTGGTTGCTATCAAACTCATTCCATCAAGGTTGTGGCAAAACATGGACTTTTTTTAATCAACCTCACACTTTTGTACGAGTGTCGCTATTGTTTCGTCATTTCCTGCTTTGTGCACATATCAGGTCGTCAGTAACTATAACATAATATGTTACACGTATTCTCACATCATGTGATGGCCAGAAAAAGACTTGCTATCAGATTCAAAATGTCAACACTAGTGCATTAAAACTGCCCAATGTGCCATGAAAGCCGTTACAGTAAATAATAATTATCCAAAATGAGTGTAGCATCTCCAAAGTCTGATTGCGAAAAAAAATGTAGTGGTTTACGGAGTGTAGAACAAGTATATATATCACCTGGCAAGAAGCATTCAGTGTGCTTCAAAAAGACTCTTTTTTATTAACTTGTGGGCAGATTATTGATCAAAGATGCGTTACGGTGCACCAAGATCTATGACAAGCAAGCCGGGGTATCTCATTACAATGTAACTATGTTAATACATTTTATTGCATACCATTTCCCAGTGCCGATGTTTCCGATATCACCAATAGAAGTTGGGCAATGTTTCATTGAACTTGAATTGTACATTTCCTTGTATAGTGCATTCTTCAATGCATTCTTTTGAAAACTCATGAAGAAGCGTCTACTGTATTGTTCGTTATTAGGCAGTGCATGGAATACACTTCATCTGATCTTACGTGGTTTTTTAATGGAGTAAAAGTGAAGCATAATTACTGTGTCTTAAGGCTGAAAACATACTGTACAATTCATAGTTAAAGAGAACACTGAAATGTGCATGTTTCATAATGCCAGCCTCCTAACTGCAAATAAATGTGGAAAATTTGTTGGGCCACGAGCAATTCTGCCAAAGGGAGTTGTAGGATTGTTAACCACTTAGTCTTACGCAAAATTTGTGTCACTGTGCTTTTTCACTAGAGCAAACATGTCCTGCACACGGAAGTTTTCTTTAAAAGTGGACACAACTGTTCTACTACCTGGCATCGTATTTCTGCCTTCAAGACTTTATCACCTCACGTGTGTGCCAACCTACAGCATAATGCGACGGCCGTCTCATCAGAATAGAATTTCAGGCCTTCAGCGATATCATTACCGTTTTTTAAAAGGTGTATGTCATTAGGTCTGCTGATAACACACCTCTATTTTTCTTCACTAGTGCTCAATGTCTGGTTTACAGGAAAGCAGGGCTGTACTACTCATGGCCAGTATGCCTTGCACTTTCTGAACACCTGGTGCAGAATGTGTACAGGACATAGTCGCATGGTTACTGTTCTTCCTCTCTTTTCAAGTTGTTCTTTTCCTTACCTTGTTCTATATGATTGTCATGCATATTGATATTTAGTAAACTAATACTTTTCTTGTGAAATATGTTTGACTGTGACACAACAGTAATTTAATCATCATACTGGGTATTTGAATCCAGCGTACCATTCCAAAGGAAAAGCATTTCTCATCTGGCTCACCATGCTGCTTGGCAGCACCTTCCGATTTCGCCGGCCTAGCCACACCCATATCCACATGACAAACTGTCTGTATGCTGTGTACATGTACCTGCTAAAAATCGAAAAGGGTAAGTCAGCAAGCATTTTGTTAGTTGCTTAGGCTCTCAATAATAAATGTCAACGGCAGTTATTTGCAAGTGAGATAATGACTGTTTCTATGTACAAACAATAGATAGCTTAATGTTTCTCTGCAACGTCTTTCTTGCAAATGCCTACTGCAATTCCACCGAATGTATGCTCGATTGGCACTGACATATCTGTTCAATCGTGCTTTTAGTCTGTAGCCACCTCACTGAAAGAAGTACACTTCAAAAGGAATACGTGTATCTTGCCCCCATTACCCGCACTTTCTGACTGTTGCACATGAAGTGCTTTCTCTGTCTGTCACGTATATAAACACCAAAGTGTTCACCTGGAGCTGTTGTTACATGTCACAAAAAACAAGAAATGGTATGAAATGCACAACAGTTACAGAGATGAACAAAGTTCTTACTGAAGAAAATGGTTTGTAAGTAAGCACATAATTTTCCTGTCATTGTACTGTGTCTCATGCTTTCTGTCTCTTTTGTTATTATATAAACACATTTTTAGGATTAAGCACTATACAAACTTACCCTGTACAATAGGCATTATAGCCTGCACTTTTTTCTATTGGGTAGAGAGAGGAGTGGCTCTGAAGTTTTTTTTTTATGCTTGTTTGTACATGCATTTCGTTTTATGCATGTTCGTACATGCACACCACTCTAGTTACGGCACACTGTGTAGTCTTACAAGCAGTTATTGTTGCAGAAGAACTGGCACAAACCGTATGAATTAACAGCTTATGCTGTACGTCATATTTCACACATGCACAAGGCTGTTTACATCCTTGTACGTACGTGTGTATATCGGGTGCATCGACAAGAGAAGGCCTATCTTCCATTAGTGCATAATAAGCCACCTGCAGGGCGTAAATATTGAGGCATACGGGTTCAAAACCGGGGTGACTTGTTATGCATTTCACCCCCTCTGGCACATGGGCAGCAACTTTTGGAACCTCGTGGTAGCAAACAGATTCTTGCTCAATGACCATTGGCCGACATCGACCACACGTGCACCTGCATTAAATGTACATTTCAATTTATCTTATACAAACTGATACGTAGGTCACACAGCCAGTCAAATTCAGAATAATACGACATGTGGGGTGCGCAATGCCACATGCATGTGCGCGTGCTCGGAATATTCGTTTGGCCACTCGCGAACGGCGAAGTAAATATTTATGTTGCAAGTATTGGTAGCGCAAGCACACGATCCTTGCAACAGCATATAACAATAATACTTGGTAGGGCAGGCGCCGAACGCCTACAGCGGAACGGTGCAAAAAACAAAAAAAAAATGCAATAAGTTGCTTCAATACAAACCCTGGCTGTCGTATAAAATGTGCTGAGTTAATATTTATTGGCAAAAATGCCCACGATTTAAGTGTGGTCGACGCGGAACGACAAGAGCTTGCATCCGCCACCCTCCGGGTGCGCAGCTCCGAGTCTGCCAAAGAAGCAGTGATCGCCCTTGCCACTACGACTGGTAAAGACGCGGTCGTAGTTTTCACAGATTCCCAATCCGCTGTCCGCAATTACACGCAGGGCCGAATCTCCGCCGAAGCTCTCAAAATTCTGAGAAAGAGCCGAAATCCACTTCCTTACAGCTGCGTGGTATAGGTGCCAGGGCACGAGGGGCTCGAAGGAAGTGAAGTGGCTCACGCCGCGGCCCGCGGTCCCGTCAGCCGGGCCTTCCTCAGCGCCTCGCTTGACCCATGGTTAGCCAGCGCTGCAGAAGAAGTGGAGACCGTACCACCAACATACAACGCCATCTTACAACACTATCATCTAGCTCGCAGGGTGTGCCCGCCACCTCACCCCAAGCTGACTAAAGAGGCCACAGTATTTCGGAGACTTCAGCTAACACCTATACACCCGGCATTCTACTGCATGGAGTCTACCCAAAGCTATACGCCTACAACTGCCCATTATGCGACGTGCCAGACTTACTTGTCCACCTACTACTCAAGTGCCCGTGGCGCCACAAGGAAGCCAATACCAAGTCCGCAACGACTGCACGTATCGACCCCCTAGCCGAGACGTGGGAGGCCAAGATTGCCGCACGCGACCTAGACGACCAACGAGGACTTGTCGCCAGGGCCCGGGAGGCGATTGCAGCCAGAGGATTCCTGGAATAAGAACCCTCCCACCTAGGGACTGTTTCGAAAAATAAATGTATATTTCATCATCATGCCAATTTTTTCCTGCTAAACATCTAATTTAACTTATCACCCTCATAACGACAGATTATTATCAATTCCTGTAAGTCATATTTGTTGTCGGCTAATAATACTACATCATCTGCAGACATCAATGCTGGTACTAACTGTTCAATGTCTTTTCTTTGCTTGGCGAAGCAGAGGCTGAAGCCGAGGTGGCTCCCCTCTATTTTGGCTTCTAGTCCCTGTACATACAGCATAAATAACAAAGTTGACAAGCGACATTCCTGCCGAAGCCCGCGTTGTATTTTTATAGGTGCAGATACATGTTCTTCCCATTAAATATCTACCTTGTTACTTTCATGGATATCCTTTAGAAGATTAGTTATTCCATCTTCCACACATAGAGTGTCCAGTATTCCCCACAAGTTTTCTTCAATAACACTATCGTAGGCAACCTTGTTATCTAGAAATGCCAGCCACAAGGGCCTGCGTTCTTTTTCCACAATTTCAATACACTGTATTAATGAAAACAGATTGTGCTCCAACCTATTTCGTTTACGGAACCTATTTAGTAGTTCTCCCAACACCCCCTCATTCTCCACCCATGTCTGTATTCTTTCCTTTACTATCTGCATCATCAGCCTGTAAACTGCTGATGTCACTGTTATAGGATGGTGATTGTTTATATCAGCGTTTTCCCCCTTTTCTTTATAGATCATGCTCATCCTGCTTAGTTTTCACCCATTGGGAGTTTCACCATCCAATATTGCTTTGCTCGCTGTCTCTCTTATTGTTTGCTTAGGGTTTGGTCCTAGTTTCTTTATTAGCGTGATCGCTATGCCGTCAAGACCTATTGGTGTGCTATTAGGAACTCTTTTTTCTGACCTTTCGCACTCTCGTTGACCTAGTGAAGCCAATGAGTTGATTGGTCTATCCTCATCTGGTACGATGCGTGCAGCGCTTTCTTAGTGTCTAACGTTTTCTCTTATCATTGTTTTTATATATTCCATTGCCTCATCCCCTTCTAGTCTGACCCCTCGAAATTTATTTCTGAACATCTGTTTCATGCTTGTCTCGTTACTCAGCGAATTGACATGGTTCCAAAACTTTGCAGCTGCCTTTCTATCCTTTTTGCTTACTTCCGCCATCCGTTGAGGCCTCTTTCTTCAAATCTTTTCACCGATTGAATTGGACGCTTCCCTTCTGCAGATCAAAAATATATCACATTTTCGTTTCACATCATGTTCCAGTTCACCCCTCTGTTTACCATACCTGTGTTATCGGGAGGCTTTCTGACTTCTTACTATGGCTCCCTTAACTTCCTACCCCACTAGCCCTTGGGTTTGTGTCTGCTTTTCCCAGTTGATTTGACTCGTACCTTAGCAAGCTCTAACTCAATTTATCGAGTTAAATATGTGTACGTTCACTCTGTTTTAGTATCCTCGGTGATAATATCCTCAATCTCTTTAGTTGCTATTTCTATTTGACTTTCTGCATGAATATTACCGTGTGTTTGCTTGTAATGCCGCATTTCTAATTTCATTTCTCTTCCAAAACTGAGCTTCATACGTTTGTGATCACTACCTAAGCTTCTGGACCCATATTCATCTATGTTCATCACCCTTAGCCGATCAGACACCCTACGTGACATTATTCCGTAAGCTATCGTTGACTGAAGCCTTCCATTCTTCCATGTTATCTGTCCTTCGCATTTATCGGTGCTGTTTCAAATGATATAAATTATGCCTTTCACACATATCTATCAGCAATCAGCCTGTTGGAACAGTATATTCATTCATATCTTCTATTTGCGCATTCAAAGCTCCTAATATAATTACCTCGCTTGCTTCTCCTAGTTCGTCAATGTCATTTCCTATGCACTGCATCATTTGTTGATTTTCCTCTGCATTCTTTGCCCCTGTCCACAAGTATACATAATCCAGGAGCGTCATTTGCCCTGCCACTTTGCTTTTTAGCGATGAATGTTCATCGCACTCCTGCTTGACCCTTTGCCAGTTTGTACTTTTATGAATGAATGCCCCAATACCACCCCTTTTTCTGCTGCCTTCTGTTCTATTACGATATTCCCAAGTGTAGTACGAATTGTTAGGAGGTTGTTCCATGACCCTAAGATGTGTTCCTACAAAACCATACGCCGTCGGCTTCTCCTTTCTTAGCTGTTCTTCTATCTCTTGCCACTACGGCCTATTCTTGCCACCCTGCATGTTTATATTGCCATGTCTGAATTAGCTCGGCACTTGTTGCAACGTCGATTTTTGCCCCGGACTCTACGTGTCTTAGATATTGGTGCCACTTGGGAGTCGTATCTGTCTCTACCACCTGTCAAAGAGTCCCTCTAGCTGTTTTCTTAGTTATTAGCTATCCTGTACCCAAAAGGGCCCACGTGCCTCACAAAATAACTACTGCGCATCCTGCAAGTCGCCAACCCACCTCATGACATGGCCTCCCGTCGAAGTCAATTAATTTTGTCTTCGTTGAAAACCACCCCACCTATGCACCTCTCTATTTATTTTCACAACCTCAAAGCCTTTCTCTCGACTCACCCGCTATATCTCTTGGTTTGCGTCGACAACCGTTCTTTGCAGATTCTGTCACGCACCAATACCTTCGGTATTGTGCATATCACTACCTGTACTCAAGGAGAAATGACGCGCATGTAATTGACCTCTTTTGCCAGTGTGGTCGCTGTTCTTGCCATATCTTCATTTGAATCATCGTTAAAACTGCCTGCAACTATCACGCTGTTTTGTACATCAGCTGTAGTTTTGAGTTTTGCGCTCACTTGCCTCATGACTGCTTCCAGCTTGCATCCTGAGAACATCGCTACTGGAACCCTCTTGTCACGTTTTACCCTTTCTTTGATTGCTTCTGCGCATAGATTTGAATTCGAGTCCCTGGCGATGATCATGTGCTGTGACGTTTCAACTGGAGTGTCGTGCACCTGGGGGTTACAAGCACCTGTGACACCGGCTGCTTTGTCCTCATCCATCCCCACCACTACTTCGCTGAAGCTGGATCTTGCAACTATTGTACCAGCTGAACCTGTTTTTTCTGAACTTGCTTGCTCTTTCTTCTCCAAAGTTCTGGTTGCCAGTGCCCTACCATTCTCTCCGTCGCCCGCTCCCGTTGTTCACCTTCACTAGCGCCTCCTTGGCGGACTTGAGCCTTTCGCCCATAGCATTCGTTTTCTCTTGCTCTGTCGCCAACACAGTCTCAAGCTTCGTGATTCTCGTCAGCAGTTAACTCTGGGCAACCATCATTTTCTCCATTTTTTTTCCTCGGCCTCACAATGCCTACACTTGACGTTAGCCTTCTTTCCATTCGCGTCTGCATTTGAGTCCAATTTGAAACCCACCCCGTATCCTGGACAATTTACAGCTTTTTAAACTATGTCTTTTCGACATCAATTATTCCTAAAAATTGTCCCACTCAATAATTAAAAAAAAGTGTACAATAAACCAAGCCCTTCGAAAAAAAGTCTAAGCCCTACTACAAGAACTTGTGTCTTCAGTTTCACGACAGTTTCACAACTGTTTTGCGTCGACCTCGAAAGTTAGCCGGACACATTTGACGATGCACCGAAGCATCACAGAGGACACAGTGAGGCCATTCCATAAAAATACATTCTTTTTGCTATCAAAGGAACAATAAACAATAGAAATAAATCTAGCCAAATGCTTGAAAATGACGTGATTCAACCGTTCGAGAGCCCTTGGTGGGACCTGTTGTTCTAATCAAAATGAAGAAGGACGGCAGCCTGCCTTTTTCTGTTGACTACCGAAAACTAAATTATTCTCTCGATAGGCTTCAATACGCACGTTACTTCCTTTCCATTGACTTAAAGAGAGGATATTGGCAAAGTGAAGTCGATCTCAGGGACACTAAAAAACCACTTTCGTGACGACAGGTTTAGTTTGTGAATTGAAGGTCCTACCCATGGCTTGTGCTCTGGGCCAGCTACGCTTCAGCGTCTTATAAATACCGTGTTCTCGAAACCAAACTGCAAAACCTACCTAGTATATAACTATGACGACGTTATTGTGTTTTCTGCAACATATTACGAACGGCTTGAACAGTTTCAGATGGTTTTTGCAAGCCATACGAGCCGCAGACTTGATGCTAAAGCAGGAGAAGTGTTACTTCTGTTTTTAGTAACTGGAGTTTTCTTGGCATGTCATCACTTACGCAGGAGTTCATCGAGACCCTGAGAAAGTTGCCGCCGTCACAGAGTCCTCTACACCATAAGATAAAAAAAACAGTCAGACATTTTCTGATCCTCTGGGCGTATTATCGGCCATTTATACCAGACTTTTCACGCACGGCGTCACGCTTATAATGCCTCATAAGGCCTGAGGTTGTATTTGTTTAGAGTGACGAACAGGAAAGGAGGCTGATGTCAATCAATTGCAGCAACGTCTACACACTACCCCAGTTCTTGCTCATTTTGAAGAGATTGCCTTTACAATGCAAAATAGAACCAGCAATGCAAGCCTCGAAGCAGTGCTTGTGCAGCGCCAGGAGGACGAGGAATTAGTGGTCGTAAAAGCAGAACTCTGTCACGCACAGAAGCAAATTCTTTGACAAGTGGAAAAAATTCTACGCTGTGGTATGCACAGTTATAAAATTTTGCCCTTACTTGTACGGCCACCCATTCAAGGTTATCTATGGCACCATTCACTATGTTGATTGGCAAGTTTGAAAGATTCTTCCGGGCAGTTTGGTCGCTGGAGACCATAAAAATTGGATATATACAATTGTGTACAATACGGGAAAAGAACAAGCGGACGCCGACTGCATGTCTCGGTCACCAATAGTGTCGGCTGCTTCTCTTATAGAAGAGAAAGCACTCCTCAGAACTATCGAAATGTCAACCATCGCAGACGAACGACATCACAATCCTGAGCTACTTGGCTTGAATATTTATATGTAAGGACGAAGGCAGAACGCGCCCGAAGTGTTTGCAAGAAAATTGTCATTTTCTTTGGGAAACAATGTCCATTACAAAATTAACTTCTCGTCAGAAGGGCCCACCTGTCGGCTAGTTAATAGAACAATATGATAGATAGATATTTGGGGTTTAGCGTCCCAAGCCCACCATATGATTATGAGAAGCGCTGTAGTGGAAGGTTCCGCAAATTTCGACCACCTAAGGTTCTTTAACGTGCACCAAAATCTGAGCACATGGGCCTACAACGTTTCCGCTTCCAACGAAAATGCAGCCGCCGCAGCCGGGATTCGAGCCTACGACCTGCGGGTCAGCAACCGAGTACCTTAGCCACTAGACCACCACGGCGGGGCCGTTAAATAGGACAAGCATGTTTCTTGTTTTGTTTGTTTCAGGTAAAAATTACCACTGCCATCCATTGGTCACAAGCAATGCCACACAAACGCTGACAAAAATGTATAAAAGATTAAACTTTCAGTGTAGTGATACGACATTGTGTATAGGGCATACCGTCTGGATTATTTTCAACGTCTGGGCTCTTTAGAGCTTTTTAAAACTAAGCACAAGGTTGCGCACGGCAACTCGTGTTTTAAGTACAGTGTAATACCGAAGTGTCACAGTTTATGTGATAGTAATATTTATATAGAAATACAGTAATATTTCTATGTAGTGGTACCGCCACCAGATAAACACAACTAAGACGCATGATCAATAAAGTACAGTGCCGTAGTTCTGCTTCTACCAGCAGTGCGCAAGTGCAAGACGTCAATCCTTTTTAGGGGCGAAGCTTCTTATAGCGGCACCCGTTCATCCCTCGTATTTATAGTAGTAGTCGTAGTGTGTACCCCGTCTTACATTTTGACCTCCAAGGTGGTGCCGGTGGGAGATTTTTTTCTCTGCGCTGTTAAACAATAAAAAATTTGCTGCGTGCGCGTTAACTAAAAGCCGAATTTTCCTGTCTCTCATTCCCCCTTAGCAGCCATTGGCATGTACATTGAGCACTATCTAACAAGAAAGGGTTGCTACGTTATACACGATGGGCATAACCTCCTTGGTTTTAGAAAGGTTTAGGGAGCGTTGGGCCGCAGTGCCATGAATACAGTGAACTATTATATACCACGAACTCGAGGTGGTTAAAGGTTGAAAGTACACACCAAGCGCAAGCCGTAGGAAAGTGTGCGTGTGCCACCTCTCATTTAGTCCTTGGAATGTCCGTTTGATGGCAGTACATATGCGTAATATATGATAAAAAGAAGCGAGATGGTGGTACTTGAAGTGTTTGGTAGATGCAGGAAGGGACACACAGACAGATGCATGGACGGACCCACGTATGGCTACACCGACGGATGGACACATAGACAGACGCCGGGGCGGATGCATGGACAAACGCAGAGACAGACGCAGAGATGGACGTGCCGACGCACGAACAGACGCACGCACGGACGGGCGAATGGACGCACGGATGGTCACACAGACGGACACATGGACGGACGGAAGCAAGAACGAATGGACGGACGGATGCTTCGCCCCACTCTCCATCATTCACTCCGTGGATATGCTGCAATTTTTTTACAACCGATTCGCCGCTATAACGTGCTGCATTCGCACAGCATTTCATAGTCCTCATGTTTGGGAGGATGCCAAGAGCACTTTGCAATGTGCTTGAAACAGAAAGCAGCACCCACTCTGAAATTATGGTGGTGAATGGAGGGTACGACGAAAAGAAACGGCACTTTAGAAAACTGCACTTGCCGATTTATTATTAGAAATTAGAAGCAGAGGAAGACCAAATGCATTCGTACGTTGTTTCAGGCATACGTACTAACGGCATATGGTGTCAGGCATACATTGCTTCCGGAATACAATGTTTCAGGCATACTCGAGCTGACATGACCGGACAAACCACACTTTGAGAACGTGCACGACGTACATGCACAAAGAAACACGACGTGGCGAGCAGACGACGCAAGAAGCAATCCACACTTTACCATTTCGGCCATTTGCCGCTAGACGGCGACTCTGCTCGATCTCGCAGCCAATAGTCTGACGCCAGGCGCGACCAGCGCTACCAACGCCTCTCGGTGCAGCCTAGCGGCAACCAGCGCGATATGCGACATACTGCATTTCGTGCCGATGACGTTACCCAAACAGCACTGCGTCCGCCTCTCTTTGTGATGGAGGAACCCCGGATGCGGACAAACGCGCATGCGTCAAAGCAACACAGTGTGGCGTGCGCCTGCAAAGTATATGGCAGGGAGATCGGCGCCTGGCGTAGCATCACCGGCGTGATGCGACAAAACGAACGTTGGCGCGCACGCGCACCGAGTCATGTTGAAGTATATTGGCGCCTTGAGTGAGGCATGTAGTCTTACATGACACGCATCTGATGATCATCATGTTTGCACCAGTCACATACCTTCGTCATCCATTCACGTAAAGTAAGACGCGTTTGGCTTATGCGAAGCTAGCGATACGGCTGCGAGCGCATCATGAGTGTGGCATGTAGTCATGTTGTTACATGACACGCACACCATGATTATCATGTGTGAACGTGTTATTTACCTATGTCATCCGGTAGCGACCCATAATAACAAATTTAGTACAAGTCAAGCAGGCGAAACGGCCGCCATCACATCATGAGCGTGCACATGTAGTCATGTTGTTAAATGACACGCATCTGATGACTATCATGCTTACACCATTCTCATACCTTCGTCATCCATTAACTTCCCGTAATACAAGACTTTGTACATGCGAAGTTAGGGAAATGCCGCGAGCACATCATGAGTGTGGCATGTAGTCATATTTTTGTTCCTTGTGTTCACCATGCCGTCACGTCTTAGCATACCAGTTTGTTCAACATGCCATATGAACGAAACCACCACAAGAGCAGCAAGACCGCGAATTGTAAATTGTGACATTCATGACGTACATGTCTTGATTTTCATGTTATGACTAGACATTTGTGCTCGTCATACAGTCATAGTATTGCGTAGGAAGTTTGGTATCGATACAATTATGGAAACGGCCAGCAGAGCTCAAAGTCGTAGGTGGCTAGATAGATAGATAGATAGATAGATAGATAGATAGATAGATAGATAGATAGATAGATAGATAGATAGACAGACACGCCCAAAGTTGCCGAAGTTCACTAAGAATTTCTTCGCATTTAGATGTTGCTCAGGAGATACTTCAGACCTTATCGAGTGCTGTGATGACTCAGTGACGTCAGCTATGAGTTCGCCTTGAATAGCCACCTTTGTATACAAGGTGTCACCAGCACTGACATGAACATGTGGAGGTAGTACGCATGAAAGCCTACTGTCGCTTGTACAAATTGATTATGTGCACTAATGACTAAATCGGCTGTACTGTCGAGGCGATGCTCTTTTAGGCTTGGCAAATGCCGCGTCCCGATTGGGCAGACAATGAAGACGATGTGAACACCGACATTCTCGTGGAACTGAACAATGACCGAAAAAGACCACGTGTTTGTGTTTATGTTTGTGTTTTGGATGCTTCAAAAACGGGCTGCACGTTTTTGAACTAAACTTCAAGGTGTTCTGTTTACAGTGAGTCGCTACAGTATAGAATGGAGTGAATATAAAGGAGGCAATGAATAAAGAAGGCTTGTACCTAATAATAATTCTAAGTTTAAGAGTATCAGTCGAAATAATAAAAAGGCACTTATTTTTATTGTACTTATACGTTAGTTGGAGAAGATTTCTTTTTCTTTTATGAAGTATATTCACGATATTGACTTTTACAAAATAAGGTGTTAAGCTGGGTACAAATTTTTATTGTTGATATTTCTACATATCATCACTCCGCTTTCGAATCAATTTGTAGCTTTTGAGGTGTGTCACACCTGGAATGAATCGAGAAATTCATCGTAAATAATCAAACAATCAGTCACGAGCATAAACTACAATCTGACTGTCCAGGTATATGTGGGTATTTTTTTATTTTCAACACTAATTGCTGATACTTCTATAATAGCTGAACATTTTCGGGATTCGCAATCTGTACATAACATATGAAGCCGCAAAAGTAACCAAAGGCAGAATGAACAAGATTTGAGACTTCTGCAGTTACAACCTGCATATGTAATAGTTAGCGAAGAACATTTGTTTTTCAGTAATAATTTTTTCGTCCAGGGTCGTTTTGCTTCAAGCATTGCAATGTACGCAAATTTAGATGTAATACCGCTGAACAATACTCTAGGGTGCGCCTTATTTGCCCAGAATAACTGAGAGGCGAACACAATCCTAATTTACATCTCACTTGGTCTATTGAAGATCTGCCCGCAATACTCCCCTCCAAAACCTTTCTGAACCTAACATGTCTTGGCAATGCATCCAAAATTAGAGGTATTCTTTTTTCTTACTTTTTTTCTTTGTTCAATACTGCAGATCTTATACAAGTCCAAGCAGCGTGGGGAAAGAAAAAAACAACAAAAAAACGAAGCAAACACAAACATGGGTAGTACAATTAGCAATGAATCCAATGTGATTAAATGATACAACGAATCATTCCAGTCTGTTACGGTGCATGGGAAAAAAAGAAAACTTGAGTAAAGAAGTGCTCGTAAAATAGGGTGTGAAAGAATTAGGATGATTGGGGCGAGTAAGTCTTGATGTTGAAGATGAAAGTTCGGGTGACGGGTTAATTGCTAGTTCATGATTCCAAAGGAGGTAAAGAAATTCTAAATGTGCAGCTTTCTGTCTCAGTGCAAGGTATAGCATGTTGTTAGCGTGCATTAGTTTAGTGGGTGAGTCATACGCAGAAAATTTGGAATAAATACACCTCACTACTTTTCTTTGCACATTCTCTTGGTGAGTATCGATAGCTTTAGTAAAGGTGTTCACGCTACACATGCATAATCAAGTTTCAGCCTAATTATAGTGTAACACTCAAATAATTTTACAGATAGAGGAGACTGCGTGAGCTTATGTCTTAGAACATATAATTTGCGGTATGCAGAAGGACAAACACTATTTATATGTGTATTTCACGATAGGGTTTTACTAAGAGTTACACCAAAGTACTTGTATACCGTTTCCTCATGCAATGGTACTGAGCCTAGCCTGTATTTAAAGGAAAGGGGAGCTTTTCGGCGAGAAAAACGAAGATAAACTGCCTTATTAATAATAAATTTCATGTCCCTTATGATACACCAATCGGCAATGTTAGCAAGAGGAGAGTTAAGGTGCTGCTGATCGTAAAGTGAAGTAATTCATTTGAAAACACGCAGTCATCTGCAAACAATCTAATTTCAATGCTAGGATCAATGACAGTAACGATTTCAATAACATACAGCAGAAACAGCAATGGCCCTAATACTCTCACTGGGGACCCCGCATTGAACCGGAAGATAGCCAGACCGCTGCTCACTAAATTCAACATACGGGGATCGATTAGTCAGATAACTTTTAAATCATGTGATCGAAATTTCCGGAAGTTAAATTTTTCTGAGTTTAGAATTACTTTTTTGTGTGGAACCCAATCAAACGCTTTGCTGAAGTTGAGAAATATTGCAACAATTAGACCATTTTTATGGCAACACAAAGCGAGTGAATGGAAACTGTAACTAATTGGGTAACTGTTGAGTAGCCTTTTCTGAACCCATGTTGTTAATTAGACAAGACAGGATGTTCATCGAAAAATTCATTTATTTGATTGGCAATAATGTGCTCCATAAGTTTACAACATGATGTTGTAAGAGATATCGGTCGGTACTTTTCCAATCAAAAGCCATCACCTTTCTTGTGTATGGGCATGACTCTGGCTACCCTCCAGTCATTTGACAGTTTACCATGAAGTAAAAACTTACGGTAACGTATAACAAGAAACTTTGCGATAAACTCAGCATATCGTTTCAGAAATATGTTAGGAAGGTTGTCAGGAACACATGAAGATCACGTTTTCAAGTTAAGTAGCATAGAATTCACGCCCAGGTAAGAAATAAAACTGACATCAGAGGGATGAAAATTTGTGTCACAGGCTGTACAAACACCAGATTCAGTAAAAACGCTCTGGAAGTTCTAATTCAAATGTTATGCGATATAACCAGGATCAGTAATACTCGAACCATTGTTTGACCGCTAGCGATTGGCTGAACACTAAGCCACGCACCCATGCCTACTAAAAGGGAACTAAAAGAAATGTCTATACATGTATTCTGCCGACAATACGAAAAACGCCCGGCCCACGCGGAAGGAGCAGCAAAGTCACAGCGAAGGCTAGGAGAGTGGTCTTTGAGGGATTTTTCACTGGGTGATAACTGCTGCAAGTCACTGGGTAACAACTGGTGCAAGCACACTTTCTTGATACCCGCTACGGCAATAATTGTAAAAACATTTTAGGTAGTAGGCCGGCATTTGCTAATGCTGGTTTTAGTCATGCCTCTGAAAAGTGTGGTATCCGCTTAACACTTGCAAGAGATTTTGTGCCAATTGCTCATGCTGTGGCATACGACGATGTAGAATTATACCTGAAGTGGGTATCTGCCACAGTTAGTAGGTGAACCAGAACAAGCTTTTGTAATGGGTTTTGGCAGTCGACGTCCCAGAGATTATACTATTCGCATTGTGTGACGACTGCTTGTTGTTTCGTTGTTTCAAAACGCTTTTCATGTCGTATTTACGCGATTGCTTTCCCGACAACTGGCCTGTTTAAGGCAAGTTTACCAACATGTCCCAAGCAACGGCGTCGCTCTGTGGTAGAATACTGGACGGACACCTAGCAGACCAAGATTTGAGACCCACTGTAACATTAGTACTAGGTTTTTTTTGTAATTTCTTGTGATGTGGTTATGGACATCGGCGGCAGCAGCGGACAACTTGCACGTGATCCGAATGGTGAGTTCATAGCAGCTTTTGCAGTAAAAAAAATCGGGAGTCCGTACGCTTGGTTTGTGTGCTTCACTGCACTACTTCGTATTGCTGAACAAAACGCGGGCAGCTAGAAACCGCGTTAGGTCCATGTTCGGAACTTGAAGGGGCCCTGCAACACTTTTTGAAAATGGTCAGAAAACGCTGCCAATTTGTAGTAGAGGCTCGCGACAACACGCGAGTCAAATATTTTAGCACACCAAAGGGACCTGAAATTTACAATAAATTATCAGTCAGCAGGCAATCGCTTTCTTTTCTCTCGACAAATCATGGCATATACTCAAAAATCAGACGTAGTGAGACCATCTATCAGCCATCGGCTGAATTCAACATGGCGCACTCGCTCGTTACAGAGATTACCGCGGGACGCCACTACTTGTCCACGCGTGCGTGCTCGATCACACTGAAAAAGCCACGCATTCAAAGAAAAGAAAGAAAGCAAGTGAAGGTCATGAGGACCACGTGACGCTTTCCTGTGGCCCTGCTTTCTCTTCCTGCTTAGCTTTCTGCGCTTCCATCTGGACGAGAGAAGAGAGAATGCAACCGCAGCATGCGACAAAGCTTTTTAACTGCACTTCCACTGGACATACTTTTAAAATTTTTGTAGCGTTGAATTTAGGAGGCAATACCCTCGTCGAGCGAATTCATTCCATGGTTACTTGGAGAAATGGTTCAGTGCCCCTTTCAAGATTTTAGAAGGTTTCTACATCAATAAAACTGAATTCCTAAACTAGACTGTCATGATCACACTATTGTGATTTGATTTTCAAGGCTCGAAATTGCTGGAAACAGCAGTAATCCCCGCTCATTCAATCTGAAAACAGCGTTCCTAAGGTGAACTGCCTAACTATAATAAAGAAGGAAATGCAGCACGCCAGTCATGCACCCGCCTATCTTCACTTTTAGCACTTCTCTAACTGGAAAGAGCTACTGAAATAATTATGACTATAGGTCCAAAATATTCAACTTTCGCACACTCTCGTAGGGTAACCGTGAGCCCAACATTCAACAGATGTGTCCGTTTTAGCACATAAATAAATGTTTGGCAAATTTATGTATTTACACTCCTCAAGACGGCCTATTGGGCTCGAATGCCTATGTACATTACAATGGCCTGTCTTTGGCTACAGCCCATGTAAATTTTTCAAGAATTTGACGCTGTAAACATACTTATTGTTCTTGTGGATGCGTGACTAAATTTTGTTTCGCTCTTCTTCACGTATAGGAATACTGAACGCCAAACTTTTACTTTGTCAGAGTCAGAACCTGTTTCTGAAAAATCCTGCCGCAGTTTTTTTTTTGTTTGTTTGCACGCGGAATAGGTGATAGTAAAAGGACTTTTCCAAAAACTCAGCTCAAGTATTGAGAAGTGTAAAGGAAACGATGTCGTTTGTATCCTATGGAAGAGCTAGTGTCCTACGACAACCATGTAGACGATTCTGCCTGCAGCAGATACAGATTAGGCTGCTTCATAATTCCTTCTACATCGCGTATCACAACCTCCTGCTGACCACAAGTTTGCGTGCTCGTTTTCTTTTTGTACATAGTATGCGGCATTCCCACTTTGTCGTGCCTTTATACAACGTGCTCCCATAGAGTGAGGCCAATTCTCGATAGCGCTACACCCTAAAACACGGGGAATAAGTTTGTCACACACGCAATAATTCGATTTCGCCAAATTACCAGACATAAAACGTGCACGTGCTAAGCGCATGAAACGTGAACTAAACGAATCTATTGATTGGCACGGTGCACTGCTTCGAAAATTCTACTTACCAAGAAACTATTATGCGCTTCAGACCATCATGACACGAAACGTTTGCGCAGGGGCACCGGAGTTCCAAGGTTTGCCCTGGTAAAATTGGAACTGCGCCCAGAAGGCAGCCAGCTGTGAAAGTAAAGTATCAGTAATAAATACACATAAATTGGACTCACAGACACCCATGGATATTTCCAAAGTAAACAATAGGTTTTGGAAGTGAATACTGTTACACAAGTGTTTGTACCAGTCACGACTTGAGGACAATTCTTGCCATAGAAAAGGTTGCAGTGTGTCGGGTTCGGCACCGGCTGTGTCGCACTTGCCTGAAGGCGTATCCAACTTCAACTGAAACTGTACGCGTATTCACGAGTTTATGCGCGCAAGCATATTTCGGGACACAAAAACTCCATTTCGAAGACCCGTAGAAAAAGGCAGGAGCGGGGAAGTTCTGAAACAATACATCTCACCTAGCTTTGAAAAAAAAAACCACCAAAGCTTATCTCGGCCCTGAAGCAAGATTTATATACCATTGTTATGATACTGGACAGGGTGCTTTAGCGGAGTTTAAAACGATGTGTTCAACGTGTGGGCTCATACAACTAACTTTTGATGTTTTAGGTGTATTTAGCGAAACATTTTTATTTATTTTCACAGTGACAGGTTTACTTCAAGAGCTAAATGTTCGATGCATCTTCTTCCACCATGAAAGCTGGGCGTTTAAGTATCCGAAGCCTTTCAATTGTCATCGCGTCTTCCGACCAGATCTAACGTGCGACCCGCGTACATGCGTACAATCGAGACCACCAGATACTACAAAGAATCGCACCGCGATCTTTTATAATGCAACATAAAGAACACAGGCATTGGGCATTGACCACACGTGTGTTTGCTGCTTGTCTGTGTTTGCTGCTTTGCTTAACTCCGGCAACCGATGAAAGACTTGTACCATCGCCCTTTTGAATGTTACAATATCTAGAGTCTTTATCACATGATAATGTTATAGCTTGGCAACTCTGTTTTTTTTTCTTCTGGCCGCATACCTAACGTGCAGCCATGAAATATCTTTGAATTGAACTCTGCCTCAACGAGAACAAAGAAACTACCGTTGGATCTGAGCTGCCATAAAAAGTCAGCCTGTTATTGCTGCAAACATTCATTTTATATTCCTTGCCGGAATTCTGCATTGCAGAGTTCTGCAGCTTCCATACTGTGCGTGTTTTTTGCCACGAAGTGAGCGCCAACCTGCTTATCAGAAAAACGTAGCGTAGCATCTAGACGGTGATGGCTATTGTTCCCGATTTTACCGCAAGAAAAGCTACACCATGCCATTTATCGTCAGTTATAAGTCCGAATTCCAATAAATTATTTCATAAGAGGGCAGTAACCATGACTGGTAACAAGGAAAAGGTACGGAGCTCTATAAAATGAGTATGGAGTAAAGAACCAAACAAAACATCTGGCAATCAACTTGCAAAAATTGTCTTTTTTATCAAAGCTTCTATATTACTTATTATAATAAAGGTAGACTACATTGGCTGCCTGATTCACCGTCTATGGTGCAGTGCGCTATAACATATATGTTTGTTGAGAGGTTACCTGCTGCGTATGGCTCTGGCTACTCCTCTTTTTTTGCATGGCACTCGAGTATTGATGCTATCAATAACAAGAAGGTAGTGCGAAATTGACCACATGACAATGTCTGCTCACAAAAGGAAGTTCACACGTCATAAACATGCTGTTGTAACGGTGCGTTCACGTACGTTTATTCCTGCTGTAAAAACTCCCGAACTTTGATTTCCAAGAGCAAACAGTTCGCAGTCTGTGCCTATGGTGTCTTCATTATTTCCTCAACCTGTTTCTCCCTTTTTGCCTCTAGTGTCACCCTCGCTTGTATTTCTGAATAGGCTAGGTTTCATGAACGTCCTACTGAGATTGTGCTGGCATAGTTTGCCAGAAGTACTGCAACTCAACATCATAGCTTTTAGTACAACGAAAACTGTTCGCGAAGTCTAGATATAACGGCGCCACGCGTGTTCGACGCTGGCAAGCAAATGCAATGTTGGCTCTGAAGTAAGAGTTCGAGTCTCAACCACACCAATGTGATCCAATACCAAGAATGGGTAAAAAAACCGCCAGGCTTGCGCGAAACGCACAGCCTGCAGTCACAGCAAAAGCGGGAAGAGCGGTCTTTCAGAGCTTTTTCTAAATGATCTCTAAGTGACTGCTACAAGCACACTTGGTGGTTATAAAGTACGCCATGAATAATAATAATTGCTGCGTAGTAGGCCAGCATTCACTATGCTATCCTTCGTCCTTCTTAGGAGAAGTGTTCGCGACTTACTTAGTAGGAGAAGTACAGTTTTGTAATGGGTTGGAACATTAGACGACCCACTCGTTACGCAATTCCCATTACACCAAATTGTTCCTTTGGTGTTGTAAAATGCTTTCTTACTGATAAAAACTCGATTTATTTCCCGACCACAGGCCTGCTTAAGACCTCTTTTGAAACGAATTGAAAGCACCAGCGTGGCTCAGTGGTAGAATACTGTGCTGGATGGCGGCGGACCCGAGTTCAAATTCAGTTGCGTCCTTGGTGTTTTTTATTACCGTAGTTCTTTATTCTTATTCTTTGTGATATTTTTTATGGACTCGGGAGGGGGCGGCGGACAACTACGGCGCCACGCGTGTCCTGTGTTTTGATCTCATAACCACTTTCACTTCAATAGAAGGCATATGTCCACACCACGTCACGTTCCAACGCGTGGGCGCCAAACATGGGCGCTGAGGGTGGATTTCTAAACAAACTATCCTTCATGCAGCATGACAGACCTAGGAGATGGGCTTGTGTAACCTAACTATTCGAACAGATGATCAACTGATTAAGTGTCAGCTCTCGGCAAGTAGCGCCTGCATAGCAGTTTCCAAATTTCTCGTAGACAGAATGTTTGCTCGTTAGATATATTTGTTATTTAAATTCTATTTCTTTGCAATCACCATTCATTTGTTCGTCTAAAATATCAGGTATTTACCTACTTTATTCGTATGCCACCTTACGATAGTTCACTTTCATATTCCGTAGATGGCTGAAATATTATTTTCTCTTCATCAAATTTGAAGCTTTTTTCACCAATACAGTATAGTCGGTTTAATGACCAATTCCCGTAGTTGCTACAATCCAAATCATATAAGAACAAGGAAGCAAGCAGGTAGGCAGGCACACTCTTGGCAAAAGAATCGTGGAAGTGAAAGTTTCCAGTTTGGGCAGAGAGAGACTCTCCTATTCTAACAACGTTCCCTTCAAATTGGCTACTGTTATGTTTCAGTGCACTATATCTCACAGAAGTCTATGCAACACATAGAAAATAAACTGTTTTTTTTTCTCACTTTTCCCGATCAGAAGAGTCTTCTTATCGCAGCCGTTGACATTCTGAAGCATCAACATCATGGCGAATGCTACAAGGGCAAACACGCAGCACTTCATTGTATTCGCTCTCAAGTGTTCGGTTTATATCCTGTAAAAAAGAAATATACACCTATTTGCAAACTTGAAAAATCATTGCAGAAGGCGACACATCCTGGAGTCATATTGATGGTTAGCAATAATGACGTCTCAAGAATGATTATAATGTACACCACTGACAATATAAAGAAAATTATTATTCATTTGTTGCCACATAGTTTGCGAATGCGTGTAATCTTTGGTGCCACAAAAAACCAGTATAACAATATGATGAAAATATTTACCAATACGGTTAAAAGAGCAACTTACCAGATAACCATAGGACACAAACAAATCACCAAAACGAAAGAAAGGGAGAGAGCTGGCTTAGAAACGAGTATCTATACGACTTTCAACTTGGACTTTCAGGGAAACCCTTTACGGTGGTTCAGTAGTTATGGTGCTCAAGTGCTGACGCGAAGATTATGACAAAAAATCCTGGTCGTCGTTGCCACATTACCACAAAAACAAAATCCTAGAGAACCGCCAACTTTTATATAAAAGCGGGTTAAATAACAGGTCGTAAAAATTTGCGAAGGCATCCACAATAGCACATCTTATAATTTTGTACTGAAGTGACACACAGCATGGGCCATAAAGTATCAAGAGAGTGGTTAAAAATGTTATGCTGAAAGTTTATTTTGATCACTTACAAGGTACCGATCACGGAATTACGCATGTAATATATAAAAACTTTAGACAACTGGATCCTAACATCCGTAATTATTTATGCTTTTTCGCAGTTAACGCTTATCACGTCGCAGCAATGGTTATGATCCTATTGCTCAATGTAAAATTAACTTGATTCGTTCTGTGAATCTTGAATCCTTAGGTTGCTGAAAGTTGACTGGGACTTCTTTGGAATCTGAACGGTGGCTTGGAACTTTGGAATCTGAATGGTGGCTGGGACTACTTTTGCCATCTTTATAACTCTGTGTACTTTAAAATTACGAAACCCTTGTTGACTACATAAGAACGTGATGACGGCACATAAAGCACCAAACCGTTTCATGTGTTGACCGTATTGTACTTTAGTGACGCGTGTGCTTTTCACGATCACTTACCATGAGTTAGTTCACTAAAGATTGTTATTTTTTACTTTACCTCCAGTGTTATTGAGCAGGTTTCTATCAAAACGTAATGTATGGTTGAGCTGTATAGCTTTTTCTTCTTTAATTCGCACACATCAATTACACCCTCAACCGAACAAAATAGTTAAAAAGAAAATGACATCAGGCAGTGGTGAACGCGAGCTGTGAACAGTGAAGCAAAATGGCGGAAACTTGTCTATTGTCTGGCGTGAAAAGGATAATCCAGGAGAAGACTAAACTTTCTTTTCTCTGTGCGTCATCCATAAATGTAATGCAAAGGCTCTCTAATAAAAAGTATGTTTATGTATAAAAACGCGCTCCTCTTTGTTATATAGATCACGACTTGGAACAGAAAAAATGAATTAACAATGTGAAACAACTCGTTTTTTTGAAGTCCACACACTTGAGGGAAACTGTCGTTAAAATCGTGTCTACAAAGTTTTGCTTACTCAAATGCTTCACCTTCTATAGGCTCAAGTGCTAGTGACACGAACCCTTATCAAACGCTATTGTGTTGAAAGGTGAAAATTTCAACGCTATCTTAGCGAAAAAACTCTTTCAGTGTAGAAGAAAATTGAGTTTTGTCGATACCGTTTGCTAAGCTAGCCTAACTGGGAGGCTAAAGCAGCACAGCTGCTCTTTATTTTTATTAATGTGAATTCTGGCGCTATGCGCAGATGTGCTAAAAAAGCAATTTTAGAACCATTTTATGTCACAGAAAAGGCAGCTTATGCATTGGTTTTTTCTTTAGTGTTGCCTTGGCAAAGGCTTCTGCAAGTTCTGAGAACAGGAAATAGTCTTAAATTCTCAAAGTAGTAACCGTGCCTAGAATAACTGCATGAGTGCCGATAAGCGTACCACAGAAACTTGCCGCTACTATTGTCTACAGCCGAATAAAATATGTGGCACACCCGTCAGAGTCTGCTAAGGGCTGCTCAGTTATCAACCTGGTTGATCATGCGATCCAGCTGGCCACAGTGAAGGCCACAATGAAGCTATGAAAATGAAGCTCTATTTCAGTCGTCTATGTTCCAGTATTGTTACGTATCTACACTGTGTTTTCGTGGCACTGCCATGGTGATTCAATGATGGCTAATAAGGCGACATCGCCAAAGAGGGGAGCACCAGCACATTTCAATGATTTTACTCACAGGAAGACGCCTCTCTTAATTTTGCAGAAGTCTCGAAGTTGACAAGCAGCCGATAATGTTAGTATTGCTAACGATAATCCAAAAATTATCGTGTCAATTCTGTCCAGCTACGCCCTTGAATTCCAAGGCCTGAACTATAGATGAGGTACTGCTATTGTTTATTGAGAATGAATATGTGGTTTCAGTGACAATTTTATTATAGGCTTTATCATCAAAGAAACTTGGAGTTCGTTCATTAGCAGGAATGCTGGCTGTACGCTTGGAGTAAAAAAGTTTGTGCTCTTTGAAACCTCGAAGCGTGTTTCACCAATTCTTCGCCACTTTGCCAATGAACGCAAAAAGAAAACAAAACAAAACAAAGACATACAAGTTCTACAGGCTGGCTGTTCAAAGAAGAATATGGCATTCATCTCGCAAGCAAAACCATCACGCAATGCAGAACCTTTATCTTCCTCAAGTTTCTTTTAAATAGGAAGCATTTCTTAGTGAACTTCGGCGACTTTGAGCGTATCTAACTATCTAGCCGCCTACGACTTATAGCTCTCCTGGCCGTTTCGATAATGATATCGATTTCTATTTTTCGTTTTTTATTTCCTTGATGCCACTGGCTATGTCGTTAGTGTCCTTACGTAGGTCTCGCTTAAACTGCGTAGAGCTAATAAATTCATCTGCAAGCGAATAGACGAAGTGTCTTATTTGTTACCTTTTTGTGCATTATTACTATTTATATGGTATATATCGAATGACACTCAATGTGCAGTTCCTTGGAAATGAAATACGCTCAGTACTTCTATGGAATAAAGCAAAAACAGAATTACATGCGCTCAATCAAGAGAGACCCTAGGTGGGTGAAAGAATTGGAAGAAGGAGGGCGAAGAAAGCTCTCTGAAATCAGCATTAAAAAAATTCGTCCAACAAAAATGTATTCGCCGAAAAGGAGACGCATCGTATACTTACCTACAAATGCTTTGCGATTGCGGAAAGCTGTGTGTGTAACCATTCTTCGTGCTCGCTATTTATTGCTTAGTTGTGATGGTTAAAGCCAGAGTGCAAATTATTAACTTGATGACCACTGCATGCTTTGGTAATTAGTTCAATAAATGGCTCTGTATAATATCACAAATTATTATTCCATAATTATTAAATGCGCAATGTCGGTCAAGGACCACATCTGCATGATATAACAATCACCTATGGCAGAGGAAAGAAATAATTGATATTACACTTTGGATGCATATGATAATAATGTCGCGCTACATAATAAAAGCATATGAATAATTGCGGGTTGTGTTAGCTAGAGCCACGCGTTGTTGAATTATAATTGAGCAAAAGCAGTACCTACATTATTAAAGAATCGTGCCTGTTAAAAACCACTAAAATATTTTGTGAGTGATCCTTAGCAGTGTATTACCATAAAAAAGCAGTGATACAATTATGAACAATAACTTCAGGTATGCGGTTGACATTAACAAAAAAAAATTCAGCAGATCTTTCATAATTTAGAAATCGAGGTTATGCAAAGGATTCCGAGAAAAGGTCACTGCTGTACCTAGCGAAACGATACGAACTATTGAACAGACACATGTTGATCAATCACTTACGTTTATATAACCAGTTTTACCCTTGACAAATTCTACTCGTCAAGCGGGAGCAAGTTTTCTTACTCCACGGCCGACAATCTGCATTAGGCTTGCAGATTTTGGAATAAGTTCGCATTTTCCTGGGCAGAATCGGAGCAACCCACTGCGCGATGGAGCGTTCCGCGTGCTCCTTCTAACAAAAACGGATTTTGCCGGATATGCGTTGTCCGCATTAGCAATGCAATAGGGCAGCTATGGGGCTTCAGTTTTTTTTTTAGGTGGTGTCTAGTAAGCTCTTTGCACATGTTCACATTCCTAAAATTTCGTCGTTTGGCTTCTGACGTGGTGCTGGTTTGCTTCTAGCTTTGAGCAACAGCGAGGACACTAGTTTTGCTTGTGGTAGCCGCTGAGAGGACGACGAGACGAGTATGCTATACAAAATTAGGTATAACGAATTGTTTCCTGGCCTGCCGCGTGCAAGGCCGAAGAGAATCGGCAACGGCAAGAAACTTTCCTGTACCCATTTATAACGTATGCGTAAACAACTTCCGCCGTGTCCTTACACGGGGTATTGACTTGTTGCACTCGCTGATCTGTCTTGCCGCAGCCCAAGTGCTCATTTCTAGATTTCTGTGGCGGCTTCAGATATGCCAGTGGGAATTTCCGTTAAATATGCAACCACAACATGAGTATATGCAAGATCAGAAGCAGTAGGTGTTATGCAACGCTTGAGCCAGCGAAGATGCTAAGGCTCGACACTCCCACAGAAATCGAATTCTGTGAATGGCGTTTAACTACAATTTACGTCGACCGGAAGTGACGGCTGTATTATAAGAGTACATACGTAATGTTAATAACATTCAATAGTTAGCCATAGAGCAGCAACTGGCGTTTCGTACGCATTAAGTCTGATAAGTGCCTTTTTGAAAGCGCAGCATTTTTTCGCGAACTTCGGCGACATGGAGTGTATCTATCTATCTATCTATCTATCTATCTATCTATCTATCTATCTATCTATCTATCTATCTATCTATCTATCTATCTATCTATCTATCTATCTATCTATCTATCTATCTATCTATCTATCTATCTATCTATCTATCTATCTATCTATCTATCTATCTATCTATCTATCTATCTATCTATCTATCTATCAATCTATCTATCTATCTATCTATCTATCTATCTATCTATCTATCTATCTATCTATCTATCTATCTATCTATCTATCTATCTATCTATCTAGCCGCCTACGACTTTAGCTCTGTTGGCCATTTCGATTAGGGTATCGATACCTAAATTGGTAAAGATTAAGATGATAGTATAACAAGCATAAGTGACCAATGCTAACATAAGTCATGAATGTCATTATTTACATTTCATAAGCTTGGCGCTCTTGCGGCGGTTTCTTTGACATGACATTGCAAAACTGGTATGGTATGACATGACTGCATAGAGAACATAATTGAGAGACCTTAACGTGCACATCATGACTTCCATTTCTTGTAAGTCATGACTGCCTGCCACGCTCATGGTGTGCTTGCGGACGTTTCGATAGCTGCACATATACCAAACAAAATTTAGTATTGTGTAACGTGAATGAACAAGGGAGGTATAAGACTAGGGCAAACATGATAATCGTGATTTGCGTGTCATGTAAGGACTTGACAATATGCCATGCTCATGATCTGCTTGCAACCATTTCGTTAGCTTCACATGCAACTAATTTAGTGTTACAAGAAGTGAATGGATGACGAAGGTTTGAGACTGGTGCAAACATAATAATCTTGATATGCTTGCCTTGTAAAAGATGACTACATGACACGCTGATAATGCGCTATCATTCGTGTCACTAGTTTTACATATACCAGATTTGGTATGGCGTAACTCGAACTGACAAAGGAGGTATATGACTGGTGCAAACATGATAATCACGATATGCGTGTCATGTAACAACATGACTACACGCCATGCTCATGATGCTTTCGCGGCCGTTTTGATAGTTTCACATGTACGAAAATGGTATTACAAGAACTGAATGGACACCGAAGGTAAATGATACGTCCGAACATGATGTAAAACATGTAAATGATACGTCCGAACATGATGTAAAACAGCATAGTATGTAGTCATGTAAAACATGACTACATACTATGCTCACAGAACGCATGTGGCCATTTCCCTAGCTTCACACATATAAATTTTGGCATTACATGACCTGAATGGACGACGCAGGTAAATGACGTGTACAAACATAATAATCATGACATGGTGTCATGCGAAACATTACTATATGCTAAGCTCATAGCTTGCTCACGGATGCTTTGCTAGTTTCACATATACCAAATTTCGTGTTAAATACGTCACGTGAATGAATGACGGAGGTATGTTCCTTGTGCAAACACGACAATCCTGACATGTGTAATGTGAAAACATCCCCATATACCACGCTCTTCATGCTCTCGCGGTAGTTTCGCTAGCTTTACATATACCAAACTTGGTATACGAGATGTGAAATAATAATGAAGGTAAATTACACAACCAAGAATGATAATCATGATATGCGTGTCATGTAAAACATGCGCTTGTTCGTCTTTCGTGTATATTTTGGGCAAAAAGCTACCGTGAGTGATGTCTAAATGAATTGCTCATTGCGCGCTCGCGGCTGTTTTGCTCGATTCACATTGAAGAAATATGATATTACGTGATTTGAAGGAACGACGATCAGCAATTGCAGGCGCAACACACAATAATCATGACATGGAAGTCATGTATGGCATAAATTACATGCCAACCACTACTGGTGCTGGTATTGCAATGGTTAGTGGTGCCGTCGTTACGTGGTTTTAAACAACATACTTGCATCTTATATATTTACGTGGATGCGCATAGCCTTTCTACCTCTGTTTGCTATGTACAGCGTTCATCCGTATTGTTAGGTTGTGCTGATTTTAACGTGACATATCAACCTTCTTCATTGGTGCTTCGCATATCATTGGTTCCTAGTATACATGAGATCTCCAACTTTCTTATTCTTTACATTCGTCCGCTGAACGCATCCGATGTTGGCAATAACTCAGCATTTTCGTGTTAAATTACCAATTTGTGTTATCGCCATTCCTCTGTATCTTTATATAATTATTCGCATGTAGCACAAACTCACATACCTGTGGTGCCTATCCGCCCGTAGTATAGGTTTTTTTTTCACACAAGCGACGACGTAAGCAACGGGATTGTCACATTCATCTTGTCATGCTCGTCATGCTCGTAAAACCATGCATGACGAGCATGACATCATGCATGAGTCATTCTCGTCAAACCATCTTGGCCTTGCGTACAAATTTTGGTTCAACACAACCTAAAGGGTATTCCAAGAGCTCCCACCAGAATTAGATAGATAGATAGATAGATAGATAGATAGATAGATAGAGAGATAGATAGATAGATAGATAGATAGATAGATAGATAGATAGATAGATAGATAGATAGATGCCTTGTGTGCCTGCAGCACGCAAAGGAAGGCTTCGCATACCCCCCCCCCCCCCGTTCCCAATCGTAAATAAGCAGATACAGTTAGTGCGTTTCCCTTTTAGGGATCCGACGGCCTAAACTCACTGTTCGAAAAATACAGTGGGACACCTTTCAGCATAGCCTTTATTGGTTTATTGTGACAGTAAGATCCGGTCACTTGAGTGTACATCACACACTTAGTGCACAGTTTTCATGGCGGCACGTTACCCGACAAACTTAGGAGAACTGCAACGCAATCGATAGATTTGAGAGTAGTTTAGGTATGTGAAACGTTCTACTATTACTGCATTCTGTGTAACGATGAACACGCTTTTAAACTACGAGCAATCACGAGCGTGAAATCTTTTTGAACGTGCTATGTACCCACTACGTCATCTTAATATAAAAAGGCTAAATTGAAAAAGCGAATTTTTTCTGAAAATGTCATTTTTATTTTTGAATATGTTAGATGTGAAATATATTGCCCATCATTTCCTGTATAAGGCTTACATCTATGCCACCTATCCCAAAAGATACAAGCTTGGTTGTACCATTCACTTCCTACAATACCAACACTGAAAGTGGAAGTTTCTTGTGTGAACCATGATGTTTGCTTAATATGTTGTATTTGACAGGTTATTTAGCAATTATATATTGTGAACACGTTTTTAATGCTCTAAAAATATCCTCAACACATCATTTTTAATCGTACAAGTCATAAACGTCTCACTGGGTGAACACGTAAAGTGGTACATATTTTGTTCACGATCAAGAACACGTGTGTGAGCCTGTAATCCATAAATTTTTTCGCCCACGTATGGCAGTTCAATATTGCAAACAGGATTGGAGGTAGTTTCTCGGTCAAGAATTTCTATACAAGGATTTATAGGTTTATTTAATAGGTTCCGAAGGGGGTGGGACGTTGTTTTATGCAGAAAGTGTTTGTCGGTTGAAACGTATCAGCTGTTTAAAATTTCTATAGATTGCCTTTTTATTAGAAGTTTCAGAGATCCCAGTAAGCGTTCCTGGGGATGCCCCACAACATTAGGCATAATTAATATGATAGTTGGGAAATGAGAAGGGTAGTGAACAATGTGACATATGTAGTTTTGCAGAAATGACAGCACGTATAGTGCATGCAACTTCATTTTTTCTTGAGAAATATGACTTGCTCAAAAAATAGTGAGAATGAAATAGAGTGAGAAACTGGTACTGAAAGAACGGCAGTGAAGTTTACAAGCTCACGATAACACGATTGCTACCCTACACGTGTGAACGTGGTTATTGCGAAAAATTTTGGAACAAATGCTGCAAGCTGCAAGGTTAACAGCGTTATACCTGCTGCTTAACACAATCTTTGAAATTTAAAGCTCTGCATTCCTGTTTATAAAATAGTTGACGGGTGTTGTTCAGTACTGCTTTTAGAATATTTGACGGGTCTTCTAATGTCTTGCTTGTTAAATTGTTGACTTATCCTATTTTTATTGAACATTATTACCTGCTTGCTCATTTTTTTCTTTGAAAACTGAACAACTTTCCTAATTCAAGTAACAATTTGCAGTTTTTCTTGTGTTTTTCAAACAAGAACACTTTTTTGTTCAGACCGATAATTTTTTTGTTGTTTTTACAAGTGATTATGTTTTGATTAAGCATAATTTGAGACAATGCTAAAGTTTTTGTACAATGTTACACGTATTTTGTACAACCTGACACGTATTAGAATCTAATGAAAGCGAAAACTTATAAATTGTTTTTGAGATTCATTTAGGCATTTATTTTTACACAGAACTTTTGCTAGGGCAGTTATAAATGTCCTTTTATTCAAAACTTGTTTGGAATGTGTAAACTGAAGAAAAATATATTTTAATCGAAGTGTGAAAGCAGCGGGTAGTGATAAGTCAGGTCACTGGCGGTATATCCATTCTCTGGTGCAGTTAGATAGTGAGAGAAGGCGTGGTCAAAAAGCATTTCATTAGCATAATGAACTTGTGTAGTATAAACATTCGTTATGAATCGTAATTGTGAATTTGCATAAGACTGGTGCATTAATTGTAGGTTATGAGCCACTCAAAAGGTTAGTGGTAATGCGATTCCTATAGTAAATTTAGTTTTTGGTAGTTAAAATGGTCGTTAAAAATGACCAAGATTACAGACGTTATCTGCTACTCAAGATAGATGAGATGATTAAATGCAGCTAAATATAAAATCGCTGCAAAGAAAACAGCATTTTTTCATCGTGCAATAAAAGTAAGTGTAAACTATATCGTCTTCGTTGACAAAGATGAGAAGACATAAATGGTCACAGCATTATGGTCTCTACTTTGTTATGTCATAGTGGGCAGGTTACAACTGTGCTTGCAATAAGCGTTTCATGACACTTCGAAACCTTCAGTGCACAGCCATTCGATTTCCTAAAGCACAGTTGAGACATGCACTGAGAACCTGAACAGGCTAGCATTTCAAAAGGCGGTGCACAGGCTGCCCCAATACGCTATAGTGATATTTCCTTGAAGGCGAAGCTCTAGTGTGCTTCATTGTTTTCCTTAACGACAAAGATGATCGCTTCTCGCACCTTGGTTGTCTGGACGGGAACCCTTGAGACTTTCTGCCGTAGATTTAGTGAAACAGAACTTGCAAATAGTACCTTTGGTAACTTTCCACTTGTCCACAATCTTGCTGCACAAGATAACGCGGGCCTCTTTCGAACAGCACGCGTAATTGCGCCAGGCTATTTTTTCATGCATGCCACTCAACTCCTCACTTACATCGTATTGTTCAGGACAAATAAATGTGAGGACGACTGACTCGTTGATAAGATGTAGTCCACTCTTGATTTTCTAGTGTCTTGTGGTGAGGAACCATACCACAGGGACCCTTTCTCTTTCCAGAACGGGGCTACCAACCGGAGTAAAGTCAAGGAGTGTATGATTCAGGAAATATTCAACACACTAACGCAAAGAGACTCATGAGTTTTATTTCAACCATTCTTTGTTAATGGCACCATTACTATATACACAAATGACACCAAGGTTACTTTTTAAATGTTCCTGCCACTAAAACAAGCATTGACTTAAAATAAGGCCGTAATCACTTTTCACAATTTGCACTGGGTTTGCACGAATGAGGGCAAATTATATGGGTTGTAATAGTATGAAAAGTTGCTGTCACAATGAGCGTGGCTTTGGGCCGGAATTCTCCGACACCTAAGCGCGCTCTTCGAAGTGAGGGGCAAGCGATCAGTTGTTACTGACCACGTGTTTCACAAACCTTACTCATCTCTGAATACTCAGATAAACATATTCTATTGCGAGGGCCTTAACGACGCTCAGCACGTGTGAATGCAGTGTGCGTCGAGATCAGATATGGCACATGCTATAATTACGGCACTTATCTCCTATATTCCCACATCTACTCTATTCTGGTATAACGCCGACAGTCATCGCTGATGTAAGCAATCCATGAAAACAGTAAAGAGCAACGAACGTAAAGTCTTCCAGCGACAACCGGGAGAAGGCGCGCCGTTGAAAGTGTACAGCTATTGAAAGCGAAGGGTGTCCAACTTGACTACCACGTACGCGTTGTGGCATCATACTATACCTGCAGCTGGAACAGTTATATATAATTTCTCCGAGTGTTCTGTACTGTTTTCTTGAGCAGAATCTCGCTTCGCATTAAGCATTGAAGAAGATGTTCGACGTACACTAGAGCGCATATCAAAACAACATCGTAACCATGGTACAATGTCCGATCAGCAAGCAATGACCCTGAGAATGAATTGCGTCATTTATGTTGTGAGAGCTTTCACATCAACGCGCATTGTAGAGAAAAAAGTGGTTTGGTAACTTATAGGGGTTCTAAAAAAAGAGAAAACGACTATGAAATTTGAAAGTGACTTCACTGTTTGAGACAGTCTTTCGCGTTCGCCGTATTATTTTGGTGCCGAAAACACCTTGTGAAAACGCCGTATTTTCTTTACTTGTATCGAGGGGCTCTCTACTCTGCCGTACTGGTTAGGACTGATAAACGCTAACTCGAAGATCGACTTAAGTGAAAATCAGCAAGCTGATGGCCCCTAACTTTGATGAATGGATCGACTTGAGAGCAGGCGAGCGTCCCCGCACTGGTATAAGCTAGTTCACTGACAGTATTAGTTAGGCATCCACAACACTGCCGCGGACGCAGGTGATGACAGCATATGGCAACCCGGGTTTTTGTAATGATTGGGGCACTTGCAAAACTCAGTTCAGGCTCGTACCTCGAAGCATTTTACCCAACTAGAGGAGTCGTATGCGAGGTGCGAGGCTTTTCACATGCTTACCAGCACCACCTACGTTAGAAGTAGGCTAGGTTCAAGTAGTAACGTGGCATCTCTGATCTTTACGAAAAACATCCTAACTGCCAGGATAAAGGTGACCAGCGCACAACTATAGTCGCGGTATTTGCAGTGTAGACAAGGTCAATATAAATAGTTCGCGAAACTCGGAACAAAAAAGTTGTAGCAAACCCATTGCGACAGACATCAACAACCACGTGACGATTGAAGTACGACTAGGTGAGAAGGTACAAATAGCAAAAACAAGAAAATCAAATACACGATTATTTTTTGCAATACCGTAAAATAGGGCTACTTTATGACTGCAGGGGTTACTTTTTGATACGCTCTTGGCTTTGTGCATTTTAAATCTCACGCTATGACCAGGCCCCGCCGAAAAGCTATAAGCCACCCAACAAGCTCCCCTGACATGCCGTGTCACCTAGCGGCAGCCGGTCGAAGTTCCCATGCCCCGGAGCAACTCAAGACGCCACCATGTTGAATGGTGTTTTAGCGCGCATTGTTAAAGCACCGTAAAATTTGTGCGCCTCACCCGTCCGCATCGCTGCAAAGCAAACAGCATTTTTTTATCGTGCAATAAAAGTAAGTGTAAACTATATCGTCTTCGTTGACAAAGATGAGAAGACATAAATGGTCACAGCATTATGGTCTCTACTTTGTTATGTCATAGTGGGCAGGCTACAACTGTGCTTGCAATAAGTGTTTTATGACACTTCGAAACCTTCAGTGCACAGCCATTCGATTTCCTAAAGCACCGTTGAGACATGCACTGAGAACCTGAACAGGCCAGCATTTCAAAAGGCGGTGCACAGGCTGCCCCAATACGCTATAGTGATATTTCCTTGAAGGCGAAGCTCTAGTGTGCTTCATTGTTTTCCTTAACGACAAAGATGATCGCTTCTCGCGCCTTGTTCTCAAGACTCAAGACGCCGCCATGTTGAATGATGTTTTAGCGCGCATTGTTAAAGCACTGTAAAATTTGTGCGCCTGACCCGTCCTCATGAGAAACACCGCGAAAACAGGTATGTACTTTTGATTGGTAATATGTGGGCTAAAATAAACTGTAATATAAATTTAATCAAGTCATGTCTGTTGAAGGTTCTAGAAAAGAAACAGCAATGTTGATATATCGTGGGGTAACTTTGTGACACGCCAGCTGTCACAAAGTTACCCACTCTGCTTTTAATTTAAATTCTATGTTGTTTTGTTAATTTTTCACAATTCAAGATAAATGAGGAATTATTAAAGGAAGCTTGGTGCACGGCCGTACCAAAATTATACTCAAGAAGCATGAAATAATGCCGTTGAGTTGGTCTTTTCAAAGAAACTGTCATTAAGGGCAGCATCCGAAAGGTTCGTGAGTATTACTAAATCATCTCTCTCTCTTTCTTGTTTTTTAGGTGCTTACCTATGCATTACCGTTATCTATGTCTTAGGTGTTGTTTTTTTTTCTTCTTAGGTTCATTATTCATCGCAACACCCAGTGGTTGAAGACCAAACAGGCGCGGGGTTTAGTCGATCGATCGGCTAAAAAAGTTGGTCCTCAAGCTGTTTTTACGGAAGAGGAGGAGCCGAGGTTCAATGCCCATGCAATCGCAATGTCTTCATTCGGCTTCCCAATGTCAAAGTTTGACTTGGGTTGTGTGGTGAAGGCGTATCTCGACCGAACGGAAAGAAAAGTGTCGGCTTTTAAAAACGGCGACTTTCCTCCTGGAAAGGAGTGGGCAGACTCTTTCATGAAACGTCACAAATATATTATTCCTGAATGCCTGTCAAAAAAACATAACGTATGCAAGGACCTCAACAGATACAGAAGTAATTGACACGTTTTTCGCCATCTGGAGAAAGAGCTCGATGCTTTTCCGCACGAAAACATTTTGAACTATGACGAAACAATTGTACAGGATGATCCAGGGACCCAAGAAGTGATAACTAGAAGAGGAGCTAAGTATGCAGAAAAATTCAAAGCGCATCAAAAGCCTATACTTGATTATGATTTGTGGAAGTGATGCGGGGGAGTTGGCTCCGCTTTACATCAATTACAAAGCAGAAAAGTTTTGGTTGACATGGGCAGAAAATGAACCAGAGGGGGCCCGGTATAATCAAACGAAATCTGGTTGGTTTGATCACAAAGTTTTTGAAGACTAGTTCATGTCACCTAAGCTTCCCATATTGAAAAAGCAAGATTGTCCAAATGCTCTCATTGGGGACAATTTGAGTTTTCAAATTAGCCTCGAAGTGCTTCGTCGGTGCGAAGAAAACAATCTAAAGTTCATCGCGCTCCCACCGAATGCGTCTCATCTACTGCAGCCTCTTGAAGTCGCCGTTTTTCGCAGCCTAAAATAAATTGGCGTTCACTTTTGACGGAATGGAAAGAGTCAACTTCTGGAAGCCGCTGCACATCCATGCCAGAAGATGAATTACCCGGCCTTTAAAAAAGATGACGACCAAATTGCAGGAAAGTATTAAAAAAAACCTGAAGTCGGGATTCAGGAAGACTGGGGTTTTCCCCCAGGACAAGACCGAGGTTCTCCAACGGCTTCCCAAATCAATGCTTGAGGAAAGTTTGAAATCCGTAACAGACGTCTTAGGGGATGTCTTCTTGGAGGAATTAAACAAAAAAAGAAAAGAGGTGACCGAAAAGCGTGCCATCAAAAGGAGGAAGATGTTCCACGTCCCAGCAGGGAAAAGCATATTGGTTGCCAATGTAGAAAAAGCGTGCAAGACGGAAAAACCGACAACCGGAAAGAAGGGCAGCTCTTCCTTCGGTATCAGAGCTAGACGGCCTAGAAAGAGGTCTTTTTTTTAGAACTACAGTGCAGAAGAAAGCAGTAACAGCAAATTGTCCTCAGATAGTCAGCACGGCGACAACAAAAACTGGTCGGAAGAAGATACAAGTGATTCCGATGTTCTCTCCGGAAGTCTTGAAAACCCATCGGAAACGGACACTCGTACCACTTCCGTGATTCCAAATACTAGCAACGTCCCGAGGGTCCACGGTACGGATTTCGGAGAAAGCATCTTCAACAGGGATGACTTTGTCGTAGTAAACTTCAAAAGACAACTTTATCCGGGAAAAGTGAAGGAAGCCAAATCTGATGGGTACATCATCAGCACTACGGAGAGGACCAAAAAGAATTGAAGATAGCCAGACTGCGAAGACGCTGTTTAGCACTCAAAAGAAGAAATTTTGTATGCAATTCCATCCCCTAGGCTAGTAGGCAAGCGAGGCAGGCATCTTTGATGTAAAATATCTTAAATGAGGAGGTACATGTAGGAATAATTTGTAATAGAATTGTAACGCTGCCAGAGCAGAAACCAATTGTGCATAACGCAAATAAAGTTTTGATGAGGGAAGATTATGCCTGTCCTTGTTTTCCCAATCATATTCAGCAAAAAACAACGTTGTCACAAAGTTGCCCCACACAACGGGGCAACATTAAGACAGCTTTTAACCTGAATGTAGCCGTTTGTATTAAAAATACGGATTTTTAGAACGTACCATTGCGTGAGGGGATGTTCCAGCAACGTTATGCCACTACTCATTTGACTTTATGTTGATAATTGTTCAGCGAGAGAATGAAAACGAACGAAATCTTTCACAAAGTAACCCCATTTTACGGTAGTTTTAAATGTATTTGTTACAATCAAATTGTAGATTACTTTAATAAATCTTTACTATTTGGTACGTGCTTGAGCGCCCATTTTTTTTATTTAGTTTCAGAAAGAGCGGGCACATGGAGGCATTCAACTAATATGGGCCAAAGGATTTGGGGGGCGTATTCAGAAAATATTCTATCGGAGCTTGCATTGGCCTGTTCATTGGTTCGGCGCATTACCATGTCAACAAGACATCGCTCACTTTTCCATAGTGGTTTCTTGCGTACCTTCAGAAGTTTACTTATTTTTCTTGTGCATTTCATAGCTCAACTATGTCAGAGATTGTGTAGATAGCTCCTCCTGTGACTGCTGACTGCGTTTGCTGGCACACGGCTGACATGGCTTCACCTTTGGTGAATGCAAACGCAGCAGGCTTAGCAACAAGATGCTGTACTCTACGGCTGCCAAAGCTATGTTTTCAAAGCTGATGTATTGCTGAAGTGGTTTTCGACGAATGGACTACGTGAGTTGTCGAACTATGATGCTATTGTGATCGTGAACAGTTGTCTCATAATTGTTTCTGTGAAGTTCCTTGTGCTTATTGCAAGTACGTCATTTGGCTAATAAAACAACTTTGCTTCCTCAATTTTTGTTATCTTTGTTTCTTTTTTCTCTCGCATGCAATTAGCGAGACATAATGAAGGTGCAATAAAATTGCATATTGACAAAGCCACGTAGATCAGCAATTAGGAAAATTTTCAATCTTGCGTCATGCAAATGCGCGACATCACAAGCGGTTCTAACTGTGGTGTCACATTTTTTTTGCTGTTAGTTGTTTTCATCTCACGTAGATGGCGACGGTGGCAAAGAGCCGCTGACTACTGTATCCACGGGCTCCTGATGGAAGTTACGCTACCAGTTTACATATATCTTGGTGTAGATATTCAGCTTTGTTCCTGGGTGCACTGATTGCGCACGTTGACCATTTCTGTTTTGAGCTTGAGTGTGCATTGTAAGAACGGCATCTATTCGGGCACAGCCATGCTAGATCGACTCCAGCGTCTGTGGACGAGACTTGCCGAACTCTGCAGCAAATGGTCTTCAGGTATTTCAGGTTTCATGGCCTTACGAAGGACTACTAGCACATTTAAAATTGAAAGCTCGCACAACGTCCAACGCGTGCTACCTTGCACCATGAATAAAAGTGCGTTCCAAGCGGTTCCTTTATTGACGGGTTCCTTTGCTAAGCAGCCTGGTAGAAAGAAACCAGTTCCCTGGCATAACCTATCGGAGGTGATTCTGGACAATTTCAAATGCGCAGCATTTCTTGGTGAACTTCGGCGACTTTGAGTCTATCTATCTATCTATCTATCTATCTATCTATCTATCTATCTATCTATCTATCTATCTATCTATCTATCTATCTATCTATCTATCTATCTATCTATCTATCTATCTATCTATCTATCTATCTATCTATCTGTCTATCCATTGATATATCTATCTATCTAGCTATCTAACTATCTATCTATATATAGCCGCTTACGACTGTCAGCTCTCCTGGCCGTTTGGATAATCGTATTGATACCGAATTTGGTATGTCATAACATGGCTGCATGACAAACATGACTGATTATGGATAACATAAAAATCACGATACGTATGTCACGAATGTCATGATTTATATTTCACGATCTTGCTGCTTTTGTGGGGGCATAGTTCACATTACATGTTGCAAAACTGTTATGGTAGGACATGCCTGCATGGTGATCACAAGTGTTACATGAACATCATGATATGCGCGTTATGTACCAATATGACTACATGCCACACTCAAGACGCGCTCGGGGCCGTTTCGCTAGCTTTGCATGTACCAAATTTGGTATTACGGGACGGGAACGGTTGATGAAGGTATGTGAATGGTGCAAACATGATAATCATGAGATGCTTGTCATGTAACAACATGACAACATGACCACGTGCCACGCTCATGATGCGCTTGCGGCCGCTTTGCTAGCTTCCCATGTACTAAATTTTGTATTTTGGGACGTGAATGGATGACGACGGTATGTGGCTGGTTCAAACTTAATATTATTATGATGCGTGTCATGTAAAAACATGACTACATGCTACGCCGGTGATGCGCTCGCGGCCGTATTGCTACCTTCACATGTACGAAAGTCGGTATTGCGTGAGGCGATTGGACGACATAGGTAAATGACACGTACAAAAATGATCATCTTGACATGCGTGTCATGTAACAACATGCGCTCGCGCTCGTTTTGCTACCTCCACATAAGCGAAAATTTGGTATTACGTCACGTGAATGGATGACGAAGGTATGCGACCGGTGCAAACATGATAATCATGAGATGCGTGCCATGTAAGAACAATACTACAGGCCACACTCAAGGCGACATTACACTTCGACATGACACGGTGCGCGTTCGTGGTGGCGTTGGTTTCATCTCGTCACGCCGGCACTGCTACTTTAGGCACTAATATCACCCTTAGTAGAGATCAGCGGATTTTCCGACTGACCTTCATTGTGGATCCGCCTGTCATATACTTGCAGGCGTGCGCTGCGTTGGGAAGCGCAGACGGATGCTGGTCGCGCCTGGTGTCAGACTATAGTGTTGGCGTATCGCTAGCGTGGCGTCGCTGCACTCAGCCTGCGCGCGCGTCAACGTTGCGTCGGAGTATAATGGGCCCTTCATGAAGCGCTCGCCGCTGTTTCGCTAGCTCCACATGTACAAAATTGGTTATGACGGGAAGTGAATAGACGACGAAGGTAAATGACTCGTCCAAAACTAATACTCATAATATGCGTTTTTGTAGCACATGACAACAAGCAACACTCATAGCATTCTCGCAGCTGTTTCACTAGTTCCACATATACCAAATTCGGTATTACGCTACGTGAATGGAGGACGAATGTAAATGACACCTGGAAACATGAGAATCATAATATGGATGCGACGCAAAACACGAGTGCTTGCTACGCTCATAGCACGCTCGCAGCCGTTTCACTTCCTATATATATATATATATATATATATATATATATATATATATTGTTACGCCTGAAGTAGGGGTACGGGGGTTTATTGAACGGAAGCTGGGATGGCGAGGCCGCACCGGATAAAACTGCCGAGAGATCTTCTTCTTCCCAAGTCCACACTTCTATTCCCTCTTATCAATCCGGCACATACACGTCGTAATATTTCCCCCTTCGCAGACGAAGCGCACCGCGCGTTTCATGCATCGTCCCGCAGTCTAAAAGCTTTGAGGCGAGCCACATGGGTAACCTCGGTCTTGGTTGATCGTCTCCCACTAGCTGTCAGCCGTGCTATTTTATAATCTACTGCACTGAGGCGCTCAAGGACAACGAATGGGCCAGTGTAGTGGGCGAGAAGTTTTGTGGACAAGCCACGCTTGCGGATAGGCTTCCACACCATTACAAGGTCTCCCGGTTCATATGTGACGTGGCGGTGCTTGCTGTCGTAGCGGAGCTTTGAGCGGTCTTGCGATGCTATAGTACGCAGGCGGGCAAGACGCCGAGTTTCTTCTGCAAGGCATAGTGTTTCAGCTAATGAAGGATCGTCATTGTCATAAAACGAAAAGATAGTGTCCAGGGTATAACGAGGGGGTCGAACGTAAAGAAGGAAGAAAGGGCTGTGGCCGGTGGTTTCGTGTTGGGCAGTGTTGAAGGCATACGTGATGAACGGTAAGACGTCGTCCCAGTTCTTGTGATTGGACGCCACGTACATTGAAAGCATATTCACCAGTGTCCGGTTCGTTCGTTCAGTAAGGCCATTCGTCTGTGGATGGTAAGGTGTCGAATGACGAAGTTCCGAGCCACACATACGGAGCAGTTCCTCAACAACGTCTGCCGTAAACTGACGGCCGCGGTCGCTTATTATGACGCGAGGAGGTCCGTGGCGCAGTATGATAGAGTGCAGGAGAAAGGAGGATACTTCGCCAGCAGTCGCAGATGGCAGGGCGGCCGTTTCGCAGTAGCGGGTCAGGTAATCGGCGCACACTACAATCCAACGGTTGCCTTTTGCCGAGCGTGGAAAAGGGCCCACGAGGTCAATGCCAACTTGCTCAAAGGGAGTGCTGGGAGGCGTCACAGGCTGTAGAAGTCCAGCCGGAGCAGTCGTGACTGATTTGTGCGTCTGGCATTGAGTGCAACTGGCCACGTACTGCTCAACTGACTGGCGCATGCGTGGCCAGTAAAATCGCTCCTGTGTACGAAGGAGTGTTCGCGTCATTCCCAGGTGACCCGAAGTTGCGTCGTCGTGCATGGCGCGCAGAATGGAGGAACGGAGTGTGTGCGGCACCACCAGCAAGAAGCGGGAACCCGTGGCCGAGAAGGTCCTCTTGTAAAGTAATCCTTCACGAACGCAAAAGCGTCCGGCCAAAGTGGACGCTCGTGCTTCAGCAAATAATGGCTCCAAGCTGACATCCTTCCGCTGTTCATTTTCAAAGGTGGTCTTGTCCGGGAATACTGGAGTCACTGACGCAATTAGGTGATCGAAATTGTCGGCATCGCAAAGTGTTGTAGTAAGCGGCATCCGCGAAAGGCAGTCAGCGTCAGCGTGCTTCCTGCCACTCTTGTATGACACCGTGAAGTCATACTCTTGCAAGCGGAGGGCCCAGCGTGCCAGGCGGCCAGATGGGTCTCGGAGGCTTACAAGCCAGCACAAGGAATGATGGTCTGTGACCACTTGGAAGGGACGACCGTACAGGTATGAACGGAATCGCTGTACAGCGAAGACGAGTGCCAAACATTCTTGCTCAGTCACTGTGTAATTCCGTTCTGGTTTACTTAAAGTTCTGCTGGCATACGCAATGACATGTTCCTTTCCACTGTGTCGTTGTACTAGAACTGCACCTATGCCAATGCCACTGGCGTCAGTATGAACTTCGGTCGGCGCCGAAGGGTCGAAGTGTCGGAGAATGGGCTGCGATGTGAGTAAGAACTTGAGTTGGTTGAAAGACGTCTCACAGTCATGTGTCCATTCAAAGCTAGTACCTTGACGTAGCAGACTGGTCAAGGGGAAGGCAACGTCGGCGAATGCGGGAATAAATCGGCGAAAGTACGAGCACAGGCCTAGGAAGCTGCGAAGCTCTTTCGTTGAGCGAGGTGGTTTGCACGCTTTCACAGCTGCTGTCTTGCTCGGGTCAGGCCTGATCCCATCTTTGTTCACAAGGTGCCCAAGTACTAAGGTTTGTCGCTCGCCGAAATGACACTTCTTCGAATTAAGAACAAGGCCAGCGTTTCTAATGCATTCCAGAACAATGTCCACGCGTTCGTTGTGCTCACGAAATGTGCGCCCAAAGATCACGATGTCATCTAGGTAGCACATACAGACGTTCCATTTTAGGCCACGCAGAATGGTATCCATGAACCTTTCGAATGTGGCAGGAGCATTACATAATCCAAACGGCATCACGTTAAATTCATAAAGTCCGTCTGGAGTTATGAAAGCAGTCTTTTCCTTGTCCGCTGGATGCATGGGAATCTGCCAGTAGCCTGAACGTAAATCGATAGACGAGAAGTATGACGCCGAATGGAGACAGTCCAAGGCGTCATCAATTCGTGGAAGAGGATAAACATCTTTCTTCGTGATGGAGTTCAAACGGCGATAGTCGACACAAAATCTCCAGGTACCGTCTTTCTTTTTCACAAGGATCACAGGAGCTGCCCAAGGGCTCGATGATTCTTGAATGATGCCCTTTTGGAGCATTTCACGCACTTGATTGTCTATTATCTTGCGCTCGGACGGCGATACTCGGTACGGTTTTTGTCGGATTGGCTGTGCTGTTTGTGTATTTATCCTATGGCGTATACGAAATGGAGGAATGGAAGGCGTATGGTCACTCTGGGAGAAATCAAAAACTTGCAAGTACTTTAACAAAACGTCCACAAGCATTCTGCGCTTGTCAGCAGTCAGCGCCTTATCAACCATAGGTAAAACTTTCGAACTGTCTGAGCAGGCGGTCACTTGTTCATCCCGTCGAACGTCACTGAGGACAGCTACTGTTGTTGGCGAGTATTCTTTAAACGACGCTAGCTTAAGTCCTCCTGGTAGCAGCACCGGTTCGTTTGAATAATTCGTTGTCCAAAGGTCTGAACGACCTTCACTCACTGAAACTATGCTGTGGGGTACCAACGTGTTCTTCTTTATACAACTTAGATGGAAAGGCTCCACTAGCGCATCGAAACTGGTCTTATTGTCGTTAATATGCGAAGAAGCTACTGGAACGCGCACAGCACAGAAGGCCGGGATAACGGTATCTTCATAGACTCGGAGCGCACCGCTTTCCGTACCCGAATTCTCGATAAGTCCATGAGGAACAGCGTCACTTATGATAACTTCGCCATTTCGACAGTCTACAGTGGCTCCGCACATTCGCAAGAAATCTATGCCTAGAATGATGTCATGAGTGCTCCGCGGAAGAACCGTGAATTCTGTCACAAACACTTGATCACTCAGTAACACTGCCGCGGTACAAACACCAATCGGACACAACGAGTTGCCGCCCACGCCACAGAACGTTATCGCTTTCTCCAACAAAAAGGTCACCTTTCTTCCCAAACGAGCTTTGAACGCAGCACTCATGATCGACACGGCGGCTCCAGTGTCCACCAAAGCCATCGTATGTACACCATCAACAAAAACTTGCACTTTGTTTTTAAACATAAGCACCGGTGGAGGTATCTCTTCTTGCAGCGAATCACCAGCGACCTCACCCCCAGCGGCCGCGCTGCCTAGTTTTCCGGAGGCGGCGAAGGGTAGCGGCGCCTAGGAGACGGCGACCGATTGGAGCGAGGGGCTGGCGGGGGGTGTCAGACTGCGGTCAGAGGCTGGAGAACGGTTTCGCAGCGGCCTTGGTGTCTCGTAAGATGCGCTTCCAGGGAACGTTGGTGCTTGTGCAAAGTCGGACAGGTGGGATCTCGGTGGCCAGTCGTACCTCGGCGGCTGCCGGTAGTTACAGTACCTGGCAATGTGGCCTTCGACGCCACAGTTGTAGCAGATGGGTAGGGGTCGCTCGCCGAACCACTGCTGAGAGCGCTGGGCTGTGTAGGGTCGCCTAACCGAACGGGGTGGAGCAGATTGCTGAACGGGAGCTGCGCGCCTCTGTGGGGCGGGGCCGGGACGAAGACGTTGGTCATACCGCTGGTCAGACGCGAATGAGTCTCGGCGTGGCCACGAAGCCCTAGCTTCGCGAACGTCTGTCACACATACTGATGGTGGCAGAGGAGCGAACGGGGCCGGGTAGTAGGATGAACAGGTAGGCGTATGGCGGATGGTGTCGTGGAACAGTGTGTCTTGTCGCTGTAGTTCTTCCCGCACTATTGTCCGGATAGTAGCGGCAAGGTCGGCGGGCGGGCTCACGTCGACGCTGGCGACCGTTGTTACATTTGCCAGCCTACCAAATTTCGGGGCAATACGACGGGTCTTTAGCTTCTCAAAAGTACGGCAGTGACGTTGGACGGCGGAGACGGAAGTGAGGTCTTCCCTGCCTATCAAAAAGTTGTAGACGTCCTCTGCTATACCCTTCAGAAGGTGGCCGACCATGTCCTCTTCAGTCATGTACGGGTCTATGATCTTGCAGAGCATCAGGACCTCCTCTATGTAGGTGGTACACGTTTCTCCAGGAGTCTGAGCTCTTTGAGCCAACGTGCGCTCCGCGCTCTTCTTTTTTGAATCAGAGTCGCCGAAGCATTTCTTGAGCTCTTCAGTGAAACGATCCCACGTTGTTAAGGAATCTTCGTGGTTTTCGTACCACATCAGAGCTGTTTCCGTGAGAAACAGCGCGACATTTCCCAGTTGGTCGGTGGCATCCCAGCAGTTGTACCGGCTCACCCTTTTGTACTGTGTCAGCCACGCATCCACATCTTCTCCTGCTCTTCCCGCGAACGGGCGGGGTTCCATATAGTGATATCGAGGTGCAGCTGGCACTGACCTTTGTGTGGTTGAGAAGGCGTGACCTTCGCTCTCGGCCATGGCAGTTGGTGTCGGTGGCAGACCGGCAATACGACGGCTCCGGCGAAGTTCGAACAGCTGTGGCTCCGTGGTTCGTCGACGTATACTGTACCCCGCACCTCCACCACTCTGTTACGCCTGAAGTAGGGGTACGGGGGTTTATTGAACGGAAGCTGGGATGGCGAGGCCGCACCGGATAAAACTGCCGAGAGATCTTCTTCTTCCCAAGTCCACACTTCTATTCCCTCTTATCAATCCGGCACATACACGTCGTAATAATATATATATATACATATATAAACATATATGAGATATAACAGACAGTAATGCCAAGGAATGTACAGGTGAAGTTATTAACATTAATGAAATGTAAATAAGAAGAAAGAAAAGTGGATGAAAAATTACCAACTGTAAGCAGGAATCGAACCTACGACCTTCGAATTACGCGTTCGATGCTCTAACCACTGAGCTATTACAGCGGCACTCCCTCCATCCACTTTTTTGGGTTTATCTGTGAATTTTAGAAGTAGGAGCGACAGTCAGCGCCATCTATAAGCCAAACAACGAGTGTGAAAACACTCTTATGCGCATGTTTGGCGTCACGTAGCACGTGAACTTATTATGAGCGGGCAGCTGATTAATTGACAATTAATCAGCTGCCCGCTCATAATAAGTTCACGTGCTACGTGACGCCAAACATGCGCATAAGAGTGTTTTCACACTCGTTGTTTGGCTTATAGATGGCGCTGACTGTCGCTCCTACTTCTAAAATTCACAGATAAACCCAAATAAGTGGATGGAGGGAGTGCCGCTGTAATAGCTCAGTGGTTAGAGCATCGAACGCGTAATTCGAAGGTCGTAGGTTCGATTCCTGCTTACAGTTGGTAACTTTTTCATCCACTTTTCTTTCTTCTTATTTACATTTCATTAATGTTAATAAGTTCACCTGTACATTCCTTGGCATTACTGTCTGTTATATCTCATTATTATTGTGTTAAAAACACGGAAAACGAGCCCTTAGGTATACACTTCTTTCCCTTATAAACATATATATATATATATATATATATATATATATATATATATATATATATATATATAAAGCAAAGTTGGTGTAAGGTGACGTTAATAGATGACGAAGGTAAATGAAATGTCCAAACATAATAATCATGACATGGAAGTCATGTACAGCTTAACTTACCTCCGTCTTGAAACGTTGTGATAATTTTGAAGGGACCTATCAATCTTCCTCATTCGTGTTTCGCATACCTTAGATTCCCACTGTACGTAGGATCTTGTGTGACATGCCATGCTTTTTTTTCTAAATTGGCAGGATGCCGGAACGCGCTACTTGAATGTACCTTGTCTGGCACGAAAACATGGTCCTTCAGTGTGGAATACACAAGCCTTGCATCACATTCGCTCTTGCTGTCTGTGTCGAACGCCACTCCAACCACCGTATAATCTCGTTGTGGTTTTTTCGATGTCTCACGAGAACGTAACGCAATGAGCGTTGCGTTACGTACGGAGCGCCTTGTTACGAGAGAACGCGCGCGTGTGGGTGTTACAGTTAGTTAAAAGCACTATCTATCACCACGGGCCAGCAGGTCGGGGTTTCTAGTTCTGGATTTCCAATATTTGTAACACTTTTTTACAGCAAAAGCTGGGAAGGACTAGGAGAAACAAAGTTCCGTTCGGCAGTGGGGTCATGAGTGGTCTCCATTGGTTGTGCCAATTGCGTTCCCCTCGTCGCACGTGTTCAAGTGGTACTAAGTAGGTCAAGTCACAGCTGCGCACTGAGGACACGCTTCTCTTGCCCATTTTCATAGCTGGGGCGTGCTGACGTCACTGTTTACCTGACCGCAGCATGCTCGCCGCAGTGACCGCATCTGCCAGCGCCTTCTTCCACTCGCAAGACAGTACTCTATCGCGTCACCCTCTTCGGCACTCGCACCACTCGAACGCATGGCGAGTGGACACACTGTTTCGGCTCATTTATCTGTAATGAAACACACATGATGCCCAACACGCCTATTATGTCATTGCACCGATTACTCGAGTCAATGCTACACTGAGTTTCAATTCAAACCGTTCTTAGAGCAACCGCGTCGACGCCAGTTTCAACAGGGTCACGTATACACTCATGGTTTATCTTCTTGTATTTTGTTCACGTAAACTTTTAAAAAGTCATAATCGTAGTAAAATTACGTGAGTGCGTACTTGTTGAACCTTGGAATAAAACACTTTCGCGTTCAAATATATACAATCCACCTAAATCCACATTATGGACGCGAAGTTACACAAGCCGCACACCAACTGGGTCAGTATTTCACCATACAGAAATACCTTTTTCTATGCTTTGAGTGAAAAGTGCTATTATGAAAGAAGCAGAAAGATCATGAACCTAACAAAGGATATTCACAGATCGATAATAATACTGGATAAAAAAATGAGTCAAATAAATTATCAACGTGTATTCAACAATTTGAAAATGATTTTCATGCATCCATATTTTATTTACCCAGGCCAATTACCATGCCCCTTAAGTCACATACTAAATTGCATTTAGACAATGGGAATTGTTCTCCACCCCATGTGGGGCTTTATACCACAAGAGGTTTTTACATTGGTTCTTTATTAGCTAAGAAAACGAATATTTTGAAACGGCGCAAGTTCATATTGCGACGAGGTGACCTTGAAACCTTTGCCACTTTGCGTCATGTAGTCTTCGCAAGCCAAAGTTCATCAAAGTGCATCACGTGCGAAAGTGCATCACGTGCCAGAGCCAGCTTGAGCACTCCATTGTTTTGTCGTTTCGGCGTTCTCTGTTGCATGCTGGTTCTTCCTCTAGGAAGGATCCTACCGTGTGCACACGTTTGGAGATGCTTGTACCGTTATACTTAACGATACGCCGCGTCGCCTGGCTGAAACTGCCACCAGGGAGAGTGCACGAAAAACGCATCACGTGTTGTCAGGACTGTCACTACACGTTGCAGAAACGATCACAACATAAACGCTTGAAAAAATGAAGGCAGAAAAGTTTCGACTTTCGATGATATTTGAAGTAAAAAATAAACATACGTATGTTTTATTCGTTCTCTCAACTTTTCTTCATCTAACAAAAGGTACATTATGCATGTCACACATGGCGCTTAAAAATTCTCAAAACATTACGCACTGCTGTGAGCAATGTCAGGGCACATAAGATCATTTATAGTTTTTACGTCTCCGTTCTATGCCGGGGAACGTGTCCATAGGATCAAGGACAAAAGGAGTTTCACCTTTTTCGACAGCTCCTGCGGTGCCATTCTGAGTAGACGTGAGTATGAGCACCGAGCGTGTGCATCGAACTTGACAGCCGAGAATTATAATAAGTGATGAAGGCTCATAACAGCGTTAAAGCGCTACTGTTATCACGTTCTACAGAACGTTTGAAAATGCTACAAATTGTAGCGGTACAACATAAGCAGCGCCACGAAAGAGGCGGGGGGGGGGGGGGACAGAACTTATAAGGTCCGCACTACAAGGTCCTAGATGGTACATTATATTGAAGTAACGTAGAGCACTGGGCCATTTTGTACATAATAAATGCGAAGCATTTCTTAGCAAACTTTATTGACTTTCAGCTTATCTATCTATGTATGTTTCTATCTATCTATCTATCTATCTATCTATCTATCTATCTATCTATCTATCTATCTATCTATCTATCTATCTATCTATCTATCTATCTATCTATCTATCTATCTATCTATCTATCTATCTATCTATCTATCTATCTATCTATCTATCTATATAGCCGCTTACGACTGTCAGCTCTCCTGGCCGTTTGGATAATTGTATTGATACCGAATTTGGTATGTCATAACATGGCTGCATGACAAACATGACTGATTATGGATAACATAAAAATCATGATACGTATGTCACGAATGTCATGATTTATATTTCACGATCTTGCTGCTTTTGTGGGGGCATAGTTCACATTACATGTTGCAAAACTGTTATGGTAGGACATGCCTGCATGGTGATCACAAGTTTTACATGAACATCATGATATGCGCGTTATGTACCAACATGACTACATGCCACACTCAAGACGCGCTCGGGGCCGTTTCGCTAGCTTTGCATGTACCAAATTTGGTATTACGGGACGGGAACGGTTGATGAAGGTATGTGAATGGTGCAAACATGATAATCATGAGATGCTTGTCATGTAACAACATGACAACATGACTACGTGCCACGCTCATGATGCGCTTGCGGCCGCTTTGCTAGCTTCCCATGTACTAGATTTTGTAATTTGGGACGTGAATGGATGACGACGGTATGTGGCTGGTTCAAACTTAATATTATTATGATGCGTGTCATGTAAAAACATGACTACATGCTACGCCCATGATGCGCTCGCGGCCGTATTGCTACCTTCACATGTACGAAAGTCGGTATTGCGTGAGGCGATTGGACGACATAGGTAAATGACACGTACAAAAATGATCACCTTGACATGCGTGTCATGTAACAACATGCGCTCGCGCTCGTTTTGCTACCTCCACATAAGCGAAAATTTGGTATTACGTCACGTGAATGGATGACGAAGGTATGCGACCGGTGCAAACATGATAATCATGAGATGCGTGCCATGTAAGAACATTACTACAGGCCACACTCAAGGCAACATTACACTTCGACATGACACGGTGCGCGTTCGTGGTGGCGTTGGTTTCATCTCGTCACGCCGGCACTGCTACGTTAGGCACTATTATCACCCTTAGTAGAGATCAGTGGATTTTCCGACTGACCTTCATTGTGGATCCGCCTGTCATATACTTGCAGGCGTGCGCTGCGTTGGGAAGCGCAGACGGATGCTGGTCGCGCCTGGTGTCAGACTATAGTGTTGGCGTATCGCTAGCGTGGCGTCGCTGCACTCAGCCTGCGCGCGCGTCAACGTTGCGTCGGAGTATAATGGGCCCTTCATGAAGCGCTCGCCGCTGTTTCGCTAGCTCCACATGTACAAAATTTGTTATGACGGGAAGTGAATAGACGACGAAGGTAAATGACACGTCCAAAACTAATACTCATAATATGCGTTTTTGTAGCACATGACAACAAGCAACACTCATAGCATTCTCGCAGCTGTTTCACTAGTTCCACATATACCAAATTCGGTATTACGCTACGTGAATGGAGGACGAATGTAAATGACACCTGGAAACATGAGAATCATAATATGGATGCGACGTGAAACACGAGTGCTTGCTACGCTCATAGCACGCTCGCAGCCGTTTCACTTCCTATATATATATATATATATATATATATATATATATATATAAAGCAAAGTTGGTTTAAGGTGACGTTAATAGATGACGAAGGTAAATGAAATGTCCAAACATAATAATCATGACATGGAAGTCATGTACAGCTTAACTTACCTCCGTCTTGAAACGTTGTGATAATTTTGAAGGGACCTATCAATCTTCCTCATTCGTGCTTCGCATACCTTAGATTCCCACTGTACGTAGGATCTTGTGTGACATGCCATGCTTTTTCTTCTAAATTGGCAGGATGCCGGAACGCGCTACTTGAATGTACCTTGTCTGGCACGAAAACATGGTCCTTCAGTGTGGAATACACAAGCCTTGCATCACATTCGCTCTTGCTGTCTGTGTCGAACGCCACTCCAACCACCGTATAATCTCGTTGTGGTTTTTTCGAGGTCTCACGAAAACGTAACGCAATGAGCGTTGCGTTACGTACGGAGCGCCTTGTTACGAGAGAACGCGCGCGTGTGGGTGTCACAGTTAGTTAAAAGCACTATCTATCACCACGGGCCAGCAGGGCGGGGTTTCTAGTTCTGGATTTCCAATATTTGTAACACTTTTTTACAGCAAAAGCTGGGAAGGACTAGGAGAAACAAAGTTCCGTTCGGCAGTGGTGTCATGAGTGGTCTCCATTGGTTGTGCCAATTGCGTTCCCCTCGTCGCACGTGTTCAAGTGGTACTAAGTAGGTCAAGTCACAGCTGCGCACTGAGGACACGCTTCTCTTACCCATTTTCATAGCTGGGGCGTGTTGACGTCACTGTTTACCTGACCGCAGCATGCTCGCCGCAGTGACCGCATCTGCCAGCGCCTTCTTCCACTCGCAAGACAGTACTCTATCGCGTCACCCTCTTCGGCACTCGCACCACTCGAACGCATGGCGAGTGGACACACTGTTTCGGCTCATTTATCTGTAATGAAACACACACGATGCCCAACACGCCTATTATGTCATTGCACCGATTACTCGAGTCAATGCTACACTGAGTTTCAATTCAAACCGTTCTTAGAGCAACCGCGTCGACGCCAGTTTCAACAGGGTCACGTATACTTTCATGGTTTATCTTCTTGACTTTTGTTCACGTAAACTTTTAAAAAGTCATAATCGTAGTAAAATTACGTGAGTGCGTACTTGTTGAACCTTGGAATAAAACACTTTCGCGTTCAAATATATACAATCCACCTAAATTCACATTATGGACGCGAAGTTACACAAGCCGCACACCAACTGGGTCAGTATTTCACCATACAGAAATACCTTTTTCTATGCTTTGAGTGAAAAGTGCTATTATGAAAGAAGCAGAAAGATCATGAACCTAACAAAGGATATTCACAGATCGATAATAATACTGGATAAAAAAATGAGTCAAATAAATTATCAACGTGTATTCAACAATTTGAAAATGATTTTCATGCATCCATATTTTATTTACCCAGGCCAATTACCATGCCCCTTAAGTCACATACTAAATTGCATTTAGACAATGGGAATTGTTCTCCACCCCATGTGGGGCTTTATACCACAAGAGGTTTTTACATTGGTTCTTTATTAGCTAAGAAAACGAATATTTTGAAACGGCGCAAGTTCATGTTGCGACGAGGTGACCTTGAAACCTTTGCCACTTTGCGTCATGTAGTCTTCGCAAGCCAAAGTTCATCAAAGTGCATCACGTGCGAAAGTGCATCACGTGCCAGAGCCAGCTTGAGCACTCCATTGTTTTGTCGTTTCGGCGTTCTCTGTTGCATGCTGGTTCTTCCTCTAGGAAGGATCCTACCGTGTGCACACGTTTGGGGATGCTTGTACCGTTATACTTAACGATACGCCGCGTCGCCTGGCTGAAACTGCCACCAGGGAGAGTGCACGAAAAACGCATCACGTGTTGTCAGGACTGTCACTACACGTTGCAGAAACGATCACAACATAAACGCTTGAAAAATGAAGGCAGAAAAGTTTCGACTTTCGATGATATTTGAAGTAAAAAATAAACATACGTAAGTTTTATTCGTTCTCTCAACTTTTCTTCATCTAACAAAAGGTACATTATGCATGTCACACATGGCGCTTAAAAATTCTCAAAACATTACGCACTGCTGTGAGCAATGTCAGGGCACATAAGATCATTTATAGTTTTTACGTCTCCGCTCTATGTCGGGGAACGTGTCCATAGGATCAAGGACAAAAGGAGTTTCACCTTTTTCGACAGCTCCTGCGGTGCCATTCTGAGTAGACGTGAGTATGAGCACCGAGCGTGTGCATCGAACTTGACAGCCGAGAATTATAATAAGTGATGAAGGCTCATAAAAGCGTTGAATCGCTACTGTTATCACGTTCTACAGAACGTTTGAAAATGCTACAAATTGTAGCGGTACAACATAAGCAGCGCCACGAAAGAGGCGGGGGGGGGGGGGGGACAGAACTTATAAGGACCGGACTACAAGGTCCTAGATGGTACATTATATTGAAGTAACGTAGAGCACTGGGCCTTTTCGTACATAATAAATGCGAAGCATTTCTTAGCAAACTTTATTGACTTTCAGCTTATCTATCTATGTATGTTTCTATCTATCTATCTATCTATCTATCTATCTATCTATCTATCTATCTATCTATCTATCTATTTATCTATCTATCTATTTATCTATTGTGAGAAGTTCGTGTGGGCCCAGGTGCTCAACCGACAAGGAATAGGGCATTTATAAAGACAGGACGTTTATACAAGTTGTACATAATTACATACATGAACTAAAACTGCATACCTGCACACCTAACTCGTGCCAGTCCAGTTCGCTCTACACGTTTAAAACATGTAGTCACGGTTCACTCGGCACTGACACAGTGAATCTAGTTCGCGCACCACTCGACGTCAACCACTCACGCAACTGTCGTCGAAATGGTCCGACGTGTCGCCGCGTCTCCTGGATTTGGGAAGGTCCCGGAGTTGCCGTCGCACCACGGCCTTCGCTGGGGCAACTGCTCGCTGTGCGGTGGCTGGTCGGATCCGTGCTCGGCCACGCCCGAGAACACCCGATAGATCGGCCCAGCCCGCCTAAGCTTCCATGACTCGGCAACTCACGTAGACGCCGTCTCGCTAACAAATCTCGACCGTGACCACGAGCACCGTCGTCGCCTGGCGTAGCTCGTCTCCCGAGGTCGTATGCAGTCCAGTCATGACAGGTTGCGCGCCGTAACGGGCCGGTAGCCGCCACAACCCTCGTTCTGCCACTGCTGCCCGACTGCTTTGGTCCGACCTTTTTCTCCAACGTTCCGAAGAATCCCCTTTCACGCGCCCGCTCACGAGTGGTGCCGCCACTCACCACACACGCGCTTTCGTTTTCCTCTATCTTCCCAGGTCCTGTTTTCACTAAAAAACGTCCCCGAATCGTCACACTCCCCCTCCCCCCGCTTTCAGAACGCCGTGCCGCGCAGGTAAGCAGTCTGTAGAGCGGCACCCGACACACGCAGAGCAATCAAAGTGAAACATGACTAGCACAGGCACATAGATTGTCCTGTTAGCGCACCGAAGGTTAAACACACAGGGTAGCTAAGTGGTAGCTCGGCTCAGGTAATCTGCGCCTACATTTTCTGAGCCTCGTATGTAGCTAACTGTAAAGTCATATTCCATAAGTCGCAGACTCCAACGAAGTATGCGTTGATTAAGGTCTTTGGTAGATTGAATGTATGCCAGTGGTTTGTGGCCACATTGCAATATAAATTGTCGACCATAAAGGAAGACTTGGTATTTTTGAATTGCCCACACTACGGCGAGGCATTCTCTTTCGTTCGTGGAATACGCTGCCTCACGGGGCAGCAGTTTCCTACTGGCATAGGAGACAGGGTGGGGGCGACCTTCATTTTCTTGAAGTAAGACCACGCCTAAGCTGCGTGACGATGCGTTCGTGCGCAAAACGAACGGTTTTTGCAAATCGGGGGATCACAATACAGGTTGCGTTATGAGCACGTTTTTCAACTCCTGGAAGGCCACTTCCTGCTGATAATTCAAGACGACTTTGTTTGGCGCCCCCTTCTTTGTTACCTCCGTTAAGACGTACGTCCGTTCTGCATAATTGGGTACAAAGTCTCTGTAGTACCCGGTGAAGCCCAGGAATGCTCGCACGTCTTTTTTTGTTTGTGGCCTTGCAGCCACTTTTATCTTGTCAGTGGTACTTTTCATCGTCTATAGTTTCCCTTGGCCGACGACTTGATCCAGAAAACTTGTTTTAGGGAGGCCCACTTCACTCTTCTTAAGTTTGATGGTAAGCTTTGCCTGCCGGACACGTGTGAAGAAAAGCTGTAGAGTGTCGACGTGCTCTTTCCACGTAGTTGTAGCGATAAGCACATCGTCGAAGTAATGGAGCACGTTTAGAATATCTCCAACGACCGCGCGCATAAGTATGTTAAACACTGCTGGCGTGGTTTCAATCCCAAACGGCATGAACTTGAACTGGTAGAGACCAGAGTCAGAGGAAAAAGCTGTGAGTTTTTTCGACTCGTTGGCCATGGGTACTTGCCAGTATCCCTGTGGGAAGTCGAACCTTGAGAAGTAGCGGTAGTTTGTCAGCTTATCAAACATCATGTCAGTGCGACGAATCGGCTCACAGTCTGGAACAACAGCCTTGTTCAACTGGCGGAAATCACTACATAACAGTTTTTTCCTGTCATTCTTCTTAACGACGATGATAGGCGCGTGGTACGGGGAGTCAGATTTTTCAATGATCCCGAGGCCCAACATCTCTTGTATTTCTTTTTCCACGTCCTCTTTAATTGCGAAAGGCATATGGTACTGTCAAACTTGAATTTGTTTCTGCGTTGTTAGTTTTAACTGGCGCTGTACGAGGTCAGGTTTACATGGTAGGTCGAAGAAAATCTCTTTATGGTCTGCAAGAAGTGTGGTTACCTGGGTTCTCTGTCCCTCTGTTAGTCCAGAAGCTATATAGATGTCTGGCCAGTCTTGAGTCTGCTTCAGCGGGGCGTGACCATCTTCTCCCCGGAAGTTGTCCAAGTCGTCAGTTTTGGCTTCGACAGCTGCAGCTCCAGCCATCAAAGGTGGGTCGGCGTTGTCGCGTTCTTTATATTTTTTCAACACGTTATAGCGAAATACGTTTATTTTATTTCCGAGGTTAATAACGTAGTCTAGTTCAAAACAACTTTCGACCACAGGGAACGGACCTTTTCATGACAAGAATAATTTGTTTTTATCCGCCGGCAACAAAACGAGAACTTTATCTCCTGGAAATAGGTCTGGTTTCTACACTTTTCTGTCGTAATATCTTTTTTGCAACAAGTGCGCTTTCTCAAGTTGTTCTCTTGCTATATTACATGTCTTCTCTAGACTTTTGCGCAACTCCATCATTTATATGTACGTCGCCTTAGTGTCCGGATCCCGATGTGTGTTTGTCCACAACTTCTTATCCACTGTTATAGGTCCTCGAACATATTGTCATGGGGTCGTGACGTGGCCAAAGGCAGAAAACTTCGTGTTGGGATTTAACTGTTTATTTGGGCGAACCTGTGCCCGGTAAAGGAAAAGTCTAATTGCAGCAGCAGTCTTGCACAGATAGCAGTCTCGGACTGATAGCGGCGAACGCAGCGTCGGCCTTCGATCAACAACTGACAAGCGGCGAAGCGCGTCGGCATTTATACCCTTGCCGTCGAATGTTCTAGCGTTATCGCTGGCGGTGGCGTAGGTTCCAGAACAATCTGTACCGTTCGCACAGTGGGCGTGATCTTATGGAAACGATCTGCTACAGTCCGGAACCTTCTCGAAACCTGCAGGCGCGGTTTGCGCCGAGAATCGTGTGGTGTTTCGGAACGATAACAAAAACTTGTGAAATGGAACGTGGCATTGCCCCCCTCTGAAAAAAGACATCGTCCCGATGCTTTAACTAAAGATGAAGGTACAATAATAATGCAAGAAAGTACAATGAATAAACTACAATACAACAATAATACAAAAAACACTGTTTCAGTTTGTTAACGTGCATGAAACGGCTTGAGGCGCGCGACATGGACGACTTCAGGTCGCGATCGGCGTCGTTGAGAGTTCGTGATGCCGTCGGGGACAACCTCGTAATCAAGTGGGCCGAGACGTCCAACCACCTTGTACGGTCCGAAGTACCGTCGCAGAAGCTTTTCACTTAGTCCACGTCGGCGTATCGGCGTCCACACCCAAACACGTTCACCGGGCTGGTATTCCACGAAGCGCCGTCGAAGGTTGTAACAGTGGCTGTAAGTCGTCTCTTGATTCTTGATACGAAGACGCGCAAGTTGTCGGGCTTCTTCGGCGCGTTGAAGGTACTCGCTCACATCGAGGTTTTCTTCGTCGGTGACGTTGGGTAACATGGCATCGAGCGCCGTTGCCGGGCTCCTTCCGTAGACCAATTTGTATGGAGATATCTGCGTCGTCTCCTGCATCGCCGTGTTGTATGCGAAAGTCACATACGGAAGAATGGCATCCCACGTCTTGTGTTCGACATCGACGTACATTGACAGCATGTCGGCGATCGTTTTGTTAAGCCGCTCGGTGAGGCCGTTGGTCTCTGGGTGGTACGCTGTCGTCCGGCGGTGGTTTGTTTGGCTGTATGCCAAAATCGCTTGAGTTAAGTCGGCAGTGAATGCCGTTCCTCTGTCGGTGATAAGGACCTCCGGGGCGCCGTGACGTAGGACGATATTTTCGACGAAGAACTTCGCTACCTCGGATGCACTGCCTTTTGGCAGGGCTTTTGTCTCGGCGTAGCGGGTGAGGTAGTCGGTAGCTACCACTATCCACTTGTTTCCGAAAGCCGACGTCGGGAACGGCCCCAGTAGGTCCATACCAATCTGTTGGAAAGGTCGGCAAGGTGGATCAATTGGCTGCAGAAGTCCCGCTGGCCTTTTCGGCGGTGTCTTGCGTCGCTGACAGTCCCGGCATGTCCTCACATAACGAGTGACGTCGGTGGTAAGACGTGGCCAGTAGTACCTTTCTTGTGTCCTCGCGAGCATGCGGGAAACACCGAGGTGCCCTGCCGTCGGATCGTCGTGCAGGGCCTGCAGGACTTCTGGTCGCCGAGCTGAAGGCACCACAAGGAGGTACTTAGCTCGAAGCGGTGAAAAGTTTTTCTTTTGTAGAAGACTTTTTCGTAGAAAGAACGACGCAAGTGCGCGCTTGAATACCTTCGGGACTTCGGCGGTCCTGCCTTCGAGGTATTCTATTAGGGCTTTAAGTTCCGGGGCGGCCCGCTGTCGTTCAGCGAAGTCGTCGGTAGTTATCGTTCCCAAGAAGTAGTCGTCATCCGAGTCGTCGGGTAGCGGTTGGTCGACAGGCGCACGAGAGAGACAGTCAGCGTCGGAGTGTTTTTTGCCGGATTTGTAAATGACAGTAATGTCATATTCTTGAAGTCTTAGGCTCCATCGTGCGAGGCGACCTGAAGGGTCCTTCAAGGTGGCTAGCCAACACAAGGCGTGGTGGTCGCTCACAACTTTGAAGGGCCTGCCGTAGAGGTAGGGGCGAAATTTCGACGTAGCCCAGATGATGGCGAGGCACTCCTTTTCTGTTGTGGAATAATTTGCTTCTGCTTTGGATAGCGATCGGCTGGCGTAACTAATAACCCTTTAGTGTCCGTCAGCCCTCTGCACAAGAACGACGCCAAGACCTATGCTGCTTGCGTCAGTATGTATTTCTGTCTCGGCGAATTCGTCGAAATGGGCAAGTAACGGAGGCGTCTGGAGGCGATGTTTAAGCTCCTGGAAAGCGTGTTCCTGCGGCGTTTCCCACTTAAACTCCACGTCGGCCTTAATAAGGTTAGTGAGAGGATCGGCAATGCAGGCGAAGTTTTTCACGAACCGCCTATAATAGGCACACAGGCCCAGAAATCGGCGCACGGCTTTCTTGTCAGTGGGCGGCGAGAAGTCGGCGATAGCGGCTGTTTTTCGTGGATCGGGACGAACTCCAGACTTGCTGATAACGTGCGCCAGAAACAAGAGCTCCTCATACGCAAATCTGCACTTTTCTGGCTTCAGTGTGAGTCCCGACGTCTTGATGGCTTGAAGTACAGCTTCAAGGCGCCAAAGATGCTCGTCGAAACTCGAGGAAAACATGACGACGTCGTCCACGTATACAAGGTAAGTCTGCCACTTCAATCCTGCCAGTACTGTATCCATAACGCGTTGAAAAGTTGCAGGCGCTGAGCAAAGGCCGAAGGGCATCACCTTAAACTCGAAGAGGCCGTCCGGTGTTATGAACGCCGTCTTCTCTCGGTTTCTTTCGTCGATTTCGATTTGCCAATAGCCTGTCTTGAGGTCCATTGACGAGAAGTACTTGGCGTTACGGAGCCGATCAAGGACGTCGTCTATTCGTGGGAGAGGATACACGTCCTTTCTTGTGATTTTGTTCAGGCGGCGATAATCGACGCAGAAACGTAGGGTCCCATCCTTTTTCTTCACTAACATCACGGGGGATGCCCATGGACTGTTGGACGGCTGGATAATGTCATCTCGCAGCATTTCATCAACTTGTCTCTTCATTGCCTCACGTTCTCGCGTCGAAACCCTGTACGGACTCTGACGGAGTGGTCTGGCATTTTCTTCGGTTATGATTCGATGTTTCGTGATTGGGGTCTGCCGAATTTTCGATGATGACGAAAAGCAATCTTCGTATTGCAGGAGCAGGGCCTTGAGCTGTTCTTGCTTATCGTTCGGAAGTCTGGGATTGATGTCGAAAGCTATGGGAGGGGCTTGGTTCCTCTGAGCAGGTTCCGCAGAATCGGCGAGGGCGACAGCACTGGTGGCTTCGACAATTTCTTCGATGTATGCGACCGTTGTTCCTTTGTTCACATGTTTGTACTCATTGCTGAAATTCGTGAGTATAGCCGTTGCTTTGCCTCCCCGCAGCTCTGCTATTCCTCTTGCGACGCAAATATTTCGGGTGACCAACAGATGCAGACTGCCTTCAACGACGCCTTCCAAGTCAGGTGATTTAGGAGCACCGACTGAAATAATGACGCTTGAGCGAGGCGGAATGGTGACTTGTTCTTCCAGCACATTCAAGGCATGGTGTCCCGACGGCGTGCGCGGCGGTAGTGCTTCTTCTGTGGGTAACGTTATTGACCTTGTCTTTAGGTTGATGACAGCACCATGGAGGCATAAGAAGTGTATGCCAAGGATGACATCTCTCGAGCAACGCTGTAGGACTAGGAAGTCTGTAGGATAAACACGGCCGTTAATGGTGACTCTCGCTGTGCAGATTCCTGCAGGCGTTACGAGATGACCTCCGGCTGTGCGGATTTCACGGCCTTTCCAATCTGTCCTAACTTTCTTTAACTTCGCGGCGAACGACCCACTGATGACAGAATAGTCGGCTCCAGTATCGACGAGAGCAGTCACACTGTGGCCGTCGATAAGAACGTCGAGGTCGCTAGTTCGCCGTCTCGCATTACAGTTAGGGCGTGACGTCGGGTCAAGGCTGCGTCGGCTTGTTCCGCTGCTTCCATGTTGCGTCGTCCGGCCACCTTCGGTAAGTGAGCTTTTGCCTTCAGGGCTTTGCCTGGTTGGGGTTGTGTTCAAAAAGCTCCGTCGCGTCGGCGTCGTCGTCGGAGGATCTTCGGTAGTTCGTCGCACAGCAACCGCACCTCCAACGGTTGCTGCCCTTAGTTTCCCGGATACGGGCTAGGAGACCGGCCCCGCGTTGGGCCAGAGTACTGCCGGGGGTGCGGTGACATGCGGCGGCTGGGCGACGGCGAACGGGAAGGACTTCGTCGTCTCCATTGAGTTCCTGCCAGGTAGTCGGCGATGTCACGTGGTCGTTCTCCTGGCTGTGGACGCGGTGCATTGACGGCGAAGCTACGCAGTCCCATCTGTCGGTACTGGCAACGGCGGTATGTGTGCCCGGCCTCGCCGCAGTGGTAGCAGAGCGGGCGGTTGTCAGGTGCACGCCAAACGTCCGTTTTCCTCGGTGCACTGCGCTGGCCCGCTGGGGAACGGTAGGACGTCGGTTGGGGTGGTGGCGGCGGTGGCGTCTGGCGACGGAAGTGTGACGGGGCAGCGTTTTGGCGTGGACGGGGAGGAGCGTTGTGGCGCACTGCAGCGGCGTAGCTCATAGTTTCTGGCTCGGGCGGCGGTGTTTCGGGAATTCGAAGCGATTGCGGGACTTCTTCTCGCACAATGTCGGCGATCAAATCCACTTGAGGCTGCGCCGAAGGCAACAGTTTGCGCAGCTCTTCCCGCACGATCGCTCGGATCGTTTCACGCAGGTCGTCGGAGTCACTGGCTTGAGTAGCAGCGCATTCTGGAGTCAGGCGACGATTATACTGTCTGGTGCGCATGTCCAGCGTTTTTTCGATGTTGGTCGCCTCGGATACAAATTCTTGGATGGTGTTCGGTGGATTTCTCATTAGTCCCGCGAAGAGCTCCTGTTTGACCCCTCCCATGAGGAAACGAACTTATTTTCCTCAGGCATGTCTGGGTCAGCGTGACTGAATAGGCGGGTCATCACCTCTGTGAAAATTCCCACCTTTTCATTTGGTAGCTGAACCCGGGTCTCGAGTAGACCAGCGGCTCTCTCTTTGCGAGCGACGCTTGCGAACGTTTGAAGAAATGCGCCGCAGAAGACATCCCACGTTCGGAGCGTGGACTCCCGATTCTCTAGCCAGGTCCTTGCGGTGTCTTCCAGGTAAAAGTACACACGACGGAGCTTTTCTTCGTTGTCCCAGTGGTTGAGGGCGGCCACACGGTCGTATGTTTCTAGCCAGGTTTCCGGGTCTTCAAACGATGAGCCATGGAACGTTGGTGGTTCCCTGGGTTGATGAATGACGATCGCGGGCTGGGATGCTCCGGTTGTCATTGTCGCTGCAGTCGAGGTCATGGTCTTGGTCTTTCGCGCCTTGTCTTGTAGCAGGCCGTACTCCGGTGGGAGACCTTGCTGTCGGCGGCTCGTTCGCTGCTCTTGGTGGGCGTCGGTGTCTTCTCCGCGAAGGGGGCTGGGTTCACGGCTTGACGGGGGCGTCCGGTACATGAACGAAGCAGCACCTCCACCAGATGTCACGGGGTCGTGACGTGGCCAAAGACAGAAAACTTCGTGTTGGGATTTAACTGTTTATTTGGGCGAACCTGTGCCCGGTAAAAGGAAAGTCTAATTACAGCAGCAGTCTTGCACAGATAGCAGTCTCAGACTGATAGCGGCGAACGCAGCGTCGGCCTTCGATCAACAACTGACAAGCGGCGAAGCGCGTCGGCATTTATACCCTTGCCGTCGAATGTTCTAGCGTTATCGCTGGCGGTGGCGTAGGTTCCAGAACAATCTGTACCGTTCGCACAGCGGGCGTGATCTTATCAAAATGATCTACTACAGTCCGGAACCTTCTCGAAGCCTGCAGGCGCGGTTTGCGCCGAGAATCGTGTGGTGTTTCGGAACGATAACAAAAACTTGTGAAATGGAACGTGGCAATATCTACCAATCAGGAGTGCAAAGGGCGAAAACCCTGTACTACGTTGTGGGGGTTCTCTGTGGGCGAAGAGCACAGGTGCTAGATTACGGTCCCAGGATCTTGGACACTTCTGGCACATACGCCCCAACATTCGTTTCAATGTGCCATTGAACTTCTCTACCAAGCCATTGGCCATGGGGTGGTAGGGTGTAGTTGGCATTTGCTTCATAGATAGCAAGCGGCTCAGCTCTTTCATTATGGTCGACATAAAGTAGGATCGCCAATCACTGACTATTTCTTTGGAGATTCCCACGCAGGAAAACATTTCAAGAAGGCCTTCTGCCGCTTGTTTTGAATTATTGGTCGCTAAAGCGACCGCGTCTGGATATCTGTTTGCGAAGTCAACCATTGTTAATATATACCGGTTTCCCTTAGATGATATAGGTGAAATCGGTCCAACAATGTCGATGCCCACCCTTGCGAAAGGAGTTTCGATTACGGGCATCGTGCCTAAGGGTGCTTGTCCTACTAAGTGTCGCGGCACAGACCGCTGGCACACATCACATCAATTTACGAAACGCTTCGTAGAGGACTGCAAACCGGGCCAATATAATTCGGCGACGATCCTGTTCACCGTTCTGGTCACGCCTTGGTGTCCCGCTAGAATTCCTTCGTGGGCCATTTTTAACACAATATTCCAGCTGATTAATTGACAATTAATCAGCTGCCCGCTCATAATAAGTTCACGTGCTACGTGACGCCAAACATGCGCATAAGAGTGTTTTCACACTCGTTGTTTGGCTTATAGATGGCGCTGACTGTCGCTCCTACTTCTAAAATTCACAGATAAACCCAAATAAGTGGATGGAGGGAGTGCCGCTGTAATAGCTCAGTGGTTAGAGCATCGAACGCGTAATTCGAAGGTCGTAGGTTCGATTCCTGCTTACAGTTGGTAATTTTTTCATCCACTTTTCTTTCTTCTTATTTACATTTCATTAATGTTAATAACTTCACCTGTACATTCCTTGGCATTACTGTCTGTTATATCTCATTATTATTGTGTTAAAAACACGGAAAACGAGCCCTTAGGTATACACTTCTTTCCCTTATAAACATATATATATATATATATATATATATATATATATATATATATATAAAGCAAAGTTGGTGTAAGGTGACGTTAATAGATGACGAAGGTAAATAAAATGTCCAAACATAATAATCATGACATGGAAGTCATGTACAGCTTAACTTACCTCCGTCTTGAAACGTTGTGATAATTTTGAAGGGACCTATCAATCTTCCTCATTCGTGCTTCGCATACCTTAGATTCCCACTGTACGTAGGATCTTGTGTGACATGCCATGCTTTTTTTTCTAAATTGGCAGGATGCCGGAACGCGCTACTTGAATGTACCTTGTCTGGCACGAAAACATGGTCCTTCAGTGTGGAATACACAAGCCTTGCATCACATTCGCTCTTGCTGTCTGTGTCGAACGCCACTCCAACCACCGTATAATCTCGTTGTGGTTTTTTCGATGTCTCACGAGAACGTAACGCAATGAGCGTTGCGTTACGTACGGAGCGCCTTGTTACGAGAGAACGCGCGCGTGTGGGTGTTACAGTTAGTTAAAAGCACTATCTATCACCACGGGCCAGCAGGTAGGGGTTTCTAGTTCTGGATTTCCAATATTTGTAACACTTTTTTACAGCAAAAGCTGGGAAGGACTAGGAGAAACAAAGTTCCGTTCGGCAGTGGGGTCATGAGTGGTCTCCATTGGTTGTGCCAATTGCGTTCCCCTCGTCGCACGTGTTCAAGTGGTACTAAGTAGGTCAAGTCACAGCTGCGCACTGAGGACACGCTTCTCTTGCCCATTTTCATAGCTGGGGCGTGCTGACGTCACTGTTTACCTGACCGCAGCATGCTCGCCGCAGTGACCGCATCTGCCAGCGCCTTCTTCCACTCGCAAGACAGTACTCTATCGCGTCACCCTCTTCGGCACTCGCACCACTCGAACGCATGGCGAGTGGACACACTGTTTCGGCTCATTTATCTGTATTGAAACACACATGATGCCCAACACGCCTATTATGTCATTGCACCGATTACTCGAGTCAATGCTACACTGAGTTTCAATTCAAACCGTTCTTAGAGCAACCGCGTCGACGCCAGTTTCAACAGGGTCACGTATACACTCATGGTTTATCTTCTTGTATTTTGTTCACGTAAACTTTTAAAAAGTCATAATCGTAGTAAAATTACGTGAGTGCGTACTTGTTGAACCTTGGAATAAAACACTTTCGCGTTCAAATATATACAATCCACCTAAATCCACATTTTGGACGCGAAGTTACACAAGCCGCACACCAACTGGGTCAGTATTTCACCATACAGAAATACCTTTTTCTATGCTTTGACTGAAAGGTGCTATTATGAAAGAAGCAGAAAGATCATGAACCTAACAAAGGATATTCACAGATCGATAATAATACTGGATAAAAAAATGAGTCAAATAAATTATCAACGTGTATTCAACAATTTGAAAATGATTTTCATGCATCCATATTTTATTTACCCAGGCCAATTACCATGCCCCTTAAGTCACATACTAAATTGCATTTAGACAATGGGAATTGTTCTCCACCCCATGTGGGGCTTTATACCACAAGAGGTTTTTACATTGGTTCTTTATTAGCTAAGAAAACGAATATTTTGAAACGGCGCAAGTTCATATTGCGACGAGGTGACCTTGAAACCTTTGCCACTTTGCGTCATGTAGTCTTCGCAAGCCAAAGTTCATCAAAGTGCATCACGTGCGAAAGTGCATCACGTGCCAGAGCCAGCTTGAGCACTCCATTGTTTTGTCGTTTCGGCGTTCTCTGTTGCATGCTGGTTCTTCCTCTAGGAAGGATCCTACCGTGTGCACACGTTTGGAGATGCTTGTACCGTTATACTTAACGATACGCCGCGTCGCCTGGCTGAAACTGCCACCAGGGAGAGTGCACGAAAAACGCATCACGTGTTGTCAGGACTGTCACTACACGTTGCAGAAACGATCACAACATAAACGCTTGAAAAAATGAAGGCAGAAAAGTTTCGACTTTCGATGATATTTGAAGTAAAAAATAAACATACGTATGTTTTATTCGTTCTCTCAACTTTTCTTCATCTAACAAAAGGTACATTATGCATGTCACACATGGCGCTTAAAAATTCTCAAAACATTACGCACTGCTGTGAGCAATGTCAGGGCACATAAGATCATTTATAGTTTTTACGTCTCCGTTCTATGCCGGGGAACGTGTCCATAGGATCAAGGACAAAAGGAGTTTCACCTTTTTCGACAGCTCCTGCGGTGCCATTCTGAGTAGACGTGAGTATGAGCACCGAGCGTGTGCATCGAACTTGACAGCCGAGAATTATAATAAGTGATGAAGGCTCATAACAGCGTTAAAGCGCTACTGTTATCACGTTCTACAGAACGTTTGAAAATGCTACAAATTTTAGCGGTACAACATAAGCAGCGCCACGAAAGAGGCGGGGGGGGGGACAGAACTTATAAGGTCCGCACTACAAGGTCCTAGATGGTACATTATATTGAAGTAACGTAGAGCACTGGGCCATTTTGTACATAATAAATGCGAAGCATTTCTTAGCAAACTTTATTGACTTTCAGCTTATCTATCTATGTATGTTTCTATCTATCTATCTATCTATCTATCTATCTATCTATCTATCTATCTATCTATCTATCTATCTATCTATCTAGCTATCTAACTATCTATCTATCTATATAGCCGCTTACGACTGTCAGCTCTCCTGGCCGTTTGGATAATCGTATTGATACCGAATTTGGTATGTCATAACATGGCTGCATGACAAACATGACTGATTATGGATAACATAAAAATCATGATACGTATGTCACGAATGTCATGATTTATATTTCACGATCTTGCTGCTTTTGTGGGGGCATAGTTCACATTACATGTTGCAAAACTGTTATGGTAGGACATGCCTGCATGGTGATCACAAGTTTTACATGAACATCATGATATGCGCGTTATGTACCAACATGACTACATGCCACACTCAAGACGCGCTCGGGGCCGTTTCGCTAGCTTTGCATGTACCAAATTTGGTATTACGGGACGGGAACGGTTGATGAAGGTATGTGAATGGTGCAAACATGATAATCATGAGATGCTTGTCATGTAACAACATGACAACATGACTACGTGCCACGCTCATGATGCGCTTGCGGCCGCTTTGCAAGCTTCCCATGTACTAGATTTTGTAATTTGGGACGTGAATGGATGACGACGGTATGTGGCTGGTTCAAACTTAATATTATTATGATGCGTGTCATGTAAAAACATGACTACATGCTACGCCCATGATGCGCTCGCGGCCGTATTGCTACCTTCACATGTACGAAAGTCGGTATTGCGTGAGGCGATTGGACGACATAGGTAAATGACACGTACAAAAATGATCACCTTGACATGCGTGTCATGTAACAACATGCGCTCGCGCTCGTTTTGCTACCTCCACATAAGCGAAAATTTGGTATTACGTCACGTGAATGGATGACGAAGGTATGCGACCGGTGCAAACATGATAATCATGAGATGCGTGCCATGTAAGAACATTACTACAGGCCACACTCAAGGCAACATTACACTTCGACATGACACGGTGCGCGTTCGTGGTGGCGTTGGTTTCATCTCGTCACGCCGGCACTGCTACGTTAGGCACTATTATCACCCTTAGTAGAGATCAGTGGATTTTCCGACTGACCTTCATTGTGGATCCGCCTGTCATATACTTGCAGGCGTGCGCTGCGTTGGGAAGCGCAGACGGATGCTGGTCGCGCCTGGTGTCAGACTATAGTGTTGGCGTATCGCTAGCGTGGCGTCGCTGCACTCAGCCTGCGCGCGCGTCAACGTTGCGTCGGAGTATAATGGGCCCTTCATGAAGCGCTCGCCGCTGTTTCGCTAGCTCCACATGTACAAAATTTGTTATGACGGGAAGTGAATAGACGACGAAGGTAAATGACACGTCCAAAACTAATACTCATAATATGCGTTTTTGTAGCACATGACAACAAGCAACACTCATAGCATTCTCGCAGCTGTTTCACTAGTTCCACATATACCAAATTCGGTATTACGCTACGTGAATGGAGGACGAATGTAAATGACACCTGGAAACATGAGAATCATAATATGGATGCGACGTGAAACACGAGTGCTTGCTACGCTCATAGCACGCTCGCAGCCGTTTCACTTCCTATATATATATATATATATATATATATATATATATATATAAAGCAAAGTTGGTTTAAGGTGACGTTAATAGATGACGAAGGTAAATGAAATGTCCAAACATAATAATCATGACATGGAAGTCATGTACAGCTTAACTTACCTCCGTCTTGAAACGTTGTGATAATTTTGAAGGGACCTATCAATCTTCCTCATTCGTGCTTCGCATACCTTAGATTCCCACTGTACGTAGGATCTTGTGTGACATGCCATGCTTTTTCTTCTAAATTGGCAGGATGCCGGAACGCGCTACTTGAATGTACCTTGTCTGGCACGAAAACATGGTCCTTCAGTGTGGAATACACAAGCCTTGCATCACATTCGCTCTTGCTGTCTGTGTCGAACGCCACTCCAACCACCGTATAATCTCGTTGTGGTTTTTTCGAGGTCTCACGAAAACGTAACGCAATGAGCGTTGCGTTACGTACGGAGCGCCTTGTTACGAGAGAACGCGCGCGTGTGGGTGTCACAGTTAGTTAAAAGCACTATCTATCACCACGGGCCAGCAGGGCGGGGTTTCTAGTTCTGGATTTCCAATATTTGTAACACTTTTTTACAGCAAAAGCTGGGAAGGACTAGGAGAAACAAAGTTCCGTTCGGCAGTGGTGTCATGAGTGGTCTCCATTGGTTGTGCCAATTGCGTTCCCCTCGTCGCACGTGTTCAAGTGGTACTAAGTAGGTCAAGTCACAGCTGCGCACTGAGGACACGCTTCTCTTACCCATTTTCATAGCTGGGGCGTGCTGACGTCACTGTTTACCTGACCGCAGCATGCTCGCCGCAGTGACCGCATCTGCCAGCGCCTTCTTCCACTCGCAAGACAGTACTCTATCGCGTCACCCTCTTCGGCACTCGCACCACTCGAACGCATGGCGAGTGGACACACTGTTTCGGCTCATTTATCTGTAATGAAACACACACGATGCCCAACACGCCTATTATGTCATTGCACCGATTACTCGAGTCAATGCTACACTGAGTTTCAATTCAAACCGTTCTTAGAGCAACCGCGTCGACGCCAGTTTCAACAGGGTCACGTATACTTTCATGGTTTATCTTCTTGACTTTTGTTCACGTAAACTTTTAAAAAGTCATAATCGTAGTAAAATTACGTGAGTGCGTACTTGTTGAACCTTGGAATAAAACACTTTCGCGTTCAAATATATACAATCCACCTAAATCCACATTATGGACGCGAAGTTACACAAGCCGCACACCAACTGGGTCAGTATTTCACCATACAGAAATACCTTTTTCTATGCTTTGAGTGAAAAGTGCTATTATGAAAGAAGCAGAAAGATCATGAACCTAACAAAGGATATTCACAGATCGATAATAATACTGGATAAAAAAATGAGTCAAATAAATTATCAACGTGTATTCAACAATTTGAAAATGATTTTCATGCATCCATATTTTATTTACCCAGGCCAATTACCATGCCCCTTAAGTCACATACTAAATTGCATTTAGACAATGGGAATTGTTCTCCACCCCATGTGGGGCTTTATACCACAAGAGGTTTTTACATTGGTTCTTTATTAGCTAAGAAAACGAATATTTTGAAACGGCGCAAGTTCATGTTGCGACGAGGTGACCTTGAAACCTTTGCCACTTTGCGTCATGTAGTCTTCGCAAGCCAAAGTTCATCAAAGTGCATCACGTGCGAAAGTGCATCACGTGCCAGAGCCAGCTTGAGCACTCCATTGTTTTGTCGTTTCGGCGTTCTCTGTTGCATGCTGGTTCTTCCTCTAGGAAGGATCCTACCGTGTGCACACGTTTGGGGATGCTTGTACCGTTATACTTAACGATACGCCGCGTCGCCTGGCTGAAACTGCCACCAGGGAGAGTGCACGAAAAACGCATCACGTGTTGTCAGGACTGTCACTACACGTTGCAGAAACGATCACAACATAAACGCTTGAAAAATGAAGGCAGAAAAGTTTCGACTTTCGATGATATTTGAAGTAAAAAATAAACATACGTAAGTTTTATTCGTTCTCTCAACTTTTCTTCATCTAACAAAAGGTACATTATGCATGTCACACATGGCGCTTAAAAATTCTCAAAACATTACGCACTGCTGTGAGCAATGTCAGGGCACATAAGATCATTTATAGTTTTTACGTCTCCGCTCTATGTCGGGGATTGTGTCCATAGGATCAAGGACAAAACGAGTTTCACCTTTTTCGACAGCTCCTGCGGTGCCATTCTGAGTAGACGTGAGTATGAGCACCGAGCGTGTGCATCGAACTTGACAGCCGAGAATTATAATAAGTGATGAAGGCTCATAAAAGCGTTGAATCGCTACTGTTATCACGTTCTACAGAACGTTTGAAAATGCTACAAATTGTAGCGGTACAACATAAGCAGCGCCACGAAAGAGGCGGGGGGGGGGGGGACAGAACTTATAAGGACCGCACTACAAGGTCCTAGATGGTACATTATATTGAAGTAACGTAGAGCACTGGGCCTTTTCGTACATAATAAATGCGAAGCATTTCTTAGCAAACTTTATTGACTTTCAGCTTATCTATCTATGTATGTTTCTATCTATCTATCTATCTATCTATCTATCTATCTATCTATCTATCTATTTATCTATCTATCTATTTATCTATTGTGAGAAGTTCGTGTGGGCCCAGGTGCTCAACCGACAAGGAATAGGGCATTTATAAAGACAGGACGTTTATACAAGTTGTACATAATTACATACATGAACTAAAACTGCATACCTGCACACCTAACTCGTGCCAGTCCAGTTCGCTCTACACGTTTAAAACATGTAGTCACGGTTCACTCGGCACTGACACAGTGAATCTAGTTCGCGCACCACTCGACGTCAACCACTCACGCAACTGTCGTCGAAATGGTCCGACGTGTCGCCGCGTCTCCTGGATTTGGGAAGGTCCCGGAGTTGCCGTCGCACCACGGCCTTCGCTGGGGCAACTGCTCGCTGTGCGGTGGCTGGTCGGATCCGTGCTCGGCCACGCCCGAGAACACCCGATAGATCGGCCCAGCCCGCCTAAGCTTCCATGACTCGGCAACTCACGTAGACGCCGTCTCGCTAACAAATCTCGACCGTGACCACGAGCACCGTCGTCGCCTGGCGTAGCTCGTCTCCCGAGGTCGTATGCAGTCCAGTCATGACAGGTTGCGCGCCGTAACGGGCCGGTAGCCGCCACAACCCTCGTTCTGCCACTGCTGCCCGACTGCTTTGGTCCGACCTTTTTCTCCAACGTTCCGAAGAATCCCCTTTCACGCGCCCGCTCACGAGTGGTGCCGCCACTCACCACACACGCGCTTTCGTTTTCCTCTATCTTCCCAGGTCCTGTTTTCACTAAAAAACGTCCCCGAATCGTCACACTCCCCCTCCCCCCGCTTTCAGAACGCCGTGCCGCGCAGGTAAGCAGTCTGTAGAGCGGCACCCGACACACGCAGAGCAATCAAAGTGAAACATGACTAGCACAGGCACATAGATTGTCCTGTTAGCGCACCGAAGGTTAAACACACAGGGTAGCTAAGTGGTAGCTCGGCTCAGGTAATCTGCGCCTACATTTTCTGAGCCTCGTATGTAGCTAACTGTAAAGTCATATTCCATAAGTCGCAGACTCCAACGAAGTATGCGTTGATTAAGGTCTTTGGTAGATTGAATGTATGCCAGTGGTTTGTGGCCACATTGCAATATAAATTGTCGACCATAAAGGAAGACTTGGTATTTTTGAATTGCCCACACTACGGCGAGGCATTCTCTTTCGTTCGTGGAATACGCTGCCTCACGGGGCAGCAGTTTCCTACTGGCATAGGAGACAGGGTGGGGGCGACCTTCATTTTCTTGAAGTAAGACCACGCCTAAGCTGCGTGACGATGCGTTCGTGCGCAAAACGAACGGTTTTTGCAAATCGGGGGATCACAATACAGGTTGCGTTATGAGCACGTTTTTCAACTCCTGGAAGGCCACTTCCTGCTGATAATTCAAGACGACTTTGTTTGGCGCCCCCTTCTTTGTTACCTCCGTTAAGACGTACGTCCGTTCTGCATAATTGGGTACAAAGTCTCTGTAGTACCCGGTGAAGCCCAGGAATGCTCGCACGTCTTTTTTTGTTTGTGGCCTTGCAGCCACTTTTATCTTGTCAGTGGTACTTTTCATCGTCTATAGTTTCCCTTGGCCGACGACTTGATCCAGAAAACTTGTTTTAGGGAGGCCCACTTCACTCTTCTTAAGTTTGATGGTAAGCTTTGCCTGCCGGACACGTGTGAAGAAAAGCTGTAGAGTGTCGACGTGCTCTTTCCACGTAGTTGTAGCGATAAGCACATCGTCGAAGTAATGGAGCACGTTTAGAATATCTCCAACGACCGCGCGCATAAGTATGTTAAACACTGCTGGCGTGGTTTCAATCCCAAACGGCATGAACTTGAACTGGTAGAGACCAGAGTCAGAGGAAAAAGCTGTGAGTTTTTTCGACTCGTTGGCCATGGGTACTTGCCAGTATCCCTGTGGGAAGTCGAACCTTGAGAAGTAGCGGTAGTTTGTCAGCTTATCAAACATCATGTCAGTGCGACGAATCGGCTCACAGTCTGGAACAACAGCCTTGTTCAACTGGCGGAAATCACTACATAACAGTTTTTTTCCTGTCATTCTTCTTAACGACGATGATAGGCGCGTGGTACGGGGAGTCAGATTTTTCAATGATCCCGAGGCCCAACATCTCTTGTATTTCTTTTTCCACGTCCTCTTTAATTGCGAAAGGCATATGGTACTGTCAAACTTGAATTTGTTTCTGCGTTGTTAGTTTTAACTGGCGCTGTACGAGGTCAGGTTTACATGGTAGGTCGAAGAAAATCTCTTTATGGTCTGCAAGAAGTGTGGTTACCTGGGTTCTCTGTCCCTCTGTTAGTCCAGAAGCTATATAGATGTCTGGCCAGTCTTGAGTCTGCTTCAGCGGGGCGTGACCATCTTCTCCCCGGAAGTTGTCCAAGTCGTCAGTTTTGGCTTCGACAGCTGCAGCTCCAGCCATCAAAGGTGGGTCGGCGTTGTCGCGTTCTTTATATTTTTTCAACACGTTATAGCGAAATACGTTTATTTTATTTCCGAGGTTAATAACGTAGTCTAGTTCAAAACAACTTTCGACCACAGGGAACGGACCTTTTCATGACAAGAATAATTTGTTTTTATCCGCCGGCAACAAAACGAGAACTTTATCTCCTGGAAATAGGTCTGGTTTCTACACTTTTCTGTCGTAATATCTTTTTTGCAACAAGTGCGCTTTCTCAAGTTGTTCTCTTGCTATATTACATGTCTTCTCTAGACTTTTGCGCAACTCCATCATTTATATGTACGTCGCCTTAGTGTCCGGATCCCGATGTGTGTTTGTCCACAACTTCTTATCCACTGTTATAGGTCCTCGAACATATTGTCATGGGGTCGTGACGTGGCCAAAGGCAGAAAACTTCGTGTTGGGATTTAACTGTTTATTTGGGCGAACCTGTGCCCGGTAAAGGAAAAGTCTAATTGCAGCAGCAGTCTTGCACAGATAGCAGTCTCGGACTGATAGCGGCGAACGCAGCGTCGGCCTTCGATCAACAACTGACAAGCGGCGAAGCGCGTCGGCATTTATACCCTTGCCGTCGAATGTTCTAGCGTTATCGCTGGCGGTGGCGTAGGTTCCAGAACAATCTGTACCGTTCGCACAGTGGGCGTGATCTTATGGAAACGATCTGCTACAGTCCGGAACCTTCTCGAAACCTGCAGGCGCGGTTTGCGCCGAGAATCGTGTGGTGTTTCGGAACGATAACAAAAACTTGTGAAATGGAACGTGGCATTGCCCCCCTCTGAAAAAAGACATCGTCCCGATGCTTTAACTAAAGATGAAGGTACAATAATAATGCAAGAAAGTACAATGAATAAACTACAATACAACAATAATACAAAAAACACTGTTTCAGTTTGTTAACGTGCATGAAACGGCTTGAGGCGCGCGACATGGACGACTTCAGGTCGCGATCGGCGTCGTTGAGAGTTCGTGATGCCGTCGGGGACAACCTCGTAATCAAGTGGGCCGAGACGTCCAACCACCTTGTACGGTCCGAAGTACCGTCGCAGAAGCTTTTCACTTAGTCCACGTCGGCGTATCGGCGTCCACACCCAAACACGTTCACCGGGCTGGTATTCCACGAAGCGTCGTCGAAGGTTGTAACAGTGGCTGTCGGTCGTCTGTTGATTCTTGATACGGAGACGCGCAAGTTGTCGGGCTTCTTCGGCGCGTTGAAGGTACTCGCTCACATCGAGGTTTTCTTCGTCGGTGACGTTGGGTAACATGGCATCGAGCGCCGTTGCCGGGCTCCTTCCGTAGACCATTTTGTATGGAGATATCTGCGTCGTCTCCTGCATCGCCGTGTTGTATGCGAAAGTCACATACGGAAGAATGGCATCCCACGTCTTGTGTTCGACATCGACGTACATTTATTTATTTATTTATTTATTAAAGGTACTTTCAAGGCCCGAAGGCACTACAGAAAGGAGTGGTTTGAACAATCGTAAGTGCAGTTAAAAAGTTAAAAAAAAACAGAAAACAGGAAAAAAAGAAAAATTCTACAGGGCATCATGTATGGCGAGCTTGAAGTCTTTTTGGTCCGTTATACAGGCGATGGAGGCGGGAAGGTGGTTCCAGGCGGCGCTTGTCCTTGGCACGAATGAATCATTATATAGTCTGGTGCGACAGGATGGTAGGCCCACCTTAAAGCGATGATCCATCCTTGGTGATATGAAGCGAGGTGGATGAAACAGGGCGTCCTTCAAATGGCTGTTATAATGATAGATTTTGTGAAAAAGGTTAAGGCGAGACAATGTGCGGCGCAATGAAAGATCAGGCAAGTTTAGGGTGCTCTTCATGGATGTGACACTGGAATGACGTGAATAATTCGATAAAATGAAACGTGCTGCGCGATTCTGAGTGGTTTCGAGAGATTGAATGAGAATGGCATGAGTTGGGTCCCATATGGCGCATGCGTACTCTAATTTTGGTCTGACCAATGTTTTATACAGTGTTAACTTGAGTGACGATGGCGCAGAGGAAAAGTTACGGCGCAGATAACCAAGCATGCGGTTAGCGTTGTTAATCACATATTCTGTGTGTTTATTCCAGGAAAGATTAGAAGATATGTGAACACCAAGGTATTTGTAATTGTCAACAGATGGTAATAGAATGTTATTGAGGGAATAAGTACGCGGACAGTGGGTGGTAGTGCGACGTGAAACTTGCATGCTCTTGCATTTAGATATGTTAAGTGTCATGAACCATGTGTTACACCATGCGAATATGCTATCTAGGTCGCGTTGAAGGTTAAGGTGATCGACATGACTGGTTATTTTCTGGTAGAGGACGCAGTCGTCTGCAAAGAGTCGGACAGTAGAAGAAGAAACACAAGAAGGAAGATCATTAATGTAAATTAAGAAAAGGAGTGGCCCTAAAACGGACCCTTGCGGTACACCAGATGATACTGCGGAATTAGGTGAACAAAAATTATTAGCTGTCACGTACTGGCTGCGGTTAGAGAGGAATTCTTTAATCCATGTAAGTACATTGGGGTCGATGTTAAGCTGAGTAAGTTTGAAAATGATTAGTGCGTGTGAAACGGAGTCAAATGCTTTAGCGAAATCTAAGTATATGCAGTCAGTATCAAATTCAAGATCTGCGTTAATAAACAAGTCGTTAGTAAAACACAGCAACTGTGTTTCGCATGAAACTGTCTTACGGAAGCCATGCTGATAAATGCTAAAGAAGGAATTAGATTCAAGGAATTCAATGAGGTGCGAGTAAATGACATGCTCTAAGATTTTCACTGGAATGGATGTTAACGATATGGGACGGTAGTTATTGGGGGAATGTACATCACCAGATTTATGCACAGGGACCACCTTCCCAGTCTTCCAGTCAGATGGCAGTGTGGACGTCTGTAATGACTGTTCAAAAAGTTTTGACAATATTAAAGAAGAATAGACTTGAGTACACTTCAACATTTTTGACGAAATGCAATCTGGACCAGCTGATGATGACACTGTCAAGTTTCCAACAAGTTTTTCGACACCAACTGCATCAATGATAATAGGGTCCATTGGCAAGAAATCGGTGCTTGTTAACTGTGGAAATATAGTTGGGATGCTGTTCTGAAAGTGTGCAGCAAATACATTACTCAGAACGTTGCAGCACTCGCTAAGAGCGACAGGGACATCAGACTGTATTAATTGGATATGTCGCGTTGTAGTTCCGCTAATGATGCTCCAAAACTTACGTGGATTAGAGCGCAGCAGCGAAGGAAGAGTTTCATCGAAAAATACTTTTTTGGCTTTCGAAAGCGCAGTACAGAATTCTCTGTTAAATGTCTGATAAAAAGACCAAAGGTCTGTTCTGGCTGTTGATTTGGCGCGTCTGAATAGCCGCTTCTTTTTATTGCGCATGCGTTTCAACGTGTTATTGAACCACGGAGAACGAGGATTCGATGAAACTTTTCTCTTAGGTACAAATCGGTCAATTAGGGCTAGCAGTTTGTTCTTATAGTCTAGCCAGTTCTGTTCAACAGATCGCTGCTCAAAACCAGCAAAGAATAGGTCAACAAAAGATTGTAACTCTGTATTCATTCCATGAAAGTCCGCTTTGCTATAGTCTTGGATAATTTTTGTTCTTTTCTTGATGGAAACCCGTGCTTTTATTGTGAAGTGGATTATGCAATGGTCGCTAATTCCCGGTAGATGAGTGAAGGGTGAAGCTAGGTCAGGTGTACTGGTAAGTACTAGATCTAATACGCTAGCGGAAGTGGGAGTAACGCGAGTAGGAAAGTCAACAAGCTGGGTAAAGTTGAAGTCGTGACAAAAATTCAAAAATTCCCTACTTTCACCTGAGTTGTGCTTTAAGGTAACCGGGTCTCTTTCCCACATGATGTCGGGAAAGTTGAAATCGCCAAGAATGAACAAAGGTGATCTCGGGTATCTGACGAACAGCTGATTGACAACATCATGCAAGTCATTGCAAAAGGATGATGATGCAGTTGGTGATCGATAGCAAATACAAAATATTATTTCGCGAGAATCAATGAGCACGCGAACACAAACAAGTTCAAGTGAAGACATAACAGGAATAATATGAGAGGCAAGATTATCGGCAACCGCCAGCAGAACACCCCCACCAGACCGGTAATCGCGGTCGCATCGGTAAAATTTGTAGTGCTTCTCACAATCCAATATTTCTTCATTTCTTACTTTTGTAGAAAGCCAAGTCTCTGTCAGACCAACAATATCAGCGGAACAGGAATCAATAGCAGAAGACAGTTCGACGCGTTTATTCAGGACGCTGCGCACATTAGAAAAGAAAAAAGAAGCGTTTCCTGCGCAGCAACGAGACGGGCGTAGCTATGAGGTGCTAGAAGTGTCAGCACGTGCAGGTAGAGAGGGTTCTTTGTCCTTAGCTTGGGGTGAATTGATTTCGCGAACGCTGTCGCTTTCTGCGCAGTAAACGTAAGTTTTCTTGTTCATGACCAGTTTGTTAACGCGTAGCAAATACGGTTGCCCGGCTGCCTTAGCAAATTCCATTAATTTCTTCCTTGAGTTTCGCGTGCTTTTGCAAAAATCTTCGCTAGCTGATACACCAGTTCCTTTGAATTTTTGTCTCTGCATCAGGATAGCATCTCTAACCTTAAATGACGAAAATTTGACGATAATTGGCCGAGCTTTTTTAGCGGCGTAACTTCCTAACCTATGTGCTCGGGAAACTTCGGAGTCAGAAATGTGCATGTCAAGGTGTCGGGAGAGTAGATCACGAACATGGCCTTCAGACTGAGCCCACGTCTCATTAGGGCTGTCCGATATACCAAAAAACAATACGTTCTCTCGTCTGGACCTGTCTTCAAGATCGTCCAGTCGGGCACTGAGTGTCTGGCCTTGCACCTTGACAGTTTCAGCGATTAGACGTGGCACATCACTGACTACTGCAGAACCGTCGCATGACTCGACGAAAGCTTCCACCGCCGACAACCTTTCCGTTAAATCAGCAACAGTTTGCGCTAATGCCTCCTGTTTAGTCTTTAGGTCGGCAAGAGCTTCCATTAGCTCATCGTGACGGTGATCACCTTTTTCAGATAGCTTAGCGATCGCGTCTAGTATTTCTTTGTTAGTATTTGCAGGGCCAGGGTTTAGTTCAACGTCTCCACAACATGGTAGAAGCTTTGTGACATGCACGCATTCGCACACACATTCAAATATGACACTTGGGCACGGTAGGAGCAGCAGACAGACGTTACTGGTTCGCTTACAGTAGAGAGAAGGAGGTTTACTGACCTGCACAAAAAGCAAAATCGGATTTCTGAGCGACCGCATCGTTGCCGCTCCACCGTGCCCACTGAAGGAACAGGAGAATTCCGTGGTCTTTATATGCTCTTGCGTCGCTGCAGTCGCCCGCAGTGTTGTGGACCAGGTGACGATGGAAAGGATGCCACCGTCAGATAGTGGCAGATGACGCAGGGGCGTGTTCATCCAGATCGGGGCCGCCAGCAACACCGGTGAAGAGTAGTTGGCACGCGCTGGATTCGCACGCGGTGGTAATGTTCCAAACCAGGCGACTAACTGCACAAAAAGCAAAATCGGATTTCTGAGCGACCGCATCGTTGCCGCTCCACCGTGCCCACTGAAGGAACAGGAGAATTCCGTGGTCTTTATATGCTCTTGCGTCGCTGCAGTCGCCCGCAGTGTTGTGGACCAGGTGACGATGGAAAGGATGCCACCGTCAGATAGTGGCAGATGACGCAGGGGCGTGTTCATCCAGATCGGGGCCGCCAGCAACACCGGTGAAGAGTAGTTGGCACGCGCTGGATTCGCACGTGGTGGTAATGTTCCAAACCAGGCGACTAACTGCACAAAAAGCAAAATCGGATTTCTGAGCGACCGCATCGTTGCCGCTCCACCGTGCCCACTGAAGGAACAGGAGAATTCCGTGGTCTTTATATGCTCTTGCGTCGCTGCAGTCGCCCGCAGTGTTGTGGACCAGGTGACGATGGAAAGGATGCCACCGTCAGATAGTGGCAGATGACGCAGGGGCGTGTTCATCCAGATCGGGGCCGCCAGCAACACCGGTGAAGAGTAGTTGGCACGCGCTGGATTCGCACGCGGTGGTAATGTTCCAAACCAGGCGACTAACTGCACAAAAAGCAAAATCGGATTTCTGAGCGACCGCATCGTTGCCGCTCCACCGTGCCCACTCATTGCCGACATGCTGTCGATCGCCGACATGCTGTCACATTGACAGCATGTCGGCGATCGTTTTGTTAAGCCGCTCGGTGAGGCCGTTGGTCTGTGGGTGGTACGCTGTCGTCCGGCGGTGGTTTGTTTGGCTGTATGCCAAAATCGCTTGAGTTAAGTCGGCAGTGAATGCCGTTCCTCTGTCGGTGATAAGGACCTCCGGGGCGCCGTGACGTAGGACGATATTTTCGACGAAGAACTTCGCTACCTCGGATGCACTGCCTTTTGGCAGGGCTTTTGTCTCGGCGTAGCGGGTGAGGTAGTCGGTAGCTACCACTATCCACTTGTTTCCGAAAGCCGACGTCGGGAACGGCCCCAGTAGGTCCATACCAATCTGTTGGAAAGGTCGGCAAGGTGGATCAATTGGCTGCAGAAGTCCCGCTGGCCTTTTCGGCGGTGTCTTGCGTCGCTGACAGTCCCGGCATGTCCTCACATAACGAGTGACGTCGGTGGTAAGACGTGGCCAGTAGTACCTTTCTTGTGTCCTCGCGAGCATGCGGGAAACACCGAGGTGCCCTGCCGTCGGATCGTCGTGCAGGGCCTGCAGGACTTCTGGTCGCAGAGCTGAAGGCACCACAAGGAGGTACTTAGCTCGAAGCGGTGAAAAGTTTTTCTTTTGTAGAAGACCTTTTCGTAGAAAGAACGACGCAAGTGCGCGCTTGAATACCTTCGGGACTTCGGCGGTCCTGCCTTCGAGGTATTCTATTAGGGCTTTAAGTTCCGGGTCGGCCCGCTGTCGTTCAGCGAAGTCGTCGGTAGTTATCGTTCCCAAGAAGTAGTCGTCATCCGAGTCGTCGGGTAGCGGTTGGTCGACAGGCGCACGAGAGAGACAGTCAGCGTCGGAGTGTTTTTTGCCGGATTTGTAAATGACAGTAATGTCATATTCTTGAAGTCTTAGGCTCCATCGTGCGAGGCGACCTGAAGGGTCCTTCAAGGTGGCTAGCCAACACAAGGCGTGGTGGTCGCTCACAACTTTGAAGGGCCTGCCGTAGAAGTAGGGGCGAAATTTCGACGTAGCCCAGATGATGGCGAGGCACTCCTTTTCTGTTGTGGAATAATTTGCTTCTGCTTTGGATAGCGATCGGCTGGCGTAACTAATAACCCTTTAGTGTCCGTCAGCCCTCTGCACAAGAACGACGCCAAGACCTATGCTGCTTGCGTCAGTATGTATTTCTGTCTCGGCGAATTCGTCGAAATGGGCAAGTAACGGAGGCGTCTGGAGGCGATGTTTAAGCTCCTGGAAAGCGTGTTCCTGCGGCGTTTCCCACTTAAACTCCACGTCGGCCTTAATAAGGTTAGTGAGAGGATCGGCAATGCAGGCGAAGTTTTTCACGAACCGCCTATAATAGGCACACAGGCCCAGAAATCGGCGCACGGCTTTCTTGTCAGTGGGCGGCGAGAAGTCGGCGATAGCGGCTGTTTTTCGTGGATCGGGACGAACTCCAGACTTGCTGATAACGTGCGCCAGAAACAAGAGCTCCTCATACGCAAATCTGCACTTTTCTGGCTTCAGTGTGAGTCCGGACGTCTTGATGGCTTGAAGTACAGCTTCAAGGCGCCAAAGATGCTCGTCGAAACTCGAGGAAAACACGACGACGTCGTCCACGTATACAAGGCAAGTCTGCCACTTCAATCCTGCCAGTACTGTATCCATAACGCGTTGAAAAGTTGCAGGCGCTGAGCAAAGGCCGAAGGGCATCACCTTAAACTCGAAAAGGCCGTCCGGTGTTATGAACGCCGTCTTCTCTCGGTTTCTTTCGTCGATTTCGATTTGCCAATAGCCAGTCTTGAGGTCCATTGACGAGGAGTACTTGGCGTTATGGAGCCGATCAAGGACGTCGTCTATTCGTGGGAGAGGATACACGTCCTTTCTTGTGATTTTGTTCAGGCGGCGATAATCGACGCAGAAACGTAGGGTCCCATCCTTTTTCTTCACTAACATCACGGGGGATGCCCATGGACTGTTGGACGGCTGGATAATGTCATCTCGCAGCATTTCATCAACTTGTCTCTTCATTGCCTCACGTTCTCGCGTCGAAACCCTGTACGGACTCTGACGGAGTGGTCTGGCATTTTCTTCGGTTATGATTCGATGTTTCGTGATTGGGGTCTGCCGAATTTTCGATGACGACGAAAAGCAATCTTCGTATTGCAGGAGCAGGGCCTTGAGCTGTTCTTGCTTATCGTTCGGAAGTCTGGGATTGACGTCGAAAGCTATGGGAGGGGCTTGGTTCCTCTGAGCAGGTTCCGCAGAATCGGCGAGGGCGACAGCACTGGTGGCTTCGACAATTTCTTCGATGTATGCGACCGTTGTTCCTTTGTTCACATGTTTGTACTCATTGCTGAAATTCGTGAGTATAGCCGTTGCTTTGCCTCCCCGCAGCTCTGCAATTCCTCTTGCGACGCAAATATTTCGGGTGACCAACAGATGCAGACTGCCTTCAACGACGCCTTCCAAGTCAGGTGATTTAGGAGCACCGACTGAAATAATGACGCTTGAGCGAGGCGGAATGGTGACTTGTTCTTCCAGCACATTCAAGGCATGGTGTCCCGACGGCGTGCGCGGCGGTAGTGCTTCTTCTGTGGATAACGTTATCGACCTTGTCTTTAGGTTGATGACAGCACCATGGAGGCATAAGAAGTGTATGCCAAGGATGACATCTCTCGAGCAACGCTGTAGGACTAGGAAGTCTGTAGGATAAATACGGCCGTTAATGGTGACTCTCGCTGTGCAGATTCCTGCAGGCGTTACGAGATGACCTCCGGCTGTGCGGATTTCACGGCCTTTCCAATCTGTCCTAACTTTCTTTAACTTCGCGGCGAACGACCCACTGATGACAGAATAGTCGACTCCAGTATCGACGAGAGCAGTCACACTGTGGCCGTCGATAAGAACGTCGAGGTCGCTAGTTCGCCGTCTCGCATTACAGTTAGGGCGTGACGTCGGGTCAAGGCTGCGTCGGCTTGTTCCGCTGCTTCCATGTTGCGTCGTCCGGCCACCTTCGGTAAGTGAGCTTTTGCCTTCAGGGCTTTGCCTGGTTGGGGTTGTGTTCAAAAAGCTCCGTCGCGTCGGCGTCGTCGTCGGAGGATCTTCGGTATTTCGTCGCACAGCAACCGCACCTCCAACGGTTGCTGCCCTTAGTTTCCCGGATACGGGCTAGGAGACCGGCCCCGCGTTGGGCCAGAGTACTGCCGGGGGTGCGGTGACATGCGGCGGCTGGGCGACGGCGAACGGGAAGGACTTCGTCGTCTCCATTGAGTTCCTGCCAGGTAGTCGGCGATGTCACGTGGTCGTTCTCCTGGCTGTGGACGCGGTGCATTGACGGCAAAGCTACGCAGTCCCATCTGTCGGTACTGGCAACGGCGGTATGTGTGCCCGGCCTCGCCGCAGTGGTAGCAGAGCGGGCGGTTGTCAGGTGCACGCCAAACGTCCGTTTTCCTCGGTGCACTGCGCTGGCCCGCTGGGGAACGGTAGGACGTCGGTTGGGGTGGTGGCGGCGGTGGCGTCTGGCGACGGAAGTGTGACGGGGCAGCGTTTTGGCGTGGACGGGGAGGAGCGTTGTGGCGCACTGCAGCGGCGTAGCTCATAGTTTCTGGCTCGGGCGGCGGTGTTTCGGGAATTCGAAGCGATTGCGGGACTTCTTCTCGCACAATGTCGGCGATCAAATCCACTTGAGGCTGCGCCGAAGGCAACAGTTTGCGCAGCTCTTCCCGCACGATCGCTCGGATCGTTTCACGCAGGTCGTCGGAGTCACTGGCTTGAGTAGCAGCGCATTCTGGAGTCAGGCGACGATTATACTGTCTGGTGCGCATGTCCAGCGTTTTTTCGATGTTGGTCGCCTCGGATACAAATTCTTGGATGGTGTTCGGTGGATTTCTCATTAGTCCCGCGAAGAGCTCCTGTTTGACCCCTCCCATGAGGAAACGAACTTTCTTTTCCTCAGGCATGTCTGGGTCAGCGTGACTGAATAGGCGGGTCATCTCCTCTGTGAAAATTCCCACCTTTTCATTTGGTAGCTGAACCCGGGTCTCGAGTAGAGCAGCGGCTCTCTCTTTGCGAGCGACGCTTGCGAACGTTTGAAGAAATGCGCCGCAGAAGACATCCCACGTTCGGAGCGTGGACTCCCGATTCTCTAGCCAGGTCCTTGCGGTGTCTTCCAGGTAAAAGTACACACGACGGAGCTTTTCTTCGTTGTCCCAGTGGTTGAGGGCGGCCACACGGTCGTATGTTTCTAGCCAGGTTTCCGGGTCTTCAAACGATGAGCCATGGAACGTTGGTGGTTCCCTGGGTTGATGAATGACGATCGCGGGCTGGGATGCTCCGGTTGTCATTGTCGCTGCAGTCGAGGTCATGGTCTTGGTCTTTCGCGCCTTGTCTTGTAGCAGGCCGTACTCCGGTGGGAGACCTTGCTGTCGGCGGCTCGTTCGCTGCTCTTGGTGGGCGTCGGTGTCTTCTCCGCGAAGGGGGCTGGGTTCACGGCTTGACGGGGGCGTCCGGTACATGAACGAAGCAGCACCTCCACCAGATGTCACGGGGTCGTGACGTGGCCAAAGACAGAAAACTTCGTGTTGGGATTTAACTGTTTATTTGGGCGAACCTGTGCCCGGTAAAAGGAAAGTCTAATTACAGCAGCAGTCTTGCACAGATAGCAGTCTCAGACTGATAGCGGCGAACGCAGCGTCGGCCTTCGATCAACAACTGACAAGCGGCGAAGCGCGTCGGCATTTATACCCTTGCCGTCGAATGTTCTAGCGTTATCGCTGGCGGTGGCGTAGGTTCCAGAACAATCTGTACCGTTCGCACAGCGGGCGTGATCTTATCAAAATGATCTACTACAGTCCGGAACCTTCTCGAAGCCTGCAGGCGCGGTTTGCGCCGAGAATCGTGTGGTGTTTCGGAACGATAACAAAAACTTGTGAAATGGAACGTGGCAATATCTACCAATCAGGAGTGCAAAGGGCGAAAACCCTGTACTACGTTGTGGGGGTTCTCTGTGGGCGAAGAGCACAGGTGCTAGATTACGGTCCCAGGATCTTGGACACTTCTGGCACATACGCCCCAACATTCGTTTCAATGTGCCATTGAACTTCTCTACCAAGCCATTGGCCATGGGGTGGTAGGGTGTAGTTGGCATTTGCTTCATAGATAGCAAGCGGCTCAGCTCTTTCATTATGGTCGACATAAAGTAGGATCCCCAATCACTGACTATTTTTTTGGAGATTCCCACGCAGGAAAACATTTCAAGAAGGCCTTCTGCCGCTTGTTTTGAATTATTGGTCGCTAAAGCGACCGCGTCTGGATATCTGTTTGCGAAGTCAACCATTGTTAATATATACCGGTTTCCCTTAGATGATATAGGTGAAATCGGTCCAACAATGTCGATGCCCACCCTTGCGAAAGGAGTTTCGATTACGGGCATCGTGCCTAAGGGTGCTTGTCCTACTAAGTGTCGCGGCACAGACCGCTGGCACACATCACATCAATTTACGAAACGCTTCGTAGAGGACTGCAAACCTGGCCAATATAATTCGGCGACGATCCTGTTCACCGTTCTGGTCACGCCTTGGTGTCCCGCTAGAATTCCTTCGTGGGCCATTTTTAACACAATATTCCTTAGCTGTTTTGGTACCACCAGCTGTTCCAACTCTTTCTGGCATGGTGATAGGTGTTTCCGAACTATATTGCTGTCCTTCTGAAAGAATTCTGTTTCGTGGGACTTGGCAATCACCTTTTTTCTCGACTGCGTTGAAATAGATTTCAACGAGGCGTCCTCTTTTGACAATGTCGTAAGGTGTTGATATCCATACTGGCAACAGAAGTCGCTAAAACCGGGATAGGAGCGTCGCTAAGTTTCATCGCGCCCGTTCCTGATATCAGGTCGTCTTTTGTTGCTTCGAATCCGTCCCATTAATCGTTGATGTTGTGGAGGTTTGTCTTCACCTACTTTTCGTACTACTTCACCTTTGACATCGTCGCTACTGCAGGCTACCTCCTGTTCAGTGACATCAATGGGGTGATGAGACACATCCGTTTGTTTTACGTCAGCTTCCTCACCTACACGATTGGCTCCATTCTGGGTCCTTGTCGATGTGTCTAGTGCCACAGTTCCTGGGATGTTTCCTAAGACCACATCGTACATAAGGTCTTGCATGCCCTTTGCTCGAACTTCATCACTAAAATATGGTGTCTCCAAGAAGACCACAGCTTCTGGTAAATATCGTACTGTGCGATCGAGGAGGAATACCACAATATAAGTCCTGGTCATTTTCTCTTTAGCTACCAGCGCCTGTCGCACTACAACAGTGTTACAGCCTGTGTCTCGCAGCACTGTAACTTCATGTTTATACAAGAGCCCTTTCGCCACTGGCATGTCTCGAGGCCCACCAGCAGTAACTCCTCGGCTCACCGTTGCATTCACGATCGGGATTGTCTCTCCTTTCTGTAAGACGACATAACCCTCGTGATTCGTCATGACTTGTTCTGCTTTATCTACTGAGACCGCGCACGAGTCCCCTCTCTTGCCTACTCCTCCAGAGGATAACTTGTCCCTGTTAGGACTCAACTTTTCGCCTGTTTGACCTTGGTCTCTGTAATTGCCTTTCGTGCGAGACCAACATTCTGCTGCCCTATGCCCCTTCTTGTCGCATAGGAAACTGCGATTGTTTCATCGAGGTGTTTTCTTCGTTTGATTCGCCCTCCAGCTAGGCCCTTGGGTCACTTCCTTCTCTTGTCACTTTCGACCACTCTCTTGTCTCACTTCTCTTATCACTCTGAGCAAATTTTAGGCCTCGACGGAATTTTCGGCTGCCTGAGAGAGTTCCTGTATGGTTTGGCAATTTCTCTCCTTCAGAAAAACGCTTAACGCTGGGGAACAACCCTTGAGAAACTGCTCGGCAATGAATAGTTCCCTGAGTCCCTTAAAGCTTTTCTCCACCTCCGCGAGCTCCAACCAATAATCGAAGTACCCCGAGAGCCTCGAAGCGTACTGCTTGGCGGTTTCTCTATTTTCGGGCCCCTTGCATAACGGAAATTCTCCCGGTACCCGTCTGCCGTGTACAGGAACCGTTAGAGGAGTGCCCTTTTGAGCGAGTCGTAGTCCAAGGCTGCGGTCGGGTCCATGCGTCCAATTACAGTCAAAGCTTCCCCGGTCATACAAAGGCCTAATGAAAGTGCCCATTTCTTGCGCGGTCATTCCTGAAAGGTGGCGACACGTTCGAAGCGTTATAGGTACTCGTCTAGGTCGTACCTCTTGTCATTGAACAGAGGTATGAGTTTGTAGGGACTGCACACGTTTGATGCAACGGACGCGTTCGTGCTCGCAGCATTTATGTTATCGGCGGCCTGCGGACTAGCGGCACTCTCTTGAAGCCAAAGTCAGTTCGAGAATCTTCATTTTTCGTTCTAGCAGCTGCTGGTGCTGCTCCGTTTCGTCGCGAGCAGCAGCGCGCTCCTGTTGTATCAGCTGCTGCTTGGTGCTATTTCGTCTTTTAGAGCAGTTCGCTCTTCAGCGCGCTCATTGCATAATCTTATACGCTCTTGCTCCACCCATGCCTTCAGTTCCGCATCTTTTAGTCCTAACACTTTCCCAATACTGACGACGCTCTCGTTGTTCATGTCTCAGCCCTGTGTTTGAGCGTTGGCTACAGATGTTGTTTGCCGATCCTGGCAGGCTCGCCAACTTCGAGAGGTTCGTGTGGGCCCAGGCGCTCAACCGACAAGTAATAGGGCCTACACAAAGACAGGGTGTTTATACAAGTTGGACATAAATACATACATGAACTAAAGCTGCATACATGTACACCTAACTCGTGCCAGTCCAGTTTGCTCTACCGGTTTAAAAGACATAGTCATGGTTCACGCGGCCCTGACACAGCGAATATAGTTCGCGCACCACTCGACGTCAACCACTCACGCGACCGCCATCGAGATGGTCCGACGTGTCGCCGCTTCTCCTTGATTTGGGAAGGTCCCGAAGTTGCCCTCGCACCACGGCCGTCGCTGGGACAGCTGCTCGCTGTGCGGTGGCTGGTCGGATCCGTGCTCGGCCACGCCAAAGAGCACCCGATAGATCGGTCCAGCACGCCTCAGCTTCGCTCACTCGGCAACCCACGTAAACGCCGTCTCGCTAGCAGGTCTCGACCGTGACCACGAGCACCATCGTCGCCTGGCGTAGCTCGTCGCCCGAGGTCGTATGCAGTCCATTCATGACAGGTTGCGCGCCGTAACGGGCCGGTAGCCACCACAACCCTCGTTCTGCCACTGCTGCTCGACTGCTTTGGTCCGACCTTCTTCTCCAACGTTCCGAAGAATCCCCTTTCACGCGCCCCCTCACGAGTGGTGCCGCCACTCACCACACATGCACTTTCGTTTTCCTCTATCTTCCCAGGTCCCATTTTCACTAAAAAACGTCCCCAAATTAATACACTATCTATCTACCTACCGTTCTATCTATCTATCTATCTATCTATCTATCTATCTATCTATCTATCTATCTATCTATCTATCTATCTATCTATCTATCTATCTATCTATCTATCTATCTATCTATCTATCTATCTATCTATCTATCTATCTATCTATCTATATATCTATCTATCTATCTATCTATCTATCCATCTATCTATCTATCCATCAATCTATCTATCTATCTATCTATATATCTAGCCACCTACAACTTCTAGCTCTCCTGGTTGTTTCAATAATAGTATCAATACCAAACTTGGTATGGCATAACATGACTTTATGAAGAACATATATGACTAGTCATAACACGAAAATCATTTTACTTATGTCATGATTGTCATGATAAACCTTTCTTGTTCTACCTGCTTTTGCAGTGGTTTCCTTCACATGATACTTTGCAAACCATGTATGGTATCACTTGACTGCCTTGCTAAGAAAAGTGGCAAACTCTAACGTGGAAACCATAAATTGCATGTCATTATTTTCATGTTATAACAAGTCATGACTACACACCACGCTCATAGTGTGCGCGTGGTCGTTTCGCTAGCTTCAAGTATACCAATTTTGGTAGGATGGGATGTGAATGAATGACGATGGTACATGACTGGTACAAAAATGAAATAATGAGATGCGTGTCATGCGAGAACATGACTACATGCTACGCTCATGATGCGCTAGTGGCCCTTTGGCTAGCTTAACATATACCGAGTTTAGTGTTACGTGACTTGAATGGACTACAATGGTAACTAACACGCCCAAACATGATAATGATGATGTGCGTGTCATGAAAAACTTGAATACATACTACGCTCATAGCGCACTCGCAGCCGTTTCGCTAGCTCCACATACACCAAGTTTGATATCACGTGACGTGAATAGACAGCGAAAGTAAATGAAGCGTCTAAACATGGTAATTACAATATCCGTGTGATCTGAACATGATTACATGCTGCGCTCATAGCGTACTCGCGGCTGTTTTGCTGGCTGCCCTTATACGAAACTTCGTATCAAGTGACGTGGATAAACGACAAATTTAGATGACACGTTAAAATATGATAATCTTGATATGCGTGTTATGTGAAACATGACTTAATGCTACACTTATATCGCGCATGTGGCCGTTTTTCTAGCTTCGCATATACGAAATTTGATATCGCATGACGTAAATAAACTCGAAGGTAAATGACACGTCCAATTATTATGAACAGGACATGCGTGCGCTGTGAAAAATCACTACATGGTTTGCTCAGTTTCTCGCAGCCGTTCTGCTAGCTCAACATATTACGTTCCTTGATATAAAATTTGGTATCACGAGACGTGAATAGACGACGAATGTAGATGAGACATACAAACTTGATATTGTTGGCAAGTAAGTCATCTACAGCATAAATTTCGTCCGCCTCGTAACGTTCAACTGATTCTAAAGGGACATATCCACCTTCCTCAATCATCCTTCGCTTATCATCGATTCTTACTCTATCAGGGATCTGCCACTTTTAGTAATCATGGCTGCCCTGTCGAATTTGCGTTTCAATAAGGAAGCATGCAGTGTTTGTACTCGTGGGCTGAGGGTGATGTTAACACTGAAGTGTGAGTTACTTCAATAAATGGGGGCAGATTTGGAACGAAAAAAGTAAGAATGCAAGGCATTGTCGGAAGTAATAGAGTAATACACTGTGAGATCACTTGTCATTCTCAGAACTATTTATTGACACCTGTGCGTTCTTATTATTGTTTTTTTTTCAAAGCATTGCGTGAGGAAAACGGCGCACAGTAAAGACACACATGCACACAACACAGTTCTGTAAAGAACGCAATTAGGAACACAAAAAATGCTGTGTGTCTTTAGGAAAGGTGGTTAACGCTTTAGAGTACTTAGTACTCTACTATCCGACGTGTGCCTTAATGTGTGCCGTTTCCTCGCACTACGCTTCGATAAAAATATTGAATGTACTGTGGCCTTTTCACGCCTCTAGTAGGCGTATGGACACTTTGCTATTGGAACATTTCAAACACAGCACATGAGATGCATATTAGTGGTTTCTAGGTGCTATTTGCCACTCGCTACACAACTTTGCATCTACTGTCTTCTGCATACCGTATGTCTGAAATTTGCTCAAATAAATATGTCATAAGTTTTTTCTTTGAATCTCGGTCCGGATGTGTCAATTAATGTGTTCCCCTTCAATATTTGTTAGGAGCACCTATGCCTGATAGTGTGACATCTTAAAATGCAAACTTGGCATCTTTCAAAATAGGCATGATTTACTAAGAGAACAATCGATGTAAGTTCCAGTTTTCTATAGATGCTTCCCCAAATTTCTTTGTTAGAGGCAGCTTTTTTTTTGGTGGCTAAGGTACTCGGCTACTGACCCGCAGGTCGCGGGTTCGAATCCCGGCTGCGGCGGCTGCATTTCCGATGGAGGCGGAAATGTTGTAGGCCCGTGTGCTCAGATTTGGGTGCACGTTAAAGAACCCCAGGTGGTCAAAATTTCCGGAGCCCTCCACTACGGCGTCTCTCATAATCATATGGTGGTTTTGGGGCGTTAAACCCCACATATCAATCAAGCTTTTTTTGTTACGTCTGGGCTTCAAACAACAATTGTCTCTTAATTTACAGCAGAAATCACAGGATGGTGATCTCACTTGTCGTTGTAAAAACGCATGTTGTATTTCTTAAGAGGTCGTGTTCGGTAGCATGCAGGTAAATGTAGGTACACTTGCGCTTCCGGATTTTCAATGCCACCGAATGTCAGTCGCTATTGCTGAAAATAAAATCCATGTTACCAGTAATAATCCTGAAGAACGTAATCGCTCAGCCATGCCGGTAGAGACAAAAATGGACCGTGTATTTCTATGCTGTGCTGCAAAGGACGTCGAAAGAAGGTGGTCTTGTGTCTTGACGCGTTGTGTGAGATATGGTGTCATCTAGAAGTAATATGAAGCGCGGTGGTTGAAGAAACGAAAGTTTTCTGTTGTTTTTTTTTTCAGGAAGCAGAGCCACTGGTATGTAGCGACGGATCGCTTCAGATAAAGCCTCTTAATTTTCAGCAAAGTGTAGGAAGCACACAAAGCCTGCATATTCCACTTGTGTAACTGAATTTTATGTACTTGTGTCGCATTGAGCGTGTTTCGTGTTTTTTCGCTTATTCGTTGTAATTTTCTGGTACTTCAGCCCTTCACTTGCACTTAAGTTGTGTAATAATACATGCTGTGATAATTATTCCTTTTGTTGTTATTGTCAATAGTGTTCGTCTGCAGTTGTCCGACTTTGGGACCCTTTTTTGCATATCTTTAACTCCGAACTTTGTATTTTGAGTGAATGAATAAATTAAATAATCTGAACTCACTTTTTCGTTCTTTGGGTCACAATGCCAGCGCAGCGTATTAAACACTTCAGTGTTAACACATACGTAATTATACATTTTCCCACAACAAACACTCTGCCGAACACTTACATATTTCTGTTATGCCTCAACTATGCACAAAATTTGCTTTTTGATTGACAATGCTTACAAATAAAAAAAAGGCACCAAATCAAAATGAGTGGGCTTTCAGCACGGGCTTAAGCTATAGTCGGGTAGTTGAGTTGTTGGGCAGACTCCTAGAGATGGACAGTCGAACCAAAATTTTTGCTTTGATGTGCTCAAAAAAGTACTGTCTAAAAGACTTCGGCTTCAGGGCACGCATATTAATTGAAGGAACAGCCCAAGCATGATGCCCTTTACCAGTAGTGTCACATGTGGTGCTCCGACTGTGAAAACTTTGCTCGTTGTGCTCACACCATTATTGCTCTAAGCTACTGCTGAATTGTGCCATCGAGCAGCACTAGCTTTAATTGATCGAACATATACCTACTATACTACAAAGCATTCCATATACCGAAGCAGCGTTGTGATTGTTGCACCTACACGTCAGTGAAGTGCTGCCCAGGTTTTTGCGAAAACATTAAATCACATAAATTATCTTGACACTACAGTATAGTTCAAGAGTTAAACTTTATTTGTTTGAGTTGTGATATATTCATATTTTAAAAGAACGCCTTTATGCCAAGACAGGGGTAGCATTGTGCTTCTTCACTAGAAAGTGCGCTTTCGAATCAATGTGAAAATTTGTGTATAGCACCTTTTTACTTATTGCTCTCCGACTGGTTAACAATCTATGTTGGAGATTAACGTCCCGAAACCAGCATATGATCATCAAGACGCCATAGCGGAAGGCTCTGGAAATTTCTACTACCTAGGGTGTTTTAACGTGCCCCTAACTATAAGCACAGAGGCTTCAAACATTTACGCCTCCATCGAAAATGCGGTGCGACCTGCTGATCCACAGCCTAGTGCGTTAATCATTAGAGCACCGTGGCGGGTACTGTCGCCCTGCTTGACGACAACGTCAGGCTTGCAATTTTCTTGGGGATTGTTTACTCTCAGTACGTCTAATTACGTCTAGAGAACCCTCGTTCAATAGATTAGATTTGTAGTGTTCAGTCATTCTAATAAGGTAATGTGGAATATTACCCATTAAAGATTACCTTTTTTTAATAATACAACCACTCGTTGTTGCCTAACCTTAACGTGAAATTGCTCTCGGACGACTTTTTTATGCTATGTCATTAGGTATAATACCACTATTTTCTATTCTACCACTCAATCACTTCCAGCTCACAAGAGTGAAATAGCAAAATACTTTCTCTCCGAGAACCACAGTAATTAGCCATTTCTTTATTTTCCAGCTGTGAGGCCATCTCCACGTTTCTAATAGGCAATATTAGCAGCCTACTTCGGACGTGAAAAGTAATGTTCTAATTATTTACAATGCTGTATTAATAACGTCATGGCCTAATTGAATATAATAAACATATGAGGCTTTTTTTTACATGCTGCTGATGAGACACCACCAAAGAATTTAAATAGCGAGCCTAAGAGGCGCTGATACAATCTGATTTTTGAAAAAGAAATATATTGGGTAAGCAACTACGTTCTCACTTGCTTTACGTAGTATTTATAACGAGAGGTGTTACAATGCTCGAAACCTTCATTTTTTCCACTACGTTGTGGCATCTCGATTTGTTATATCTTCCAGCGATATCGTCCCAACCAAATAGGACATGTATTCAACTCTCAGTGAATGTAGGCCTATAGCGTACCGGCCGAGCCGGTCATACATGTTATCAGCCCTTCTGGGTTGAATGTTGAGTGATTACGATGAGTATAAATGACTTTAGAGTACATTCTTCAATAGGTTCACCGAACGAACCATTATTTCCTGCGTACGGTGTCCGTATGCGGAGTGATGAGCTTCGATGCGACGCGCTTTCAGCCAGCACACACAGACCACCATCAAAAGCAGCCGGGCGCACTCACCGGAAAGTCGCCGACTTACACGTGAGAACATGAGCTTTTCAGTAGGTAAGCGTGAATAAAGTAACATGATGAGACATTATGTGAACATTCAATTTGATTTTTAACAATCGGCCATGCAGTTGCAAGTGCAGATGCGAATCAGTGCACAATAACACGACTGCCTTGCTAGCATATCGTAGCTCGTGGAGGAAAACACACAAAACCATGTCACGACCTTCCTTTTTCGAAATGTGGTTCAACGGCAACAGGATGCGCAGGAGCGTACGTTAGGATGGCTACAATGCACTTCGCACGATCAATTTATATTGTAGCAAGTGACTGTATCACAAGCTACAGTCAAGACATCAAAACAAACCTTCGATAACGAGATTTATGTCAAATTCCGGCTTCTTTCCCGCTCTCCGCGTGAGATGAGAATGTAAAAAAGGTAGCTGATACCTTCGATTCCTTGAAGTACGTGTGAATAACGAGCACCGAGAGCAAATCGCAACTGAGTGAGCGTCAGGGGCACAGCTATGTTGCCGAAAATCGCCACACTGGCTTCTCGGAAACAAGCGATCTTTCCTGGTTTTCCAAAAACGTGTGACACAATCAGCGGTGGCGACAAATAAGCGTCGGCAACAGCAAATCTGGTCGCTTATTGCTGTCGTTTGTCGCAGTAGCGAGAAAATTGTGGGGATGCAGTTAGGGCTTCACACGGCCTCCTTGCAGGGTGACTCCTAGTTCTTTATTCAATGATTACCCCGCTTAGCCCGAAGGCGCTGCGGCAGGGGGGTTACAATGTCGAGAAAAACACATCTTCATTAATACAGCACATTTGTTCATTTGATAAGTAATTCCATTCTCTAATGGAACGAACAAAAAACGAATTAGCATACAAATTAGATCTGGTACAGTACTCTAAAATCGTGAAACAATGATCATTTCGCGAAGAGATATAATGAGGACTGTGAAGGTACTTTTCTTTTCGAATGCCGGTTTTACCATAAAATATTTGGTACAGAAGCTTTAGCCGCAGTTTGTTTCGACGCGATGAGAGTAATTCCTGCCCTAGTTCATTTTTCATAATGGTGCAACAGTCATTTCTTGAGTACCGGCTTAGGACAAACCTTGCAGCTCTATTTTGTATTTTTTCAAGTTTATAACTTAAAGTACTTTGCCAGAGGTCCCACACGGCACAGGCGTATTCATGCATAGGGCGAATGTATTGTCGCGAAACGTCGGGGTTGTTCAAAGTTAGGCGCATCGGACGACCAGGGAGACGAATAAGTGTGGGTGAAACTCCGCGGAGGCAATCGATGAGAAGTCAACACGATGATTTCGGGGAGCACTCATTGGGGGTTTATTTAGCTAACACAACTTCAATTTACAAAATGCACTGGGTCACAAAGACAAAACTTAGAAAATGGTGGCATACCCCTCGGCCTGCATAGCTGGTTTCCGGTGGTGAGATCCGCTGTTGACCCCGACTCCCCTTGTGAGCCGTAAAAGAACAGGGTTTTCCGCGAAACATTGTTCTCGCGACAGTATGTTGAGTACGCCGTTGATTTCAAACATGCCGGCGCTTGTGTTAGGCTGCGCTGCATAAAATTTAGTGACTTGGCGGCCTTCGCAACAACTGAATCAACGTGTGCTTTCCATGAACAGTCGGCTGAAAAAGTTACATCTAAATATTTAAATGCGGTTTTTGTGTTACTATACTATTACAGATTACATACTCAGAAGATAACTTGGGTTTTTTACGCGTGAAAGTAGCATGAATGCATTTATTGGCATTTAATGTCATTTTCCACCTTGAACACCATTCTTGTATGCGCGAAAAGTCGCTTTGAAGCAGGGCGACATCACTCTCATTTCTCATTATTCTGTACAAGACACAGTCATCTGCAAACAACCGTATATTAGAATCAATTTCTGAGCAAATGTCATTCATATATATTAAAAATAAAAGTGGCCCTAGGACTGAGCCCTGTGGCACCCCTGAAGTGATGTTTACAAAACTTGATTTTTCGCCTTTAATACTACACACTGTTGGTGGCCTTAAAGGTCATTTTCTATCAACACCAGAACTTCGCGGTCAATGTTTAGCGCTGCAAGCTTACTTAAAAGAAAAGAGTGAGACACAGTGTCGAAAGCTTTTTGGAAGTCCAGGAAAAGGCAGTCGACTTGTCCGCTATTGTATATTTCAGATACTAAATCATGGTTAAATTCAATTAATTGTGTTGCACAAGATAAGCCCTTACGAAAACCGTGTTGTTGAGGCGCCAGCAAGTTGTTTGTTGATAAATGTGGCATTATTTCTTTATGCAGAATATGCTCTAATGACTTGCAGGTTATGGACGTAAGTGAAATAGGTCTGTAGTTGGTTACGTCTTTCTTGGACCCACTTTTATGAATAGGAAATGAATGTGCAATTTTGCAGTCATCTGGGAGGGCACCGGAGGACAAAGACTGTGTAGATTACGTGCAGGTAAAGAGAAATTAACTCGGCAGACTGCTTTAAGACTCGAGGTGAAATTCCGTCCGGTCCAATTGCCTTATTATCGGTAAGTTTGTTTAGTAATGCCCTAATTCCATTCACACTTAACTCTACTGATTGCATTTTCGGCACGGAACTTGTGCATTGCGAAGCACTAGAGCTATATTTCGGCAAGTATACGGAAAGGAAGTAGTTGTTTAAACAGGTAGCTTTCTCAGTGTCGTCTAATAACTCCTAATATTGAAGACAATTTTGGTGATTCCCGAGGGGTCTGCTCCATAGCCTTTCATGTATTGCCAGAACGCCTTTGCATTAGTTTTCATTTTGTTTCCAAATTTTAAGAATAGTTGCGCTTAGCCACCTTCATATTGAGCTTAAGCTCTCGAGTCACATCATTCAAGCTTTCAAAGTGCCGATGGCATTTATTCCTTTTATATTTTAAATATATGCGCCTTCTTTTCCTTACTATTCTTAAGATACGAGCAGTCATCCAAGGTTTGTTTCGCTTTTTAAGTCTACCGCTTTTTAAACTGGGTATGTAGGTTTCAGTAAGCTCATTGATTTTTTGTTTAAACTTAACCCATAATTCTTGTACGTCACAGTCATCCGAGAGACATTCAAAAAGCTGCAGATGATCGAGAAGCTTCCTTGATATGCTAGCGTAATCACCTTTGTCATAGAGGTACACCGTTCTCCTCTCCTGTTTCGTTTGTTATGCATTTTTCGTTTGGGCAATGGTGACGACAACAAGGTGGTCACTTATTCCTGGTACGACATTTACTGAATTCGCCATATTTGGCGAGTTGCAAAAAACAAGGTCCAATGTACCATTGCCTCGTGTTGAAGCATCAACACATTGGATTAACCCGCAAGAATCTACAATGTGCTTCATCTCAAGGTTTAAGGTTCCCCCCGCTGTCATCTCACAAATTCCGTCACGCCAAGATAAATCAGGCAAGTTAAAGTCTCCCGCCAAAATGAACATGTGACAACAAGCTTCCAAAACAATTTCATGCAACAGCTTTAACGCGATTACGGACGAGTTTGGAGACCGATAGAGAGTATCTGCTACAAACGAGAAATTGTCTCGCATAGTAATTTTGCACAACACGGATTCAACTTCTTGATGACCTATATCTAATTCAGATGAATTTAAAGAGCGACGAACTATAAAAAAACGCCCCCACCCGTGCGGGATATATCTTTTCGATAAGCAACAAAGTCGCTGGGAAACACCTAGCAATCTCTAATAGAAGGGTCCAGCCATGATTCAGTTCCGAATACTAGATCAGCTTTTACAGAATCGATAAGAGCCGCGAGTTCATCAGGTTTATGGACAACGCTTCTGCAGTTCAGTGTCAGCGTTATCAGATGTTGTATTTGACGCCCCCTTTTTTCTGGCAAGGGTCATTTTTTTTTACGATTTGAAAGACTTCTTCTTTTTCTTTGTCCGACCTATATGTTTTACCATCCACAATTAACTTATCAAAGTTCAACCTAGCTCGATGTTTTTCGTTCATGTTGTTGGTTTTAACATATTCCCAAAGTCTTTTCCGAATATGTCTTGTTTCAGGTGCATAATCTTGCTCGACACTATACGTCGTTCCCTTGAATTTCTTAGCTTCGGAAAGAACACGGGACTTTTCTTTGTAGGAGGCAAAGTTGACGACGTTAGGCCTGTTTTTTGATACATTATGATGAGCTATACGATGCACTCTTTCCACTGACTGCCATTCTAAATTCAAGTTTTCTTTGCAGATGTTTTTGAGCAGTAGTTCAGACTGTTCCCACGTTTCTGATTCAGAATCGCTGACCCCAAAAAGACCAGGTTGTTTCTCCGGCTTCCATTTTCCGAGTCGACGCCGTTGTCATGCAGCTGCTTAACTTTTTTTGCTATGGTCCTAATGGTGTTTTCTTGGTCGCTTAATTGTTCTTTGAGCATAGTAATTTGACCTTCAGTCGCACGTAATTTACTGTTAATTTCTGCCATCATTTCTTCGTGTTTTGCCAATATGGTGTCGATGGCCTCTAACTAACTCGAAATTGTAGCCTGACCAGTTTGTAAGGTTTTAAGCAGTTCGAACTCTTGGGCATTTAGCGGAGCGGGATTCAACTCAACATCACCGGAAAGTACTAACAATAATGCAAGGTACAGAACCTTATGCGTGAAAAAACGAAAGCGGTTGCTGTGATACATCATCGGCTTTTGCTTTCGGCGAACAGATACATCACTTGTGGGACATGGAGCCGGCAATACACACAATAATCTACAAATCGTAATTGGGCAATTATCACTAACCTGCAGCAACAGAAGCAACTTTAGCTGCATGTCGGCGAGTGTGCCGGCTCCAAATTCCACGTAGCCAACGTGCCGCTCGATTAAATACGGTTCATCAGTGTCACGTGGTTGTCGTCAGCCCATGGCGATGTGATGGCTGTCCTCGTTGACAGCCGCATTCCTATGTGGCTTGGCGCTGATAATCGTCGGAAGTGTCCCTGTTCTACCGGCCGCTGGCACTATCCATGGTGATCCTGTCGAAGAAGGCACGTCGCGAGCGTGTGCGATTGCTGGCCCTCCGTCCAAACTGCAACTGTACGTAGATGCAACAGCTCTAGCAACCTGCAGCAACAAAAGAAACGTTAGCTGCATGTCGGCGCGTGTGCCGGCTCCAAATCCCACGTAGTCAACGTGCCGCTCGATTAAATACGGTTCATTCGTGTCAAGTGGTTGTCGTCGGCCCATGGCGATGTGGTGGTTGTCCTCGTTGATAGTCCCATTCCTATGTGGCTTGGCGCTGATAATCGTCGGCAGTGTCCCTGTTCCACCGGCCGCTGGCACTATCCATGGTGATCCTGTCAAAGAAGGCACGTCGCGAGCGTGTGCGATCGCTGGCCCTCCGTCCAAACTGCAACTGTACGTAGATGCAACAGCTCCAGCAACCTGCAGCAACAGAAGAAACGTTAGCTGCATGTCGGCGAGTGTGCCGGCTTCAAATCTCGACGGTTCAGTTTTCACCGACGGTTCAGGTTTGAGCTACAGTCGTGCGGCGGCCACCTATTTGGTGCCCTAGCTGGAGCTTCACATCAGTGCCGCCTCACCTGCAAGGCTTCATTGACGATCGCAGAACTTGCCGCACTTGACCTCACCGCCGATGCCCTCCTTCAACTGAGAGTTCCGTTCGCTGCCGTACTCTAAGACTTGCCTGCTCGTCTCCAACTGCTCGCCCGGGACACCTGAAGACCTACTGTTGCCACGCGCATCACGCGAAAGCTCGAAGTGGCGCAGGACCTCGAGTGTGCTCTTGTGTCACAATGGATGTCAGTGCACGTTAGAATTTCCGGCATCAAAGCGGCCGGCTAGCTCGCCGAAGATGCGCGCTCACACGGGACCCCTAATACTAAAGCGCAACGTCGCACACACCACTCCGTCATCACTTGGCAGGGCAACCCCCACGTGCGCTCCGTAAACCGCATTTTCGAGAGAAAGGAAATAAACATTTTATTAGAACTAATGCAATTATGAGAGAATCCTACTTTCCTATGATGATATCGGCCACCAACCGGGCCAGTTGAACCAAGGCCTGGTTGACATCAGGAGGCCCGTTGCAGAGGGCATCGTACCACAGTTCTTTGGTACGGAAGGAATGCCAGATAGCAAGATGGGGAGGAAATAATTTTGTGGAACACATGACTGTGACATAAAATACTGTTGAACAGGTGCCACAGCCCAGGAAACAGTCTGTGTTGCAGTTAGGGTAGCATTTGTGCATGGAGAGAAGGCTGGGGAACGTACGTGTTTGGAGTTGGCGGAGTGCCACCTCCTCATCTCGCGGGAACGACGGTAAAAGCGGGTGCACGATGCGTCTAGTATGTTAATAGTTCTCAATATGTGAGTGGAAGGCCCACTTAATCTGGCTTCTTGGTCTCGCCATGCCGGGCAGATCAATAGGTAAGCTCTCGAGTGACCACGTGAGCGTTATTATTACCCGGCACAGAGGCGTGAACAGTCCAGATCAAGTAGACACGCTGGGAGCTGGACGTGTTGATGTTTGTGGCCTTGATTAGGATGTGGTGAGCCACCCCGGAAACGCTGCGTCTCATCAAAAAGGCTCGGTATGCATGTTGTCAATCAGTATATATGTAAAACTCTCCGTGAATGTCAAGAGTGTGTCAAACAGCAAGCGCAACACCAAGGACTTCACCCTCTGTAGGAGTAGAAATGTGCGAAGAGGCAGCCGTAACTAATGTTGCATTGCCATCCAACACTACCGGAGTATACCCGTTGTGCCCACGTGTGGGATCAGTGTATAATGTATTGGCTACAACGATGTCTTAGAGCATGCACACCCGGTACCCAGCACGGGCGCGCTGGTGTCCCACGTCATGCTGAGGACTCATGTTCCGGGGCAGTGGATGCACCTTCAAGGTTTGTCGTACCCGACGTTGGACACCGATGGCGCTCTCCGTGGGACATTGAGCGCACTCCACCTGAGGACGGCAACGCCATCCACGTGCACAACAATCTGGGGTGGCAGCGTGATCATACGCGCCCGGATAATAACAAGGTCGGACTTTTTGAGGGGAACAGGTTGAGCCTACTGTCTTGCGTAGGCGGCAACAATGCCGGCTTCCTGCTGTAGGTGATCCTGATAAGCCCCGTGTGAGCCTCGCGTTGTCCAGATTATTATGTCATCTGCGTCCATTGCATGGGCGACATTGGGGATCTGATGAAGCTGCTGTGGTAATTTTGCCAGGGCAACATTAAACAGGATGGGGGAGAGAACTGATCCCGGAAGAGTAACACGACGTGTAATGCGAATTGTATCCGAACGTTTTGGCTCTGTACCAATGCTAGGTGTCCTGTCACGCAGAAAGGAACAAAAGTAATTATACATGCGGACGCCGCAATGAGATTCCGCTAAGTTCTGTAGGAAGAAATTGTGTGCCATGTTATCAAATGCTCTTTTTAAATGAAGGGCGAGTATGACCCTTGTTTAGGCAAGCGACGGAGGTCCCAGAACTGCGTCCTTGAGACGTACACCCCTGTCTGGCGTAGAGAGTTGCGGCCAAAATCCAAATTATCAGTGCAAAAAGAATGTATGTCGCTCAAAAATAGGCTGCAGACGCCGTAAAGTAACGTGTTTCATGGATTTTTCAATGCATCAGTTAAAGGATATTGACCGCAGATGTTCTATGGCTATGGGATTACTTCGTTTCGCCATTAAGAAAATGTTGGCATGACGCCATGCCTGTGGTAGTCTATCCTTAGGCCAATTGTGTTTGAAGAGATTTGTTAGATGACCCAGATCTGATTCACTGAAAATATGAAGGGCAGAATATTGAATGTGAGCAGCAGATGGTGCCATATTTCGACTGAGACCTTGAACTACGCCAACTTAATCAACCGTTATGTTCGTGTCGAGTACCTCGTTAGATTTCAGCTCGCGGGGGTAGTCAGGATATTTTGGGATGTAGCCGGCAGTGATAAAACGTCGTTCAATTTCTTTGATCGAGGAGGCCGGGTGGATTGTTTCCGTACAAATGTGTTAGGCGATGTAGTTGGTGAAAAGTTTGCGCTTTGCTAGAGGTTGGATTTAAAAGGGCACCAAGTATCGAGCATCTTTTCACAGTGCCAAGGCGCCCGAAAGACGCTCGCATAGGCGACGCTAGTTGTTCCGGACGAGATGATGCGCGTATTCTTGTGCCTCATACGAGAGTTGTTCGATACGCTGGCGAAGCTTATGATTGAGGAGTTGTACCTCTACGCGCCTCCCACAGATGCAGAAAGTTAGGGTTCACGTCAGGATTTGTGGTTGTGGTAATGACTGCGCACATACACACATTTAGGTCACCAGAAAGAGACTACAGCCATTTCTCATTCACTGATCGTTTGGGGAGGCTCTGTTGACGCTCTTTGAAGTACACTCCACTAGTGATATGCATTTCCTGCTTGGGACAGCGTGCATTGTGTAGTGTAATTACAGTGAACACTATACTGTGGTCACTGCCAAGATATTAGTCAAGAAGACCATGTGCTGTTACTGGTCCTGTGTTGTTCGAAAAAAGTGACGTCGGGGTATGTGTCTCATGAGACACTGTTCCATATGCGAGTAGGGTGTCCGCGATCTGTGTGCAAGGTATATCGCAAGTTGCATTTATCATCATGGAGCCTAGTTTTCTTACCTTAACATTTGCGGTACCCCCGAATTTTGTGCGCAGCGTTGAAGTCTCCGCACACAAAATGGGTACGCCCAACGCCTGCATTCAATTAAAAGTTAATGAAATGAACGTATGGGTCAGCGGGGAGAACTATACACGCTGAGTATGTAAAAACTGCAACTTTTCACCATGGGAGATAACTTCAAGGATCTGATGAAGAACATCGATTCTTGTAGTGTAGGTGCTGCGTGTGATGCTTTTGGAAGCTAAGGCTCCAACGCGTGGAGAGTTAGCTGCAAAAGAGTTGAAACCAGATAGAGCCTGCTCCTATAGGAGAAGCACATCTGTGGAGTTGCTGGTTATAGCAATGTACTGTTCCAGGGAGCCGCTATTTTGTGAATATCCTTGGTAGTTCCATCGCCATACCATGATTTGATGCTGGTTAAGGGACGCCATCGTCATCTTGAGAGGAAGTGGTCAGGTGGGTGTATGCGTGCGTCAGGTTTGCTTCTGTGAGTGGAGGCTCGGGCCGCGTGGCATGAGAATTGGTTGGCAAGCGATGGACTCGAACAAGCCTATGGGTTCCACTACATCCTTTTTGGCCTTCTCTTCCAAATTGAGGCTGCTGATTGGTAATTTCGCACTGCGCGCTTACTTGAACCAGAGGAAAAACACATCTTTGATTTCTTTGTACGCCGTCGTTCTCATCGGCATTCTTTCCGCGACGACGAGATACTAACTCAGCAAAGAGAGAGTGGGTGCGCTCTTTCGGTGCCTGTATGACTACAACGATCTCCTGCACAAGTGCTGGAGAATACTACCTCGCACGTTCTATAGCTGCTTGATTGCTAGAGTTTGTACACTTTTTTGCTGACTAAAACTGCACATGCATCTGTGCGTAACGCGCTTCTGTTGTCACTGCTTAGGGGTGCGATTTCGAGGAAAGAATTGTAATTGGTAGTTCAGAGGTGGAGGGGTATGGGACGTGCGAAGGGGTGAAGGTTAAGAGGTATTGAGGTGTTCGGATTTCTGCCCCCTGCTTACCTCCCGAGGTGCTGTCTTGACATTGCTGGTCCGCGAACCCTGTGGTTGATGATTGCTTCGTGGTAACAGTGTTAGTTGTTAGCTTGCATAAGAGTGCCTGCTTGTAAGTTGACAGGGATGCCTGTGATGCTGGGATAGCAGGGCGCTTACTTGGATGCTTCGGGAAGTTGACTGGGAGTGGCATCGAAGCTTTGATTTTAAAAGTCCATGACTTGGAGTGGGGTGTGGATCGCAGCATCGATCGGGACCGCCCACCATTCGTCAGCGGTGTTGCAGAAGCGTAAGTTGTTGACAATTGTGAAGGAGCCTCATAAGTGGATATCATCAATTGTCGCTGTTCCTCGTCCATGGCTTTTTTAACCGAGGATCTGTTGGCAGGCTCTTGCTGGCGTCGCGGGAACTGTGGATCAGTTGTGGCATGATCACCTCCAAAGGATTCTCAGTGTGTAGAGCATGGGTGCGATGGTGTTGGGTTATTAATGTCGCACTAATCACAAACGGTGACATCCGGAATGGGGCAATGGTCAGCTCGGTGTCCCGAATTTAGGCGCGTTTTGTAGCCCTGGTAGTAGCATAGCTGTGCTCCAAAGATTGATATGTGAGGTTTGGCGTCTCAAAACCACCATATGGCTTGAGAGACGCCGTTGGAGAGGGCTCCAGACATTTTGACCACCTGGGGTTCCTTAACGTGCACCAAAAATGCAGCACACAGGCCTACAATTGCGCCTCCATCGGCATTGCAGCCGCCGCAGCCGGGATCCTATCCCCCGACCTGCGGGTCAGCAGCCGAGTACCTTAGCCACTAGACCACTGTGGCGGGGCCTTCTCCAAGGAAGTGGACGAAGCAAGGCACACGAAGGACATCAAATGTTACCAGTGCTATATTAGGGGCGAAGCTCCTTATAACGGCACCCGTTCACCCGTCGTAGCCGTTGTAGTATGTAACAAGTATAACATTTTGACCTTCAAGGTGGTGCCGGTGAGAGATTTTCTCTGTGCGTTGTTCAACAATAAACATGCCAATGACTGCTACATGTACATGCCAATGGCTGCTAATGGGGAATCAGAGACAGGAGCATTCGGCTTTTAGTTAACGCGCATGCTGCAATCCCCATTAGCAGCAATTGGCATGTACATTGAGCACTATCTGGCAAGGAAAGGTTGCTGCGTTATACTCGCTGGGTGTAACCTCCTTAGTTTTAGAAAAGTTTAGTGAGCGTTGAGCTGCAGTGCCATCAATACAATGAACTAGGGTATACCTTGAATGAACTCGAGGTGGTTAAAGGTGGGAAGTAGATACGAAGCGCAAGCCGTAAGAAAGTAAAAGCCAAATTCTCCTGTCTCTCATTTCCCATTTGCGGCCAATGGCATGTACATTGAGCACTATCTGACAGAAAAAAGTTGCTATGCTATACTCGCTGGGCGTAACCTCCTTGGTTTTAGAAAGGCTTAGCGAGCGTTGGGCCGCAGTTCTATGAATACAGTGGACTAGTATATACCATCAACTCGAGGTGGTTAAAGGTGAAAAGTAGACGCGAAGTGCGAGCCGTAAAAAAGTGTGCGTGTGCCACCTCTCGTTTAGTCCTTGGAATGTCCGCTGGATCGCGGTGCTTCTCTGTGGGGAAATATGATGAAAAGATGCGAGATAATGGCATTTGTAGTGTTGAATAGATGGACGAATGGACACACAAACAGATGCATGGATGGACGCATAAACGGACGCAGGGGCGGATGCATGGGTGGACGCAGGGACGGATGCACGAACAGACGCACACACCAACGGGAGGATGGACGCATGGACGGTCACACAGACGGACGCATGGACGGACGGATGTAAGAACGAATGGACGGACGAATGCTTCGCCCCACTCTCCATCATTCACTCCGTGGATATGCTGCCAATTTTTTCTTCCGACCCATCATCAGAGCTAGTAGTATCTGTATTCCAGTCACCTGAATTTTTCTCATCCGATGTGAAGTGGTACCTGGTTCTAGTCCCGGAGCAATACCCTTGCACGAATCATCAGGGGCTGCCAGATATGCAGATAAAGTGTAGCTTTGCTGGCCGAGTGAGAGCTATTGGACCTTCAGGAGGGCGTCGGCAACGTGTGATGACAAAGTGATTATGACGGCCCAGTTTTTCTGCGGTCGAGTTTGTAGAGTGAGGTTTCTGTGGTCATTCGGATCCGCTTCAGCGGCAGCCCAAAGCATGGTGACCATTGTTGGTCTAGGCCATAGATTCATTCTGAGACCTCTGAGCGCATGGAGGACAACCTTTTCAATTCTGAATGGAAAAGAAGATAGGCGTTTCGCTGCACTCGGCTTCGGCTTGGCCTGAAAGTTCTCCGAGTCGGTTGAGAGGGGCGACGCTGCTTCGAGAGCTGCGGCTTGCGGGCGCATTGAGAAGAAGGAACGACGAGCCAGTAGCTGCTGCCGGCGGGTAAAAATTTCTTCTTATAAAGAACGTCATTTCACAAGCAGTACGATGACAGCCCTCTTGACAAAAGTTTCGGCACGCTATTCATTTGCCCTTGTGGATAATTTATGAGTAGTAGCACTTCAGGGTCGTTGCACTGCTGTTTTGAAAAGGTGGCAGTGTCCACAACTTTCGAAAAGGCCGTGTCGTGTTCGTCATCTAGCGATGCCGTCTCAACAGGAGAGCGAGAAAACATCCAGCATCAGTGTGTTGTTTCCCCGACTTGTAGGTAACAATCAAGTCAAATTCTTAGAGTCGAAGACTCCAGCGTGCAAGACAGCGATATGGATCTTTTATGTTTATTAACCAACAGAGTGAGTGGCGGTCGCTGATAACGGTGAATGGGTGGCCGTACAAGTAAGGACAAATCTTCAGGACTGCGCACACCATTGCAAGACATTCTTTCTCCATCGTAGTATAGTTAGCTTCTGATCGAGACAGCGTCCTCCTGGCGTAGGCGATCACGTTTTCCTTGTCCTTCAGCTGTAGGAGCATTGTTCCAAGACCCACAATACTAGCCTCTGTATGTAGTATTGTTGGTGCATGTTCATCGAAGTGGGCGAGCACGGGCGGTTTTTGCATGCGCTGACGAAGCTCGTAAAACCCCTGCTGCTGGTCTTTGCCATATGTGAAGTGGATGTCTTCCCAAGTAGGCTATGTCCATAGCCATGTGATGCGCGAAACATTAGAAGTAAACCAATATTCACAGAGTTGGCAAAAAACCAATAGGCACAGAGTCTCGAAAAACGTCGCACTGATTGTTGTCTGATAGTGTCGGGAAATTCGCCGTGGCGGCAATTTTATGCGGGTCGGGTCGTATTCCTTGGCTGCTTCACCGAGGAATTGAAGTTCGTGGAAGCGAAGGGGAAGTTTTCGGGTTTGAAAGTAAGACCAGACAAGCATATCACTTCAAAAACTGCTTCGAGCCTTCGTAAGTGTTCCTTGAAAGTCGCTGAAAAGACAATCGCGTCGTCAAGGTACACCAAAAATGTTAGCCACCTAAGTTCCGAAAGAACCGTGTTCATCAGTTCTGGAATGTTGCTGGTGCCGAACACAAACCCAAAAGAAGTAGCTGAAATTAATAAAGTCCATTATGCGTAACAAAGGTGGTCTTTTCATGATCTCTCTCGTCCACTTCAATTTCCCAGTAGTTGATTTTGAAGTCCATGGGCAAAAAGTAGAGTGCGTTTCGTAATCTATACAATAAATCATCAATACGCGGCAGAAGATAGACGTCTTTCTATGTGATCAGATTTAGCTTCCGGTAGTCGACGCAGAAACGCAAGCTGCCGTTATTTTATTTGACAAGTACTACTGGCGATGCCTAAAGACTGTTAGATGGTCGAATAACACCATCCTCCAGCATCGCTTTCACCTGATTTTGAATTGGTTCACGCTCTTTCGAGGCGACGCGATAAGAATTTTGCCGGACGGGCCTCGCGTCGGAATCCCTCATGACGCGGTGTTTCGTGAGTTTCCTTTGACCAATTCTTGATGTGGGTGAGAAGCAGCCGTGGAATTTGTTGATCAGCGTGAGGAGGCGGTCTCGCTCAATGGGACATAACGTTGGACGAACGTCGAAAGATGTTGGTGTAGTAACAGTAGACGCTGGTGCTTCCTCCACTAAATGACAACCTTCTATTTGTGCGAGTTCGTCGAAATAGACAATAGCCGTGCCTTTAACTATGTGTCGGCGTTCTCTGCTGAAATTCGTCAAGAGTTCAACGCATCCGTCAATAGCAGTGATGACAGCCCTGGCAATAGAAATGCCACTAGTGAATGCTAATACCTTAATGTGTTCAGCAATGCCAGTACAGTTTTGTAAGATGTCGGAGTGCACAGATACGAGGGAGCCTGGTGTGTCGACGTGTGGTAGCGATTTCGGGCACGAATGTCGGGTCCGCGAAGAGGTGCCAATCATACGCGCGTCAATATTCGGACTTTATTGTTTATAATGAGTAGCGAAAATGAGGTTGTTATTTGGACTCTTAATTATAGATGCCGAGTTCGAAGATGCCACTACAGTTATAACATTGTTGTCAGTACCTTTCTTGAGTGAATTTCATTTTCATGTTTGATCGAAAGTAATTAGTTGAGGCAAAATGTGTCCATGTACATCTCTCTGGTCTCCATGACTTGATGGGCAGTGACAGGTGCCCTCGTAAGGAGAGACAGTTACGGGTCGGCACTTTTTTTGCTGATATACCAACTTATAAAGAGCACTCGTCAGGTAAGCGCTGCCAATGTCAGGTTTTTCTAACCACTCACGCGTTAAAATTGTCCATGTCTACTGTCGTTTTTCATGGGTAGACAATAAGTGTCAATAAAATGTGGCACGCACCTGCATAGCAGGGGTATCTACAAACCTACGGGTATGTGCCACTCTCTGCCGGGAAGTGTTTGACGATTTCCACGAGATTTCGGCATCAATCGTGGATTAACTAGCCCATCATATTCGCGAAGGCAGCTTACCCTCCCATGCTAATTTTCGCTCACGCCAAGTGACGGGGATGATTACGAGAGCAACCAGAAGTAAGCAGCTGAATAGATAGATAGATAGATAGATAGATAGATAGATAGATGAATAGATAGACAGATAGATAGATAGATAGATAAATATATAGATAGATAGATAAATAGATAAATAGATAGATAGATAGATAGATAAATAGATAGATAGATAGATAGATAGATAGATAGATAGATAGATACCAAAAGTGCTTCCAGTACACAAAAAAATGCTTCGCATTTATTGGCCCCAAAAATGCTATATTGTAGCATTCAAAATGTACATGCCAATTCATTTCTCAGAGGTTCATGGTGATTATGCTGTGTGCAACCTATTTTTCCCCCTTTAGCACTGTAATTTGTCAACTTGCACTTAGTATGCTTTTCTTGTTCTATAAGCAAATGTCGAAAATCAATGTTTCTTTTTTTCCAGATTCTGTACAATCTGTCTAGAAGCCGATACGATGAAATACTCTCTCTTGGTTGTAATATCAATGATCTTTGTGGCGGCATCACAGGCTCAGGTTGACTGCGATAAGACGACTCTCCTAATAGGCAATGGTAAACCATTATCTGTAGCACGATTTTATGATTTCTCGCTGCGAAATTCATAAGACGGTTTGGGGGGACATGCATTGAAGTGAGACTTGGTCCTTGTGCTTATCTTGTACTACTTTGCTAAGAAGGGCTTAATATCAAACCATTTTACTTGAGTGTCGGATATGAGTTTATGCAGCCATGCTTACCATTGTGGCTGATCTACCAGTTTGTCGCTGTGTTGTGGCATTGAAAATTTTAGCAGCCGAGACATCCCTTCTAACTTTGTCGTGGTTGTTGTGCCCGGCTGAACAACAAACATGTAAATAACAATTGTTCAATATAATAAAACCTGATTTTACAAGCTTGCCAATTTAACGTACGAATTTCCAGTGCAAGGAAGGGCCCTAAAGGGTTCGGTGTTGTCACCAGCACAAACTAGCTAAGCTTTCGTGTCTAAATAGTCTAGATATTACTACACAAAGTTTTTCCTTAAAAAATTAATAAAATGTGCAGTCATTTTTTTCGTACCCTTAATAGAAGTGGGTCTGTTTTGAAGGATGCACATTAACGCTACCTTGTAAGACCTTGTAGCCGGGCTACTCACAACCTTAATTTCATTTTATCCGGTCTGCGTATTGCGCACGTCAAGCGCTTTTACGTACAAAAGGAGAGTACTTGTTTTCACAAATGCCCCCCCCCCTGATAAATGGTGGATTGCCTATGTAATCAATGCTTTATCCCATAGATTGCGCTTATGGCATTTTGTGAATTTCCGAGCTGTGCCTGCTCACAAACTCATTCTGTGTCCTTGCCTCTTGGCAGCTCGTCACAGCCTCACGCAAGAGTCACCTTCACCGGTATGGAACGTAAATGTCATCCTTAAACTTCGGTGATTCTAGGAAGTTCCATTTCTTGGATGCAATGTGAACTAGTGATAAACTTAAGGGCGTGTTTGTAGAAATTGTATAAACTGCTATAAATTGTATATAAATCAATTTATAGCAGTTTTGGGGCGTTTCTACGCTACAGCTTTACTATTTGAAAGCAGCGATTGTGCCTGTTTTTTATTTTGTCAACCAAATGAATAACCTATTTTGGCATTGCCAATACTTGACTACGTATCCAAACCACGTGATTCAACCAGCTGGCCAACACATCAGCATGGTGACGAAGGCGTCGGAGGTGGCTTGCGTTGGCTTTAATCGCAAACTACCCGTGCAGCACGACGAAGCTTGGTGACCTCAAAGAGGACGTGCTCTTTAAGATTTTGGTTTCGATTACGAACACCGAGAGCACTGGAAGTTGACGGTGCAGCTGCATCGAGTCGGCATGCCCAAACGTGTCTTATTTTCCTTTACAGGTGGTTTAATCCACCACCGCCGCTGCTGGTGCGTTCAATCCTGTCGTTTCAGCTGGCATATACACCCGAAGCAACGTTCTATTAGGTGTGAGCTCTTTATTTTCAGCACTTTGCGTGAATAACTAGAATTAGGTACAACCTTTGGTTCTCATAACGCAGGCGGAATCAAAATAAATTTCAAAGCAGTGACGGCAGCGGCTGCAGAATGGGGAGAAACAAATGTGACCATCTTCGACGGAAGTGGTGGTGGTTTTCGGCTGCTCTGGCGTTGTAAAAGCGAATGCCTTCTGAGTCGGATTATGTCAGGCATCCAGCGGTAGGTAGCATCCGTGGCTGCGCTGCGCGCTGGCAGTTGTTATCTATCCACTCTCCCTCCAGCTCTCATTTCAACAGCAGCGGGCACACCCACTTATTCTCGCCCCAAACAACCGGAGCATGTGGTGCGAGAAAGTTTACGCGAGCACAGTGCTTCGCCGCTATTTTTCTCGCCATTCGCCTCTCTCTCCCTGCGCCCCACTTTCCCGTCCACTTTCGCCTCACTCTCGACCGTTCGCTGGCCTAGCCCTCTTAAAGTGATGGCAAATGTCGAAGAAGGTGAATTATAGCTACTTAGTACACTCTAGGTGAATGTTTGACCGCAACGGTGCCCTCTCTCGGCGAAAGAAATGCATTCGGATTTCCTCACGATGTCTTTTGGAGAATAAATTTTCGAAGTAGATACGGCAGCAGAGTCAGGATGGGGAACAAAAAATGGGATCATCTTCGGCGCACACTGGTCGTGGTTTTCTGGCTATTCTGGCGTTTTAACGTCAATAGGCTTTCTTAATGACCTTTGACGCAAAACATTTGGTCTGTCTGTACCTTTTTCTGTTTGTCTCTTCTAATGATACCCACAACGGCACCAAACGATACCCCAAACGCCGACCCCTTCCGCAGCACCCGCCAATAATGTTCAAAATTTAGCGTTCCTACTTGTGCAATTGTCAATTAAAAAGCGATTATTGCGCTTATCTGAGGCACCATAAGAACACATCAATATTCTGTATGTGCATCGTTTTACTAGCAAAGGCATACATAAGCAATTATAAGGACCATAGCGCTTATTACGCTGCGCTGACGAAGCAACGCTTGCACGAAGAGGCAAGTGTTGCAAACGCTTTGCTAAGACGACATGGTGGTGGCACCTACCCGTCGCCTTGCGTTCTAAACATTATCGCCTCCGAGACGGGCGTGCACGCTGCGCGCTTTGTTCAACAATAAAACGGCAAGATAGCGCTCATGTCTCACGTGTGACTAGACTTGATGTACTCATTCGCCTCCGCTGCACGCTAGGGCAATCCAACAGAGTGTCTCCAGAATACCATTCACCGAATTTCTTGCGCAGATCAAATAAACATTTTATTCCCTCTTTTCAAACGCAAGACTATCGTCTTACGACGACATTTGCAGCGTATCATGCAAATACGAGGCCGTCCTTTGTTTTCACTACATTTCTGAAGTGTCAACTTGCTATAACAGTGGTCGCAACTGTTTTATGAAAGGCAGTTCAAGAAAGCGCCATTTCTTACGCTAGTGGTCCCCCAAGAAAGCAGAGTCAAAATATTGGATGACAGAAAAAGTGTTTGTCACTATAATTAGGTCTATGAGATACATCAATGTTCTGCCCTTACCTATAAGGGAGGCCTTTCAATGTTCTGAGCGACCACCACCAATGTGTTCTCTGGAAAATGGCCACAACATTAAAACCAAGAAGAAGAAACTAACAGGAGAAGCGCTGACTCACAACTAAGCGGGTTATCAGAAATAAAATGTAGCTGTATACAAGAAGAGTCACGTGCGCACCGATAAACATAAAGAGTGAACTAAAACATGTGAGGGAATTTTCTGATTGTACACCAAAGCCACGTGCTCAATAAAAAACGTTATTACCAAACGAAAATTAGAAGCAAGCCTCTGTGACAATAATACTGGAGGCTGGCGAATGAACTTTTTTTATTTTTTACAAATGTATTAGGTATAGGTTTCGACAATTTCTTTGAAAAGGTAGTTCGTACGATGAGAAATGATAGTGTATTCATCTTAGCAGGGGTTACTACGACATCCGCTGCAGTGTGGTCTAATGTGGGACAATCTATCAGACTTGCTGGCTCCTTCATGCCTTTTAGGCGCACAAGAATAGCACGCCGTCTTCCCTGTACTTCTCTTTCCGCATGACAGTAGCATCTTAGACGTGACGGCATTTTACAGGCAACAAATATGGCCTAGAGCTTGACATCCCACGCACCGGAAGAAACCTTGCTGTCCTCCAAATTTCGCTTGATTGCAGCGCAGATGCCATCAATGCAATTTGGTGCCGAAAACAGCACAACGATGTGGTACCTCCTAGCAACACTTTTCAGTCCATGTAACTTACGATTGACATACGGTGTGCAAACTTCCTTGCTTTTCCTCACTTCTTCATGTTCCTTTCCGCCATTAATCAGTCACCAGCTAATTTTGTGTGAACGTGCAAATGTGGTCAGTAGCCATAGCTATTATAAAGCTATGTCACCCGACCAGAGTGGAGTGCGCTACCAAAAACCTTATGCAGTAATCACCATATATTCCAACTTGGCCCGTCTACGAGTGTGTAGCACAGACTCGTAGATAGACTAAGGCAGGAATAGCATGCTTAACTGCGTAGAATTTCTACAGAGATGATCTCGCTGATGAAACCACTATAACCGACATTGAATAGTGGTTCAAGAACACGCTAAATACAGCCGAACGACAGACTAAAACATGAAGCTCAACACCAACACACCCGCATTCGACGCCCACATTCTCCACTTCTTGAAGGCTAGGAGAACACTTCTCAAGAGGTGGAAGCGGCGAAAAACTTAACAGGCAGCTACAGAAACGTATCGCTTTCCTCACCAAGCAAAGTCAAGGTTATACCAAGCATTTGACCAGGCAGCACTGGTGCGCCTTTTGCGACAAGCTAAAGAGCTTTCTTAGCACCAAGAAAACGTGGCACCTGCTCCACTCTCCTAAGTATACGAAACCCTCCAAAGCAGCAAAGAAGCAATCTCTTCCCAAGCTTATTCACAACTACGCCGGATCGAAAGAACATCATCTACAAGAATTACTAAATAATGTTTGCGTAGACGCGCCCGCTGTCGCGTCTTTAACACCAAAAAATATGCGGGAACACCAAACCCTGACCTCGACCGGCCCTTCACGCAGGCAGAACTCTTCGAAGCCCTATCGAAGGTAACGAACAACACCAGCACCGGAAAAGACCGGAATGTCAACAAACAGTTGCGCAACTTACCGCACCAGGCCACCACAGCTCTTCTACAATAATACCACGACTGCTGGGAGAAAGGAGAGCTGCCTTTGGTTTGGAAACATTCGGAGATCACCATGATCTCCAAGCCTAACAAACCTAAGAGCATTGAGAACATGCGCCCAATTTCTGTCACGTCGTGTGTGGGAAAGATATTCGAACATACGGTACATGACCACTTTACCCTCTACCTAGAAGATACTTGGCACCTACTAGATACAATGTTCGGCTTCAGTCACCACCTCTCGGTGCACGACGTGCTTCAACTACTCAAAGAAGAGCTTCTTGATCACCTCAGTCACCGAACAAAGTACTCAATACTCGAAGTCGATGTCAAAGGGGCCTTCAATAACGTAACTCATGACGCAATCCTCACCAACCTTGAAGGCACCGCCTGCAGCGTGAGGACCTACACGTATGTCAGAAACTTTCTGACGGACCGTACAGCAACTTTGGGCATCTGGAACATCCGCAGCGAATCTTCCAACTACCTGAATACTAAAAAAGGCATTTCGCAGGATTCGGTCATGTCACCGCTTTTGTTGAACGTTGCAATAATCAATTTGCCTAAGGTTCTTGAAAAAGTACCAGATGTGCAGCACGTAATATACGCTGATGACATCACACACTCTGCCAAGGTTTCGAACATCGGGAGACACATGAGCTGCTTACAAGATGCTGTACACAGCATAGGAAAGTATCTCCGACACTGCGGTCTTAATTGTGCCCCCGAGAAGTCTCAGCAGCTTGTACTCAAAGCAAGGACGAGAGGCAGGCCTTCCATATACGAAGGTCACGTCCCATGCGTCACCCTCAACGGGACAATTATTCCGAAAGTTGATACGCTACGGGTGCTCGGATGTCGCATACACAACAATAGATTGGGGGCTTCCGCCGTACCAAGACTCCTAAGAAATGTCTCGCAGCTCGCACCCTTCGTCAAAAGGATCGTGAACCGACGCATTGGCCTTAAAGAACATGGCACCCTACAAATAATGCAAGTTCTTGTCACCAGCCGCATCATGTACGGCAGGCTATACCCTAGTTTGAATACCACGAACTTAGAAAAACTCAATAATATGATAAGAGAGGCAACCAAAGCCACTTTAAGACTACTACCCATGTCTTCTACTTCACGACTTCTTGAGATGGGTGTCCACAATCCTTGGCAAGAGCTCGCTGAGGCTCACAAGAACAGCTAGATAGAGCGGCTCAAGCTCACCCCAACTGAGATGTCGGCGTTCAGGTATCTCAACTACAGTGATTCATACATTGCCGATGCAGACCGGAAAAAGCGCATCCCAGTCAAACACGTCTGTTATCATAAAGCGTTGTCACTACTACAAGACAGTGTTTTGAGGCTACGTTATAGTTCGTAATCATTGCTTGGTCATTAATTCCAAAAAAATAAAGCTACTTTTCTTTAAAAACCCATTGAAAAGAGCCAATACACCCTAATTTCTTTTTGTCTGTGATTACGCTTTCTGTGTGCACTTTCATTGAATTTGTTCATTCTATAATACATCTCAGTGTAATTCTCAATAGCCACGTGTTTTAAATTGATGATACGGCTTACATTTATGGCAGACCACGCAAATCTCATGCTTACTTTCAAATACTAACCCGATTGCACCCACCAATATAAAGTGATCGTTTTGCTCGCTCTTGCGTACAGTGTCCAGTATTACGGAATCACATTATTTGCTCTTTGTTTCTCGCGATGGCAGTGTCGGGTTGATAATAATTTTAAAAACATTTTGAAACTCATTGTTTACAATTGTACACAAATACATAACTCAAATATCTTTTCTGTATTCGCCCGCCGTCTGTCAAAGCGCCATCCATTCAAACTGTGGTATTACGACAGTTCTGAAACTCTGTGTTAAAAAAACTGCTTTGCTCCTGTATATTAAGAAATTCGGCAAAGCCCACGTACCCAGAAACCACGTTATGTGAAGCACGCGGAGGGAGGACGACCGCGTTAAAATCTTTGATTGAGTGACATTTCATCAAATGACACTAAATATTTGTAGAAATATCAAATTTTGCACGCACAGACATATGTTGAAACGTTTCACATGTTTACATTACCAGTTCTTTGTACTTGCGCAACGATGCTAAATAGAAATTGGGTATTAGCAACAACAGAAGCAGATGTGAAGCACTGATGCTCACAAGGATGCTGGCCCTGGAAACTGCTACGTAAATCAACTTCTGCGCATGACAACTAACCAAAATTGACGTTAAGTCGACGTTACTGCTGTATCAAAGTAGTACATATGTTGTGTTAATATAATTGGCTAGGCAGAACTGCAACCACTATACATGTTTCACGAAGATTAGCGTCTATTTGAAAAGTAGTTCCAAGACCTTGCTTAACTCTCTGGTAAAATGCCTCATTGCCCCGCAGAATGCTTGGGTTCGATTCCAGCTGGGACCCTGACATTTATTCTTTGCGTTCAATGGGTCGACACTACCAATGTCGGGTATTCCTTAACCTCCCGCGTTAGATAGGAAGGAAAGAAGGAAGTACTTGGAAGCTGTGGCACACACCCACGCTGGAGGATTGGCCGAGAACCGGGTAGTTTTGACGAAATTGCCCATGCGGGATCTCGTCCTTCCTGGGTAGATATTAAGTGTCAATCATAGTGGCACATACCCGCCCGAGGGTATGTGCCACTATCTGGCGGGAATAGTGTGACGACGTACGTGACGGGGTTGTGACCATATTAATGTCTCGGCAAGCACGTCATATTCGTCAAATCATCTTAGACTCCCGTGTTAATTTGTGTTCACACCAAGTTAAAGAGGAGGGCACCCTAACGTAAGCGGCTAGATAGATAGATAGATAGATAGATAGATAGATAGATAGATAGATAGATAGATAGATAGATAGATAGATAGATAGATAGATAGATAGATACGCTCGAAGTCACCGAAGTTCGCTAAGAAATACTTCGCATTTAAAAAACATCCCGCTTTTCTGTACAAACTGTCAAAACACGATATGGCAAAGGTATTGAAAGTTTTATGTTTTTTCTGCTTTTAGTGAGTTCCCCGACAATGTTTTTTTCTGTAACGACAAAACGCCACTTACGAAATGTTCTAGAAGTACTTTTCGCTGCGCAATTTATTGTATGACTATTAATATATCTTTTGTTATGCCGGGTATAATCTGTTAAAAGTTGCTCAATCTTTATCTCAACGTTCTACTGCTTATATAGTTTTGTTTCCGCTAGTTTTAATTTTGTATATTATTGTTTTTATATTCTAGAATTTGTTCTCTAGAATTTGTTTGTATACTACAATTTGTTTGAAGTACTTATGAGTCATCACTGAGGTTTCTAGATGGTGGGCTGAAACTCGCACTTGCTGTTTCTTATAAATTATTTCAAGTACTGGTAAACCATCACGTAGGTAAACAGCCGGTAAGGCAACCCCCGTCATACCTGCTCTCTACAATAAAGATCCCGTTAGTGCTCTGCATTTTATTGGCTCCGCCGCGGTGGTCTAGTGGCTAAGGTACTCGGCTGCTGACCCGCAGGGCGCGGGTTCGAATCCCGGCTGCGGCGGCTGCATTTCCGATGGAGGCGGAAATGTCGTAGGCCCGTGTGCTCAGATTTGGGTGCACGTTAAAGAACCCCAGGTGGTCTAAATTTCCGGAGCCCTCCACTACGGCGTCTCTCATAATCATATAGTGGTTTTGGGACGTTAAACCCCACATATCAATCAATTGAATGTTATTGGGTTTAATGTGAATGGTTTGTAGACAGCCGCATTCGACACGATGAGCGGAACACTAAAATGACAGTGTCTCTTATAAAAGAACCCTTGCATTTTCCGACTAGACCGTTTATGCTTCTCTAGTGCGATGAATGTGCTTCTTGCCATATGGCAGCGGTATCTGACACGCGATAACGCCGTGGCGATAGCAACTCTTCGAGTTGTGCTTCACACTATAGTTTCCACTTTCACCACTGAATATTTTGTTTTTGTCGAATTTCTGGCGTCCCTTCGGACACATTCCGGCGAGCGTATGTGGTGACAAGTATATGAGATCTACAACATGCCATCTAGCAGCGTGTGTTCTTTTTTTCTAAAGACCTGTGAGAATGCGGCATTTTACGTATTCTTCAGGACAGCTACTGCTGTTTTACTGGTTTGATATTTTATTCCGCATCAACCCTTTCGTTATGAAAAATACACAGAGTTTTTTTATCACTTAAAACAGTGACGGATATGCTGGCCTGTCCTACGTTGTCTTGACTGAGCTAGAATTTATGTGAATAACGATGTGCGAAGGAACAGTGCTTTGGCCTTCACCAAAACAGCACAGATCAAGCTGACGTGTGCCCGCACGCTTGTTTGACAGATAGAAGCCGGAACGTGAACCAATAATGCCGCCAAAATACGATGTTTATGCAGTGCAGACCTCACAAGACGATTGCCTGCACAACGCCCCGGCTAAACCACTCAGAGCGTATCAACACTCGGTTGGTTACATCGACGTAGCTCATAACTCATATTCATCTTGTTATACGAGCTGAAAGTGTAATATAGTGGATAAGGCGCTGAATTGCTCACTGGTGGTTCGTGGGATCGAATGTCGGCCAGACACTTTGATTTTCGATGAATGTGTTATTTCCAGAGGCCCTCGTGCTTTAATGTTAGTACATGCTAAACGAACCCAGGTTGTAAAATTTTTTGGAGCCCTCCAACACAGCGTCCCGGGCACCTGAAAAAGTTAGAGTGCATAAAAGTCGCGTGCTTTGTAAGTAAACAGCTTGTACCCGTCATGCAGTACAACACGAATATGGGAAGTGTAGTTATGAGATAGGAAGCACGCGCAATGTTAATATTCAATTGCATCATTGATATTTTCTCTTCTCAGTGTGCAGAATGGGCCACTACCCATCTAATCATTTTATGCAGCGCGTTGTGCGTGTTGTGCCATTATTGAGGCGCCGTTCTCTTGGCACACATTGCTTCTTTCAGGTGTTTTTTTTCAGTACCAATATTCTCTATTTAGTATCATGGGTTACTTAATAGTCTTTGTTTCCTTCTCCAGGGATGTGCACTGAGGGACCGCTGCCTATTCCGCCAAATCAAGTTACTCGGCTACGATGCCCATGTGCAAACGTTACATGTCATGACTACATGAGGCGAGTCACAATTACCTGGTAAGCCATAAGTTTCAAATACTGTTTTGTAATGAAGCTGTCGAAACTAAGTGAATGGTTCGTGTTCTAGCTAGAAAAAAAGATTATAATTCTGGGTGAACATGCCTGATCTAAATATATTTCTCAAGCTCCAATGTGGCATGATTGATCATGCTGCTAACTTTTACGCAATACGCATACACATGTTTTTTGAACAGGACAATTGTGTTGCTGACGCTAAGACTACTGGGAAGTAATTCGACCCTTCACTCTAAGCCGAAAAAGACTAAAGTGGGGTATGCCATTGGTCCTTTAGGGGTCTAAATGCGCTGCCACAGATTTTGAACCAATTTTGGACTAACTGCGGGAGTAACTGCAAGGGCTCAACTGTTACTCCAAGCACTTACTCCACTTGGTTTAAATGTTGGCCCCAGTAGAATGCTCCGGCGGGACTAACAGTTGAACCGTCTGGACCAATGGCAAAAAAAATGGCGACACTGCGTTTGTGCAGTATAGTTTATGTTTATTCCAATTTAATCAGCACTGAAGATCATAGTATGTTATTCATGCAACACAAACCCACACACACACATACATACGCACTATTACTTCAAAGTAAAACACCGCAAACACTGACTGCCCGCGCTGTACTACAGAGAACAGACTCTCGGGTATATATAGCACAGTATTTTGACCTCCCATCTAGTGCCAGTGGGCGACTTTCACTCGGCTTAAGAAAACAATAAATATTGACACCGTAACGCGAAAATTTACATGGGCTTATTCGTAGCACCGATGCGCATCGATCTTTTAATATGGATCCATCTAATCTTCAACATGCCTCCAGCCCGAGAATACGAATTATCAGCTGGCATTCGATCATGTCGGCCGAACCAGCGTTCGCAGTGCTGGCGCACGAGTCCGCAAACACAAACATAGCAGCGGCGCTTGTGCGGGAAAGCCGGCGAAGCAGCCGCAGGCGCCCGCCCCGCCGATGCCATACCGTGTCGGCTTGCCGACGGCGTCGCTAGGCTTACGACGAGTACGGCTAAACGACCGCCGGCGATCGCAACATGCGGCTCGCGTGAAATTTTCGTCGTCGCTATTTTATAGTCACAAATGAACAATAGGTAAGTGCCTCATGTTCGCTGTGTCTTACGGAGTGATGTAGATATCTGTATACTTACAGCGACGAGACCGTTCGCAGGCACGGTTCTTTCATCGTGCTGGTAAGGCACAACCTGTGTACCACTGGCCGCACGATTAGTCGTATCCGCGATCGCTTACACGTTGGATTTTTGATAACGATTGTCGCATGGATAAAAAGACATAAGCTTGCCTGAGCTACTATTTTTGTGAACTTGTACGCGACGTTTCCTTCGCTTGTGCCGGCAATGCACTCACACCGGCAGCCCGCTTGATACCGATGACGTACGAAGCCTACTTTTCCTATATATCGCTTTGAACTTGTGGTCACTGTGTGGGTACACGACTGCTGATGAACAGCTTACCTTTATTAGCATTGTCAGTGTTCACCATAGTTCGAACATATTCAGCACATTAAAACGAGTTCTCGGCATTGCCCGTGTTTGCGGAGACTTTCACTTGGCTTCGGCTCGCCCGTGCCGGCATGGTGGAAACGCGAGGGCACTTGCTGTGTGCACTGACGGAGTGTTGTACTACTTTCCTCTAATAACATCTTCTATTTGTTTCATAGTGCTTCACTTTCACAGTGGCGTATAGCTTATTTAACTTGTTTTTATGATCGCCGACCACGCCGAGCATTGCAGTGCAGCATCGACAGGAGGCGATCGCGGCGCAGTTGCCCTCCCCGTTGGTCCCTTCATTGCCGGGCGTTTGCGCAAGACACGCATTGTCACACATTTAGTCCCTGTTGGACGAACCGTTCGTCTATTGGTTTAACGACTGCAGTTAGTCCAACTTAGCCGAATTTCGGCTTAGAGTGTTCAGTATTTTCACCATAGGGTGCTACAGTTTCATCAATTCTCTACTAAAACATCGCATTCATAAATAATCAATATCTCATATAGCATTTATTTATCAATTCTAAAATGCAAGAGTGACCACAGCAAATAGATAATGTCACCAGAACTGCCACCCGAAAAGAAAAACAGCCAAATAATATGAAAGCGTCTTTAATCTCAAGATATCAGATAGGGTGTAACGTGGAAGTCAAGTGTTCTCTCACAGAAGCAGTTGAAGGTTTCTTTTGCGCGTACGTTGAAGTACGAGCGCTAGCACAATGCCTATTGGTTTTGTCAGCTACAGGCACCGTTTGAACAGAATTCACTGATGTTGGCGCCTGTTTACACATCTCAGACCCGACGAATAACGTCTATGATCATAAATAAAAGTTCGTGGTACACTGTAAGCATGTTTTAGCATTTTAGGGAGTTTTTTTATCATGTTTCAGCGTATATCTCAAAGGTAATAAATGAAACGCCTTTTAAAATTAGGTTTTTACTAACACCTTTGTTTGCGGTGTTTTTGTAGGGTCTCTGGGGTGTTTTGTTTTCCTCGTTTGAACAGCATGCTGAAGTAAGAGCCGTCCACTTCAAATCTTTCTAGTGGTCAGCCTGCTTTATTAAATCTATTTATGAACAAATATTGCTCCTATTTGATCTAGAATGAAGTAATGAAGCTTTGCTATCTGTTAATTGCCGATAAAATAGCTTAGTTTTCAGATACACGGCCGATTTGTGGTGGCTCAAGGCTTAACATGGTTTGCTTACGAAGTAAATGGGGTTAAACGATTTAACTTAGAAGCTAACGTCGGTGTTTATTTAACTTGAATTGGGGGCTTAATGGGAGTGAAGTGGAAGTTCTTCTGCTTCTCTTGAGAGCCTTAAAAATACCCTTTTAGACGCGGCCAAGAAAACAAAGTATTTAAGGCACAAAATAATTGTTTCAAAAACATTTCTTGCAATTGTCTATCGCAGTGACATATTAGAAGATGGACATTCACGAATTCACAAACAAACATGACACTTGTACACAAGTGTGCATGACCAAAGATGAACTTCGGACCACATGCACTCAAAGCAAACACGATATCCATTGCACCAGAGCACCACCACTAGCTTGCCTGGTTTATCACGGGCATTTGTGTGTACAAAGCGGCTACTAACACGTCGGCGACACTTCAATTTTTTGTTCTCGTAGCAGCGGCTTGTGTCAGCGCTTGTACAAGGCCACTGCTTAAACTGAAGGGTGTCACGCCGGCCATGATGAACACCTTCGGCTGCGAACTATTCAGCTCGTCGTGTCGTGCCGCTAGACAAATGGTAAACGTGGGCCCACTTGAGCACTTCTCCTTACATCGACAGTGCTTCATTCGCATCGAATTCGTAAATACCAGCGTGACAAAACATATCTTCAAATGGCCGAACATAAGTGCATTCCATGGGCGTATGCTCTAGAGATATTTTCAGTATTTCCACCTTGACTTGCACGTGTCCCATGGATGCGGCATGTTCTCAGCTTTTTGAGACCGCCCGTATATCTATTGTAAGTACATGTCTGAGACTGCCGCTACACAAAAACCTCAGAGACGAGGACGAAACACTGAGAAATTATCTTTACCATTTCAAGACTCTGCCGCGAGTGACTATGAGCGGCCAGCACGAGCGTGCCAAGTTCCATCGTTCTTCTCTGCCACCGGCGCGTTCACCACCACCGCCGTTTCCCATAGCATATAGAAAACAAAAATAAAAGTTACACGCGAAGATGCCCATGAGCATGCACAGGATTCTTATTCAGATTGAGGAGGAAGGGGTGAAGGTTTGTCGCAGCACTCACCCTCCCTATTAAGTCAGTGTACGGAGTGGAGTTCGCCCCCCTTTCCCCTGGCGATACAAGGACACTAACGCGCCTACACCAATTGTCTTTACTGCGCACGCACTGTCACGAGCCAAACGCAGGGGCAGCAGCGCCTGCCTTCTGAGCAGCTGAACCACCATCTGTATCCTAAATTAGCACTTATTTGGAACTCGTATTTAAGCGCGGCACACAGTCGATCTCTAACTTAAACTAAACATTTAGTTGATTTGGCGCTCGTTGACTTTCCACAATCTTACTAATCAACCTTTGTCGTTAAATATTACGCAAATGCATTAAAGAAAATGTCTAAAGCATGCCTGAATGTCAAGCACAACCACCACAAATTAGCAGTTTACAGGTCTCCCGCTAAATAAGGAAGCTGATTTACAAGCATTTCGCCCTCATGAACGGCTATGTGTATTTGGCACTCCTGTTACACAAATGATGCAGCGCGAATCAAAAACAAATGCTGAGTTACAGTCTTCCACTAAAAACAGCTGTTCCTCAATAAAAAATTGTTTTTAATTGCAAGCATATCATGCGCACAGAAGACGACAGCTTTGCTTTTTAGCCATTCAGAATTTTGTAGACCTAACACAGAAACCCCGAGGATTGTAGCAAACATACACAAAACTAGAAAAACCAAATCAATGTAGCATTGTGTCGTCGCCTGCATATTACGTTAAACTTTATTTATGCAACAGGCAACTTCAATTATGGTACAATTGATGAAGCACCACTAATGTATGCAAGAACAAAGTGAAAACTTACTGCTTGTTTGTCCGTCACCTATTTAACTCCAACAAATTTTCTCAAGAGTAAAACATCTACTCCAATCGCTTGGTAATAAAAGCACAAGCCATAACATTTACCCAGCAGTATTTCAGCTACTTCTAATGCATACCTCAAATGATTAAAGATACAGTGTTCGAAATATTTTATTGAAACCATAATGGCATCAGTTGTTATGTCAGTGTAAGCATATGCATATTTACAAAGTTGCAAACTATACCTTATACAAAACACTAGGAACATACACAGCACGACCCAAACACCATGCATTATTCACCGTAGTATAGCAATATGAAACTAGAGCAAAAAAGGTTATCATAACACACACTAACAGGTGCACTTCAGAATGCAAAATCCAATGAATATAAGCACAATCCAATGAAATAGAAAGTACAAGAAACTTGGCGTCAGTCTACACATGAAGTGACCAAATTAGTACAATAACTCTAACATTACTTTTACGAAATATGCGACCGCTCACATGGGCACGTTGCAGTTTTTTTATTGCATTAGTTTGAGCTATGGCATCAAACGTTGCGCGATATGATCATAAGTTCAGTTTTTTTGCTTAGAAGTCGAAATATTATCAGTTCAGTTCATTGTACATTCACCTACCTGAATTTGTAAAGTGTTCCGTCTCGCCAGAAAAATAACAACATAGCATTCATATATGGCTTTACATGTTTACTCACGCATATCTGAAAAGTAATGTAATTTTCTGGAATTACCTATGCTCTCAAACTTGTCGAAATTATCACACAGCTGAAATACACCGATGCTTTATTCATAGATAATTAGTACCGATATGTTTACAATATTTCCAAGCTAGCCAGTGCCATCTGCAACCTAAGAAGTTCTTCCTATTTTCTTTCACATTTCATGACTTATGCATGATTTTCACACTAAAATTAATCCAGGTACCTGGGCTGCATAGTCAACTTGAAGTTAAGTAGTCACAAGCTTACAATTTAAACTTCTTATATATATCAGATAGTGGTTAGCATATTGTGTCCTAGAGCTTGGTGTGCCATGAGGTGAAAACTATTTTGACTACAAATGAATACAGACTGTAAAGGAGTTAGGAGTTCAGTCTAAGGATAAACATGTGCGATGACAAACCATAGAAATAGAATTGAAGAGAACAGGGAGACGCAGTACTATAAGCTGTAGTTTACCGCAAGTATGGTTATTTTATTCACGTTCCTATATTTATTCAGGGACTGCATATTACTTCCATCCAGTAATTTTTTTGTACTATGTGTGTGTACCTTTTTGTGGTTGGCATTACACTTTTCTTTCTAGTAGCGCATCGTCCTGTGCATTTCATTCTCGTTTTATTAAGATATGGGCCTTTTTTACCGCTCTTTCTTTAACTCTTATTACTAATAAACTCACTCAACTGTCTATTTTAGGAATAAGTTTGCTGTAAAAAGCCAGTTCCAACCAGTGTCGTTTCTAACAGTGTAATATTTTCAAATGGGCACACAATTGCACATGTTCCGTGCAGTAACACATATAACACTCTGCGTGTAGAACAAAGCACAGTGAAAGTATTATCATAAATGTCGTAAGATGAAGAAATGTTCAAGTTAGTGTACAGTGAGGCACAGAGGAGTCTTCCCACAATGCACTCTCTTGTACAAAAACAGGTGGCTGAGCGACTCCTGCTGCTTTGCCATGTCTTCCTGAAAGGGATACAAAAAAGTCCATTAAGCTTTTTTATGCATAAAACAAATGTCTTACCACTGGCGCACACTTGACAGTCTCACTGCACACTTTCCAACAAAACGTGAAACAGGTGCAAATTTGAGATGCCCTTAAGTAGTTCCTTGTAAACATTTCACTTTAAGCTACAAAGGGTAAAGAACACTTGATGGTGAAGAAATTCAAAACAACATCACAAGTGAACTCTTGTCCTGTGCACTACTACTCCGTCGGTTTTTTTTTATCTCAATATATTTAGCAGTGGGGTGCAAAAAAATGTTAGTAAGATTAGGATTCACTTTGTTATTGAACCCATTCTCGATGAAGAAAAGTTCCTTGAGGCTCTTGTGCTTAGCCAACAAATGGCCCTTGCGCCAAAAAACACCATATATCATCATCATCATCATGAGCTTCAGGTGGTCAAAATTTATGTACTTTTCCACTGCAGTGTTGCTGATTATCACATGATGGTTTTTGAACGTTAAAGACCACCAATTACATTTCTTTGAAATGAAACACGTTCAATACAAGCTTATTGGACAACCCTAGCTGTTCTGTTTAGGTTTCAGAATGGAAAACTTGTTATTGATTTATGGATGAAAAGCACAGGTGTAACAACGACAAAAACAGAGCGAGCCACAATATCAGCAGTTTCTACCTTGCTGAAAATTCGGTAAATAGTCAGAATAGTCTGCACTGATCACAAGCACTACGGCGACGCAATGTAAAACAAAATAGCCAGAAGGAAAAATGAAAGTGACCCAATAACAAGGTTCAACAGATTAAACTGTTAATAATGTAATTAAATTAGCCATGCATAAGCGACACCTCTCCTAAATTCTATAAATATTCACATCTAATCGTGGCTACTTCCAGTGCTGATATGTGACGCATGAAGTGACAATACCTTAAACTGCATGTGCTTCCTCGAAAACGCAATGTTAATAATGACATGTCTGTGACGGCATATGGCTATTATTAGGTCTCGTTAACGTATTTTATCTTTCAAGGTAAATCAATACAATCGCATGATGCTGCTCTACCTTGATATGCAATGCAATTTTTTTCTCTACAATCCAGTACAAGTGAACAATCCAAAATTGCTATTGTAAAGTCTTCTTGCTAGCTCATATTTTGGACATAAGAAATGGAATACAAAAATTTGGTCCTAATGCACTTTCATCACAAGGCAGCGCAATAACAGTGGTTGTTTGTTTGTTTGCTTGTGCTTAGGTGTATACTGCCTGAAAGCACTGTTTCAATAATGCTTTATCTTAACGAAGAAATTATGTTGCACGAACATTCCTTTTTTTTTTAGGGTGCATTCGCTAGAATTGGCTGGTGTTGCAAAGCTTCGGGATATTCACAGGAGTTCCAAAACACGCTCCACCCCTCGTTATTTGAGCTTACTAACTTTTTTTCTTTTTATTGCTATTTTCACGCAACGCAAAATTCAAAACGCTTCCTACTGGTGCTCATGCGGCGATAATATGTGCGAACAGAGTAAACATGAGTATTACTATATACTATTTGTGTGCCTGATAGTGCCGCGAACGCGGCGCACTCATAAGCTGCTTGGTGATACACAGCGGCAGCTGGCATGCTTGCTTGAGTCACAGGGCTAATGCCCCGCCATCGCACTTGCATAGCGGCGTGTTGCAGTGTTGTCAAACCATGCATTTCTCATCCAGCAACAATACCACAGTAAGGCTCCCTCAAAAAAGACACGCACACAACGCTGCGACACATAGCCGTGCAGCTCAAATGCGTCACTTAGAAGGCAAAGGTTATCCCGTCACAGCTTTGTTTCACTATCGCTCACGCACGTCGCTGGGGTAGTCTTATATTCTCCACTGGCATATCGAAACTTGAACGGCTCTTTTTTTGCGTGTTCTTTTTTTATCTGCGTGTGGGCGGCACTGGGCGAGTGCGTCGGTTCCCTCTCGCGAGGTGCCGTCACTGTTTAGAGATCGAAGAAGAGATCGTTCGAAGGGCATATTCTCTCGTTTCGTAGTGGCCGTATGAGAAGAGCAGCGTTATTCGCTCCATTTGTTTCTTCTTATAGACGATACTCTTTCTTGGGGACCTTGGACAAAAAAATTTTGGTGATTCTGTCTGTACAATTGTCTGTTTGTCCGCTCTAGCGATACCTCAAACGGCACTAAAACGGCCAACCCCATCCGCAGCGCCCAGCAATATTGCTCAAGGTTTAGCGCTCTGAGTTGTGCGATTGTCAATGAAAAAGCAATTATTGCGCATATCTGAGGCGCCACAACAACGCTTCGATGTTTTGTATGTCTGCCTTTATACTAGAAGAGATACACACAACTAACTCTAAGGAATGTAGCGTTTATTCGTGCTGCGCGGACAGTGCAACACCATGCTCAAAAAATTGGCAGCATATCCACGGAGTGAATGATGAAGAGTGAGGCGAAGCATTCGTCCGTTCATTCGCTCTTGCTTCCTTCCGTCTGTGCGATCGTCCAAGCGTCCATCCGCCCATCTGTGCGTGCGTCCGTTCCTGCGTTCGTCCATGCATCCGCCCCTGCGTCCGTTCATGCGTCCATTCATGCATCTGTCTGTGTGTCCGTTCGTCCATCTATTCAACACTCCAAGTACCACCATCTCGCATCTTTTCATCATATATTCCCCATATAGAAACACCGCCATCCAGCGGACATTCCAAGTACTAAACGAGATGTAGCACACGCACACTTTCTTACAGCTTGCGCTTCGGGTCTACTTCCCACCTTTAACCACCTCGAGTTCGTGGTATATGCTAGTTCACTGTATTCATGGCACTGCGGTCCAACACTCGCTAAACCTTTCTAAAACCAAGGAGGATACGCCCAGCAAGTATAACGTAGCAACCTTTTCCTGTCTGATAGGGCTCAATGTACATGCCAGTGGCTGCTAATGTGAAATGAAAGACAGGAGGATTCAGCTTTTAATTTCCTACGGCTTGCGCTTCGTATCTGCTTCCCCCCTTTAACCACCTCGAATTCATTCATGGTATATACCAGTTCATTGTATTCATGGCCCTGCGGCTCAACGCTCGCTAAACCTTTCTAAAACTAAGGTGGTTACACCCAGCGAGTATAATGTAGCAACCCTTTCTTGTCTGATAGGGCTCAATGTACATGCCAGTGGCTGCTAATGGGGATCGCAGCGTGCGCGTTGACTGAAAGCCGAATGCTCCTGTCTCTCATTCCCCATTCGCAGCCATTGGCATGTACATTGAGCACTATTTTTTATTGTTAAACAACGCACAGAAGTAATCTCTCACCAGCACCACCTTGGAGGTCAAAATGTTTTCAGGTCAAAGCGTAAGACTGGTTAAATACTACGACGGGACGCGGGACAAACGGGTGCCGCTATAAAAAGCTTCGCCCCTAAAAAGGAGTTGCCAACGCTTTGCTACGGCGTCACGGTAGTGGCACCTGCCCGTCGCTTTGCGTTCCACACCTTATCACCTCCAAGACTGGCGTGCATCTTTCTCCGCGGGCTGCACGCCATCGTTTTCGAAGATAACTGGCAGATGGTACTTGTATCTAACGTGCCTAGATGTGCTCGTTCACCTCCGCTACGCGCTCGAGGCACTCTAACGCAGTGCCTGCAGAATACCATTTCTCTAGTTTCTAGCGCAGAACATCAAATAAACGTTTTGTTCACTCTCACGAGACGCAAGACAATCGTCTTTAGAGGACATCTGTGGTGTAACATGCAGATTTGGAACCATTTTTTTCCTCTGGGTCTTCTCAACACCTGGTTTTATTTCTTGCGTTGATGCACACCGCGCCTTTCGATACTTTATCCAGAAGGGTAAACTGAGTGTGCATGCTATACCATTCGGCCACATCGAAGGTCTGCAGGCTCTTCCTTTAAAATTATATATATTTGAAGGTAAGACAACATAAGCAAAGTTATTCTGTGGTCGCAGTGCTGATTGAACGCGAGCCCAACTGTCTGAAGTGTGCCCTCTGCAACATTCCCTACAACGGATATCATTCGACAATACGAAAAAATAAATAATCTATTAGTGCGTTTGAACTGGTTCAAGCATTCTGGTAAATTTGTGCTTTTGTGTGACAAGGCACTTCTTCCCCGTGCAGAGCAGATTGCCTGCCGGCCAGCACTGAAAACAAATTGCAGAGGGCTCCAGAAAAGAAAAAAGAAATCATGCGAGAAGAGGTGAAGTGGGAGTATTTTGGTGGTCTAGTTCGTGATGAATGACGTCAGATTGTGAATTTACCGCCTTTCTCCCCTCATTTATTAATCCTATTAGCTAAGGAAGTATAATTGAGGTCGCAGTTCCATAATACACTTTTTTTCACACCCTAAGGGTGTATAAGTGTGAATGCATGTAACATCACGCCCTTAAAACACCCAACCCGGCTAGCTTGTGTTTACAGTGTAGCTGTGGTCCACAGTAAACGTAGACCTAGATACAGTCTATCGTAAATGCCAAGAAAAGATGGCCTCAGCTTGCAAACAACATATTCTAGAACTTGATAATTAATTTTTCAAAGCGTCCCCATTTAAGGAGACAATACAAAAGATATGTGGTCCCCATAATTAGCATGACCAACGCCTCTGCTCATGCATGACTCACGCAGTATTTCAGGAACACGGAAGAGGTAGTTCATAGCCTGTACTGTGAACGCGCGAAAGCGTTCCGTTTCGCATTGACGTCTCCCTCGCATCATCAAAGAACCAAGACATGGCAATCACCCATCGACGCTCACATTTGGACACCATCCCTCTCCTCTCTTTATTGCAGCCAGTTTGTTACATTGCACCTCGTCACAAGAAGCAGCAAGTGGCGGGGAAACACCATAACATTTCGAAGCTACCGTACGTTGACGAGGAAGCGTCATATGATGACGCAAAAGCCAAATTATGTAACTGCCGCTTTGCTGAATCGAATCCCCGCACACGCTGCATTTCACTGGCAATTTAGTTGTCTAGCAATACCGTCTCGTACCTCACCTCCTTTCAGAATAACACTGCCTTCCACTAAAAGAAAGTCGGAGCAGCATCCGAAGCAGCGCATAGGTAGTCTTCGAGGAGCAGTCATATGAACTTTACTAATGTTCCGTTTTTCCGCTTCAATGCGTAGTTGTCAACCCTGTAGGAACGGTTTGGTACGAACAGAGGGACAAAATAACGTGTTTAATATCGATTAGCCAGAACTGTATTGAACCCAATAACACCGGTGCGAAGCCAGCCGATTTTCAGTGCTGCGAAGCGATCACCTCCCGTGGTCCCACCCCATCTGATCACGTGGCCAGACGAAAGTGTGATGAAATTGCGAGGTTAAAATTCTTCTGCTCGGCGCGCACATGTATAGACATGTCCTCTCCAAACCCATTGTCGTTGCCACCGTCATCAGTGTTCATTAGCGAAGATAACAACACTGAGGAATATGGAGTCATGGCATCTCCTGCTGTGGCGAATCATTTCCGGCTTGATCCTCTTCTGACTAGTGATTCTGAAATCGCCGCCGGACGAAGCAGTGACGAGGCAGTGGAGATTCCTTTTGACCTTGCTCGCTGGTAAGGCATATGAGCGCTGCGTGCGTGTTACTTGTTCGCGACGACCGTAGTTTCATATAAGCAAATTGGCGCTCATGAATTCACGAGAATTACGAACTGGCACCGCTAAAACGCAGTATTCACACGAACGCGCTGCAGGAAGCAAGCGATACAAAGCAAGTAAAGTCATTGTCAGACAGCCAGGCGTCGCCACCAGACGGTAATACATATAGACACCGCGATGACATCACACAAAAAAATGTCACCAAGCCCGCGAGGCGGCTGAGGGGCTTGGCATCTCAGTCCCCACGTGGGAGCTGCCCGCAACACAGTGATCTGTGTTTTGGAGGACCAAATAAAAGTTTATTCAATCCAATCCAATCACTGCTCTCTTATTGTCACTAGCAACATTATGTGCGGCCTAGGAGCATGCTGAACTCGTCAAAATGCTGTCGACGTCTCATGGCCACTAACGTACTGATGAGCCTCGGACGCTCGAAATAGAATAACTTCTACGTAACTAACGCGATTCATACTTCGATAAAAAGCTCATGCGCACCAAGCAATCGAATGAACGCCACATCTAGAATTTTGAAATTTGGTGTCACTGCTGCTTCAACGCTACGTTCATCAAGGGTACATTGCTCAATGATCAGGCGTCCTTGCAAGTTGATTGATTGATTGATTGATTGATTGATATGTGGTGTTTAACGTCCCAAAACCACCATATGATTATGAAAGACGCCGTAGTGGAGGGCTCCGGAAATTTTGACCTCCTGGGGTTCTTTAACGTGCACCCAAATATGAGCACACGGGCCTACATTTCCGCCTCCATCGGAAATGCAGCCGCCGCAGCCGGGATTCAATCCCGCGACCTGCGGGTCAGCAGCCGAGTACCTTAGCCACTAGACCAACGCAGCGGGGCTCCTGGCAAGTTAAGCACACCATAAATTTACTGTAGCTTTTGTTGCTGTTACTCGTCCCGTACTTTTCGAGCACACCACGCAGGTTCATAGCGACGCCATGCGGCGCACGTGCATTAATCGTGATGCTTCAGAGTCTCAGCACCCGTCACCATTGCGTGATTGCTAGGAGAGTGTAAGAGGCCGCCACAATTAGCCACAACTAGCCACAATCTCTTACAGAGCAACATATCAATGTCCGAACGCGCTACCGTGTGTCAGCGTGTTCTACTTATGACGCAACGCGTTGCTTCATCGCACGTCTGCAGAATCTCATTCGCCGACGTCATCACATGATTACCGAAATGGTGTAAGGGAGAAGGGCTACATCGTCTTACCCATTCCTTTACACAGGCCAGAACACGCTAGTGCGTGAGCGCGTTCTGAGCGTGCTTGAACCAGCTGTTGTGCATGTGCAGTAAGAGTGGCCACGGAGACCTGATTGAGCTCACCCATAAGGTGATTCACATAAAAATTTTACCCAAACCACAACGCGGGCTCTTGTTCGTTGCTTGGGCTCTGGTAGCTCTCAACGGCGTGCCATATCATGGTCGTGTGCTCCGCGATATTATTTCTTCCCTTCACAATCTTCCCGCTCGCCCTATGAACCAAAATCTGTAAAAAGATGACCTTTGCGAGAGGCCGTTTGGGGTCTACCAGGTCTTCAATAAAGGGCTCGAGGAGTCACCGAAATCAATCTAAATGCACAGAACTGGGTTCTCTCCCCCATGTTTGGTTTTTGTTTTCATATTACAATATTTTTGCTCTCTTTGTATCTAAAACACTGAGTACCCTTTAAAGTCTGACGTAACATCAACGTCCGCGCAAATTATAGCCACAGAGCAGTTACATTAATGAAGGTACGGCAACGCACAGTTGAACGCGATGCTAGAGCAACGTATCCGACATTCGCCGAAGTGCTTCCGCCGCAGCCGTCACAGCCCCCTGTCAGACACACCACGACCATGACAAAAGCACATCGGGGGTGCGGAAGTTCTGGTACGTCAAGGTGAATTGGTGTTTGTCTTAACTATCTTGTTCAATATAGTCAGTGGATCCGTAATAAACATAATGTCGCCAACTTCTGCTGTAGCTGGCTGACGCGATCTCAAGGTTTAATCGAAAGCCTCCGGGGCTCTCAGACTACTGAAACACTCCCCGTCGGCGTGACTTAGTGTCATGAAGGTGGTGTCCCCGTGCCACCCGAAACAAATTTCTCGCTACGCACCTGCCACGGAGCATTCTTTCACTATAACGCATCCAGACGGCAACACCATCCCATCAACCAAGAGTAAAGTGTTATTAAAAGTCCGGAAAGTGTCGTTAAAAAGCGAGTCAGCTGTTGAGAGACCGCAACTTGTTGGACTTCAATAACGATTGGTTAATGCATGCCTCTCTTTGTTCCTTTTCTTTCTCTGCTTTTCCTCTATATTTCCCACTTTTCATTCCCATGACGCATTGCTGTGCTAGCTGTTGGGCTGCATAAATATGCATCCTTTCGTCAATGAGCCACTAAAATTGGCGTAGCACACTAGGTGGACCACCACATGGTCCTGTACAGAGATGTGGGCTCGACTGTCTTCAAGCAAGCTTTCTCTTTTAGTTTTTTATTGAACCTGAGATTGCGTTGATTTGGTGGACGTCATATTCATGGACATCATATTCACCGAACTTAAGGCAAGGGTAGTAGAAACTCCTACAGGTAGCCAAGCGTAGGTGCGTCAAGTGAGAGAGAATAAAAAAACATTTATTGGTAATTACTAAGTCGCTATTGTGGTTGGACCTTCTAGTCTGGAAGACCATTGGCTCTTGCCACCATCCGGGCTAGGTCGACCAGGGCTTGTACAGGCACTGGGTCACAGCTGGACAGGGTCGCCTCCCGCTCGTCTAATGTAGAGTTATGATTGTCCAATATACTGGCATTTTTTGGCACTTCCCGACCATGTGAAATAAAGTTGCCGTCTGGGGACAGAACGTACATTGCGGATTGTATATTGAAGGGTCTATTTTAGACAGTACATAAGGATTTGGAATTGTTGATGATTGTAGACGTCTTCAAGCGACCTTCCATTCCTTATTTAATTCACGGTTAGGTGGGGGTAGAGTGCGTCTACTCAGCCTGATGTGTTGCAGGATGTCAGTGTAAGAAAAGAGGGGCTGGGGATCATCCTGGTCAGAAAGAAGGTGCGCTGTGTATGAAGCAACGAAGTCCCGGCGTAGGAGATTGTGGGCGGAGGCATGAGCACGTTCGTTGTCTATAACTAATGTGTGCCCTGGTACCCGTAGCAGGTGGATTAAACAACGACGTATTTCTTTGGATCCCATATAGCATCACGTAGACTTGTCGAAGAAAATTAATAGTTGACGAATTTTAGCTTGTGTTGCCCAATTTGTGTACAAATTATCATATATCGACTGCGCGAAATGCAATCTACAGACATGATATATTTACAAAGCATTCACTGCCACTACACATGTATCAGAGTATATCCACTGAGTCCAAGATGATGAGTGGGGAAAAGCGTCTATCTGCCCTTCCGCGCTTCCGTTCGTCCGTTCATCCGTATGTGCGACCGTCCGCACGTTCATTCGTCTGTTCGTGCATCCGTTCATGCGTCTATCCATCTGTCCCTGCGTGCATCCGTGCGTCTATTCGTCTGTGTGTCATCCGTACGTCCGTGCCTCCATGGGTCGATCTGTGCATCCGTCCGTCTGTGCGTCTGCCTCTGCGTTCGTCCGTGCGTCCGGCCCGGCGTCGGCTCATCTATGCTTCCGCCGTCCGTTCCACCGTCCATGCGTCCATCAGTGCATCTATCTGTCTATCTGTGCAGCCGTCCGTTCGTGCGTCTGTCCATCCGTATCCCATCGAGTGCACACTTCAAATACGACCATCACGCATTTTTTATTTATATATTCATCATATAGAAGTACCACCTACCAGCGGACATTCCAAGCACTAACAAGAAGTGGCACACCTGCACTATTGGAGCGGCATGTGCGCACTCTCTGCGGCCTGCGCGTTGTGTCGTTGTGTCCTCCCTTTTACCGCTGATAGTTCATGGCACTGTGGCCCGACCCTCGCAAAACCTTCTTAAAACCGAGAAGGTTGTTACGCGCAGCGAGTTAAACGTTGCAACCTTTTCTGCTCAGATAGTGCTGAAAGTGCGTCCTTCTGTTACTGAACGTTTTTTTTAGTAAATTTCAAATTCATGGCAAATTTCATTGGAGAGTATATCACCGATACTTCTTTCTGTAGGTTATTTGATCTCAAACAACAACCTTTATTTATAATAACGTGAACGGGTTTCCTACTCCATTCAAAAGAGTGCGCACGTGCTGCTCTTCTAGTCCAGCCATGTACTTAGCTACGAACTACTACTACTACTACTACTACTACTACTACTAGCACTACTACTACTACTACCTACATCTCGGATGCACCACCCACTGCCTAAGGAGCTTCGCCCCTAAAATGTCAAATACGTGCGGAGCATATAGTTTATAGAGAGCTTCTACTGAACCTGCCAGGGTTGAGCTTGCTTTCATGAACAATCAGAATAAAAACAATTACGATTGTTGCGATGCATTTTGACCCACACCCACTGTGTTTCTCCAGGTTTTTATTTTAGGGCGTATACAGTTGTAGGAATTTCCATAAACAGCTTCTTTAAGGCCCTTTTTGATTTTGAAGGGCTCGGGTATTTTATAGGGGTACTTTTATTGCGCTACGAGCACATCTCATTTAGGCGATCATGAACCTAATAGCATCTGGTGCCTAGAAAAGTTCGTTACGCAAAATTTAGCTTTCAAAGAACTCTTTCAATTTGCACTATGCGAACAAGACTTAGCACTATGCAGACCAGAACAGATGAATTCATTATGCCCGAGAGCTAATCTTCAAATCTTTATATCAATTCAAGAGTTTAGCCATGCTATATTGACAGAAACACAGCTCCCAGCAGAGCTTATTGAACTCCAATTTGATAGAGTCACACTCACTCGAAAGTGGCTTCAGAGGCTCCAATGCGGTACTTTAATATTTATTGTGACCTTCACGTGTGGCAAGCATGAGCTACTGGCGTTTGAGATTGCAGACGTGACCCATTAGCAAACTGAGAGACCACACAAAGGAACAAGCTTTCTTGCCATGTCAGTACAGGAATGCTCACAAGAAACGGCCTAGTATATCTTACTGTTGATCTCACGCCGAAAACCACCAATGACGTGTATGAATGGCACTTTCTGGAAGCTATGCTACTTGGAAGCTCCTCGTGCTTTCTCTCCAGTATAGCACGTCGCAGTGCTGTGGGCCATATGAGAAGCATGCACAATTAGTTTTCATGAACGAAGCCATCAAATTTTACACCCAATACCATCTTTGCAGCCTGAGACCAATGACGCAAAGAAGAAACTCTAAAAAATATTCTGGCAGACGGCACACAGCAGTGCAGAGAGTCAATCCCTCAGCCCTGCGATCCACTACACCAATGTCCAACGCAAAAAGTATTTTGAACCTATATATAGGCCTTAAAATCACAGAAATGCAAGCAACTGGGGAGCCGAGACCCGTCTTCACTGCCTCACTTATCGAGTTTCACCAACCTGCATGTGTATGCTTCCTGCAATACTGTGGAAAAATGCATCGGTAAACTACAGGATGAAGATCTAGTTTGTTCCATGGTCTTAACACTCTGAGTGAATACTTTTCTGAGCTTTCTGTGTTTATGTGAGTTTTCGTTCATTTTAACTTTTATTATGTTTTTTTACATCTGTCTTCTCTCCGTACCCTAATTGCCCAATCATGCACAGGATAGCAAACTTGTTCTATGTAGCGGGTTGATACTTTCATGTTTCTGTTATCTTTGCGTCCGGCTCTCTGTGCAGTTTAGATTCCTTGTGTCCAAAATTGTGGAGCTCGGTGTTTGCTTTCCTATGCTTAAACTCCGGGGATGTGGCGTAAATTATTAGTAAGGCTTCATAGCAATCACTTCTTTGCATTTACAGGCTTGACGCTGCCGATGGGTGCTCCTCCAATCTGGATCACTTTTTAATAAGAGAGCGTTGAAGAGCACTTTTCACAGAAATACTGATGTGGCTACAGCCGTCGTTGGTTGTGAGCCAAAAATCATCACCTTATCGTTGACCACAAAGTTGATAAAGATTCAAATAAAATAATAATAAAAAAATTTCGCCTTGAGTGAGACTAGAACCCAAGCCATCTGCGCGGCAAGCAGGTGTTCTACCACTGTGCTACCGGGTCTTGCAATCAGCTACGGTAAAAGACTGCATGATAATACCGTGTCATAGGAGAATCCTTGTTTACGCATGTGAAGTTGCGTAGGAGAAGGGTAGAATTGTGCCCGGCGTCGAAACATTTGAATTTGTGCATTGAATGTGCGTCTGAAAGGCCAGCTTGTTACAGAATGCTCTGAACTATTTATTCATGATCAGTTGCCAAATCTCCAGCCAAGTTAGCAGCTCAGTAGCTTCCCGTGTTACCCAGTGGACACGTAGTGGACCTTCCGCAAATTCCCCCAAGGAAAAAGTCACAGTTTTGCCAATAGGGCAAAGCATTGAACGCTATATCAACATATTGGAGCCTTTTACGAAGCAAGACTCTTAGCTTGCTTATTGCTCCTAAACCTAATAATTTAGGAACAATAATATTTGTGTACAGCAGATAAACACAACAATGCTCGTGCGTGGCAGTGCCGTTGATGTACGAATTGAGGCTGGCAGATGACTCACTTACATTCGATCTCACTTAACTCTACAAAACGTTAGAGTAAGAGAGCACCCCTGCTCCAGATAGACTTTTAGTACTGTTTTTTGATGCTGAGAGTACATCCCATTGAAGCTACCGCCTGATCTAAGAGGACAAGGTGCGCGCTGATCATTGCCGCGATTGCGTGGCAACCATGAGCGCTCCTCCTCCTTATTCGCTAGAGAGATAAGTGCGCGCGCAGATGAGCCCGGCCGGAAAGGCGATGTTCGCTCCACAGAAAGAAAGGGGCTAGCGCATCTTTTCCCGTATTTATATACATACGTACACCTATACGGGAATGATGGCGGTGGCGACGGCAATCACAAAAACTAGAGTATGTTGTCCATATATTTGCTATCGCAATAAATTTAGGTCTAGGGGCCACTTGGAAAGCGCTCTTGCCCAATAAGGATGATAGCACAGTTTGAAACGGCCAATGTTTCACACACGATTTCTCGCTTCTTTATGGCATGGCTGAGGCATGCACCAAGGACAAAATCAAGGCTAGCAATTGAGAAAACGATCTGCAAGGAGCTCAATTTCTACTACGTCCTGCTTTTGACGGCAAAGTTCAAGTGTCCTCTGCTTTTTTTTGAATCATCAATTACATAAGGTACTGCTGGCTATATTACCTATATTTACAGTCGCACTAGTCAAAGTCTTCGAAATACACAACACTTTCCTTGCCTTTCCTTGCATGAGTTATTAGTGTGGCTGCTCATGCGTTCACGAAAAACCAATTGAAGATGAGTTACAAAATTTTTATAGACCATTTCTAGTTAGTACAAAAAACGTGCATGGGTGCAGCAGAAATAATAACGTGTTCTTAAATTTTTCTCTATGCATTATGTTAATGTCACACTTGTAAGAATGACGCACTTCTCTGTAAAATTGTGGTTGGGTTGTCGGTGTATTCCTACTTCATTTTTGCTTCGTTCTACTTTTGTAGTAGACATGTATTGGAGCGGTTGCATTTCAATTGTTCTAGAATTCCCCTGGATTGAGTGGTTTCATTGTTTTCAACTTCCAATTGTCACAATGCTCTTCATACTCAATGCCAGTCACGCGCTTTAAAGTGTCTCAAAGAAAAATAAGTGATATCACTCAACTCAGTTGTATGCTTTCTCAGCAGGAAAATGTCGTTATTGCAAGAACATTTCTTATCGGGATACAAAGAAAATGATGAACGCTTGTGTAGCAACGTTTCTCACACGTATTACAAAATATATGTAGACTGATAGCGTAACTTCCGTAGAAGACTACTGTCACAAACCAAGCGCTCAAAAAAGGGCGCGCCGCCTAATTCTCGCGACAAAGCGCCTAGAGGTCAACGATAAAAAAAAGGAAGAAAACAAGCATCCAAAGACTCCCCGGGCGCGCGCCCCTCTCCCCTCGGAAGCGTGGGTTCGCCGACGAACCTCCTCTCATCGGTGCCCGAGCAAGCCCTGGAACGTTCTAGATGGAAAGGGGCGTGGTGATGAAGGGTTGCGTAGTCCGTCGCGGACGGCCCTCGTACCGTCTCGCCCTTCGCTGCGTGTTCCCAGCCTTCGCTGCGTATCGCGCCGACGAAATGATGAGAACTTTCTAGAATCTCGCGCGGGAGGTATTTAATTGAGCAGCCGAGATGGGAGATCAGCAGAAGAAGGAAGGTAACGCCAGAGTGCGTAGAGTATCCCGCCGCGTCTGTCGGTGAAGGTTTTGTCCTTAGTGACAAAGCAGGAGAAGAAGAAAGTATGCGCCAGAGTGCGTAGGGTGTACAGCCTTATAGGCGAAGCCTGTTGTCTTCCGTGACAAAGGAGGAGAAGAAAAAAATGGAGAAGAGGATTTCCACCTGAGGGGTCAAGAGTGAGCTACAGGCAAGAGTGTGTGTCTACCGCTATCGAGCGAAGACGCGTGGTAACAGCTGCGTGTGTTAAGCGGACGTGTTTCCGGCGAAGAAGTTTGGAGTCTGGAGAGCGGCCAAGTGAAGGCGCGAGGTTTCCTGGAAGAAAAACTTCGGGGGCAGCGGACCAAGAACAACGCTGGACTTTGAGTGAGTGATTCTCGGAAGAGTATCATCCAGACTTTTGTTCCAAGGACTTTGGACTGAATAAGTTTCCAAACACTTTACTCTTTAAGTGTCTTGGTTGTTCGATGCATGCGACTGCATGGTAGTGCGTATTGTTGTCTGTGTCCGTTGTTTCGAGTGTGGCTGATTGTACTGTGTAGTACATTGTTTGATTGGTGGCATATTGTATTCAACTATTGTCAAGTGTGCATGCTTGTGTATCGTTTTTATCTGCCATTATTGAGAATAGAATTTTGTTTTGTTTATTTACTCTCGCCTCTGACTTGTTCTTTGGGCCGCAGCCGGCGTCCGCTGGCGCGCCAAATAGGACCGCTTCTAAATTGTCCACGCTTTCATGGTGTGGTTCGGGGGGCCGATACTTCGGCCCTTCGAATTAGCCCGGCGATTGCCTTCCAAATTAACGGGAACTGTGAAACTACGAATCCAGTATTTAGCGGCCCATCGCCACCATCGTCATTTACGTATGAAAGGGGCAACTAGAAGCAAACAAAAAATACAAAATTAAATATGAAGTCACAACCGGAAGTGGCAGTGACGCTGGGCATTTGCCCTACGTAATGCAAAATCATATTTTTGTTCTCAATTGCTGAAATTTTACGTGGCGTTTTGTATAGCAGATTTCATTGTGCCTCATGACTTGATAATTGCACGCGGGAAAGAAAACAAACAAAAAACCAAAGCTTGATAAAGCGAAGTTCTTTTATTAGCCAAATGGCTTACTTACAATATAGGCAAAACACTTCGAAGACGCAACTTGGCACAACTGTTCACAAGTACACTAGCATATTGTTCAAAAACTGACGTTGCTCAATCGTTAAAAACTACTGCAGTGAGACCGCAGCTTTGAGAATATAGCTTTGGCAGCCACAGAGGAGAGCGTCTGTTGCCTAGCATGCCGCATTTGCCGTCACAATCTGTGAGCGTAGGCTGGCCATACGCCAGTGATAGCAGTCGGCATTCAAGGTGCGGTAATCTACACAATCTGTGATCTACTTCAGCTAAGAAATGCCACAGCAGGAGACAGCACATACGCAAATAAATAAACTACGGGAGGCGCGCGCGAAACCACCTAGAAAAAAAGAACAATGCCTTGTTGATACCGCAATGCACTGAACCACCGAAGTAAACACAAGCTCTAAGAGAATATTCTAGATACGCCTCCCCCCTAGCCATTTATGGCACTCGACCTAAATTCGAGGCAATCAACTATTTATCCAGATGTCAGATACACTGTAAAGTAAGTTGATAGTTAACTTTGACTTATATAAATTATGCCTATTTGTACAAAAAACTACATTGAGTTTCAGTGTTGGCTATTTCCTCTCCTCACAAAGCAGCACTTCAATCGTCGGCGGGCGTCAATGGCGGCTGTAGCAATAAGTTTTAGACACTTTTCGTTCCAAGTTTTGCGACTCATATAATTTAACCAAGCGTATTATTCGATTGAGCTATTTCATAAAGCACAAAGCAGTGGAGAAAGCTTCAGTCAAGAGCTATTGTCGCACTATACAGTGTGAAGTCATGTTCCGAATCTCACATTCATTACAACGATGCGCGCAATCTCGCTCCTTTGAATATTTGCTACTCGCGTTCTCAGGGACCAAGCACATGCAAGCTTCACAGGTGCACTCCGACTTCCTTTGTTTATGGTGACACCGTTGTATTAAGGATGCCTGCAGGGACAAGTGCCAGGGTCAACAACTCATTTTGAGTATTTATATTGACTACATTATGCGTGCACCTGTGTAAGCTAAATAACAACCAATAGGTCGAGAGTTCACAGCTTACACCTAATAATTAAAACTAAGCTATTTCGTCCTATTACAAAAGCTGTTCAAGGTATTTGAAGTGTCCATTCCACTTGCAAATAATGAAAAGTTTTTATGATCATCAGCCGTACTACACCGACTGCAGAGCAAAGGCCTCCCTCATCATCCATATATCAACCCTGTCTTTTGCTTTTTGCTGCTTTGTTATAGCGGCAAACGTTTCAATCTCCTACTCAGCTAACCGTTTGGGTTCCCACACGCGTTTGATTTCTCCGGGAATTTAGTCAGTCACCCTTAATGACCGGCGGTTATCCTACCGACGCACTACTTGCCCGGCCTATTACATTTATTCTTCTTGATGCAAACTATGGTATCCTCAACCTCCTTGTTTTTCTGGCTTCTCTCATCTGTTCCCGTCTCTTAAAATTAAACCTTAAGGAAAAATGATGAAGTACTTAAGAATAAACACTGATAAGTTTCTCTTCTGGCTCACTCATATTGAAAAGGTCTGATTGCGACACGATGAGCTGGAATGCACCTGTCAACCCACGTGCACTCGAGCTTCGAGAGACTAACCAGAGTTTTCCTACGCAAGAAGAAAATGGCAAGCGGTGCTCTAAACGTGCGTCTACAGGAACAGAGTGACTTGTGCTACCTTCGGGAGAGGATTGAATGCATCACACTTTGACCATTAGTTGAACTCATTATCAAACAGCCTCTGTTCCACGTATTCATGGACATTTCAACAACGCTGCTTGTTTTGTGTTGCATATTCTTTGAAATGTCGTTGATTTCTTTGACAAAAAATCACCCTCCAAAGTAATAAAACATAATGAAATCCTATTGACTCGAAGCTAGTATCTCGCAACCTTCATAAATGTTATAAAAACAAAAACAAACACAAATATGAAGGGCGATTTTGTGTATTCTTTTAACAGCGTTTTTTTATATTCATTATAAATCACTTTTCGACATCTTCGCTCTTTATGCTTCCCGAACTCGCAACAAACTGCACTAACAAGCTGCATTAACAAGCTGCGTACCTAACTGCGTAACAAGCCGCACTAAACATGTATTTGAAAGGAAGAATAGTGTTGAAATATCTCTATGTTTTGAGCCCTACAATGTAGTAACGTTACAACGACGTTCACGCTTCAGTCTCTCTCATTAAACAAGTACCTTGCACATTGAACATGGACACTTTCGCCCAATATATGATTCTAGTAGGGCGAAAAAAATATGATCGGTGTAGTGCTAGCATGTCTGATTCAGTAAATTGACAGAGGTCAGTAGAATCGCAAAAATAGAAATACATACCTAGCGCACCGAATTTCTGTCAAGACGCGCTGCAGGGGCCAATATTTTTAGGCAACACCAAAACACTGAGCTTATGTGTTGAATGCTGCACTGCGGTCTGTAGCCTGCCAAAAATACGAGTGCCAAAGGTCAAAACACAATTTCAAGTTTATTTTATAAAAACTGATACCGATCAATTTTACAGTATTTTTTCTCATTGTACACAGTGAAGTTTAAATGATAAGTCATCAATTACAAAGGATAGGTTGGCACAATTGAGGAGATTAATTACTGTCGTGAAGTTTCGCGGGAAAATTTATCCGGCATCCACATCCGTGGAATTCACTGAGTATCCACAAAGGCACTCAACGAAGACATTGAGATATCATATATTTATGCGATAATTTGAAGTAGGGCTTTTTCACAAGCGATGAATGGCTCTTTTTATACACAGACTATGACTGAACTCCTCACTGGCGAACGGCGCGATGGTTGATGAGAGAGAGAGAGAGAGCGAATGAAATAAAAAGAAGAGATAGGGAGGTTAACCTAGAATAACTGGTTTGCTACCCTGTACGGGGGTGGGGAAAAGGCTCGCAAAGAGGATGGTCGATGAATGTAATATTACTCTAAGACTATTTTTGTTGACGTAGTGGCCGCTAGCAATTTCATAAATGGAGCCTAAAATGGCGGTCACTTTAGAACGAGCCTCTAAACAGACACCTCGCGAATGACGCAGAAGTTCCTTTAGATGAACTGCTTACAACAAACCACAGCGTAAGGGCTATGCACCAATCAAAGTTCGAGGCGCCTGGAGGTAGCCACCGCGTTACAGATCTGATTGATTGATTGATATGTGGGGTTTAACGTCTCAAAACCACTATATGATTATGCGAGACGCCGTAGTGGAGGGCTCCGGAAATTTAGGTTACAGATTTGAGCCATTTAGTTAGGCAGCATTAGGTTTTCTACAAATTATAGCCGCTCCAAGCGTTGATAGCATCAATGATATTAGGAAGGTTAGAGCTGCCAAGGAACTTGTGTCCACTCCAACTTCACTACATAATCAGAGGATAAAAACACTAACGGCGGCGACGGAGACAATTGTAAACGTTGGTCGACCATTTTTCCATATCACCGGACCCCGTAAACGGTATCAATATATATAAAGTTCCGCATTTAGATGGCAAATCACAGTACGAGCGAACGCATCCATTCATTATGATAAGCTGCTGGAACTGACCACGAAGTCGAAACAAGATGAAACCTGTCGTACAGAAAAGCTGTCTTGCAGAAGCTTAGAAGAAACCCGTGCAAATGAATGAGCTGTGCGACTTTAAGAGCCAACTGTGGCAATCTTTCGAGGCAAATGGATCTCAATAAAATTCAGTGTGCACGTTCATTTGCACATTTCAGCCATTTATGCATAACCGCAGGCTTGAGAGTTTCGCAGATTCATTTTAAATGCATTTATTAGCTTGCCTCTATATGCTCATCTCGCTTTCCAGAATGAATCGAAACAATGTGTGTCAAAATGACTTTTGCAAGCGATAGAACTGACATGCCACTGCAGTGTCTGCTTGTCTGCTATGAATTGTGTGTGTCTGGCCGGCGTTTTTCTGATTAAGCGCGCGATGTCTTTTTCCGAGGGAGTGGGCATGGGATGCGTAGCTAGTGGTGTTGCGTTGTGGGCCACTCATGATTTCCCATATATATTCACCATATTATCTAAGCGTTTCAGCCGACCGCCGCAGGCACGGACTTGAATGACCTTGACAAGTACGGTCTGCGCCATCTAACGGCGTAGTCCTGCAACCACGCAACCAAGTACGAAGATCTGCTCCATCAATCAGAAATCGCTGACTCCCAAATGAGTCTGAATCGTAGCTCTCACTGTTTCACAGCTCCGGGGAGCTTCTGAATGAGGCGCGATCAGTCACAGGCATGGTGCGGCGTTGTTCCTGTGGTGTCCTATCACCGCTGAGCGTCTGCTCTTCTCGTACTCCGCGCTTCTCGTACAGTTCTCGTACTCCGCGCTGAAAGGACTGGCATGCCATTCATTATTTCCGGTTCTAGCAAAGTTGTACATGATACCTACAATGCACTCCGTTGTGTTCTGGCTTCGGTATTGTGGTTTATTACTTATTGGAACTTATGTTCGGATTTGTTGGAATTTCAGCTATTGCACGCGTGGAAAGATTCTTTCAGGAACACAAAACCACCGTCACCCTGACATGATCAAAAAGTTGCTGGTGTTAGGCCTTCGAAGGGCCCTTCGCCATCCCGCGTTAAGTTACGGGAGACAGGTTCTCTACCCTTCGCACGAAGTTCTATCCTGCTAGCCAGTTATTTCTTAAAGGCAAGAGAACAATGTTTCTACTAAGCACTGAAGTCCAATAAGATATCACGTTATTCGGCTTCACGCTTTCATAAACACAAAATGAAGTGACTTGAATTGACAGCGCACAATATTCATGTGAAATTAAAAAAAAAGAATGGGCGGCTGCATTGAGAAACAGTGGAGGAGGCCATTCATATCGCATGTTTCGCCTACACGGGCTAATCGGGAACATACATACACTGCATACGTCACGGGAATAACGGTCTGCGTCACCATAAGTAACCAAGGAAGACCAGAAACGCCAGGTGATTATACTGAGGTCATGTTTTACGAGCTTGTTTGGCAAACTTCTTATACTGGCGCCTTATCCGACGGCGGCGGCGGTGTGTATACTTCTGTGGTGGTTTCTGAAATTCTCCGTAGATGGCGCACCGCCACTCAAGGTGTCTTCTCTGGCGATTCCAACAATTCTCAACAGATGGCGTGCCGCTGCTCAAAGAGTCAACATTCGGTGATTGAAAGCATGCTCACTAGATGGCAGGCCACTGGTCAAGGAACACATTGCTCTCAGCACATGTGATTTCTTTCTCTTCACCGGGAGCTTACGCGGTGGACGTTACCCCTCAGCCGGTTGAAGACCTTAGAAGCCAAGGCAACAACACCGCAGGCTCGCAACTTAGCAGCCGTCATGAATATACAACGTCGCCACATCTATATTTGGTGGTAGAAGATTTCTACGGAAGATTAGGTGCTTACCCAATCATCCACGAGCAAGCTCGTCTAAGTTTTTTTGTGTGATAATGTGGGTGATTTTTTGTACTTTGAGAGACTGGGGAGGTGTCCTTTAAACTCTTTCCTTTGTCCTAATAACTACCAATTTGACCATGATACCACCAGCATGGCTTTTCCTTTATTTGCAACATCCATGCGCAGTACATACGAAAACTAGTTGTCCTCACAGTTGTGACCACTAAATATTGGTGAAAGAAGTGACTATTGATATAACCAGAACTCCAAGACAGGATACAAGAACGCCAAAATCAAAAACAGAATAGCAAACGCTTTGCTGCAAGAATGACATCGAATGAATAATTTATTTTGACAAGTTGAAGTACGCCTAAGACGACAGGTGGAACATGGCAGGCAGCAGTGCAGAGATATAAACAGGGTGCCTCTTTAGCTTTGCCAGGGTAGAAAAATATACCAACGCACTTAATTACGATGCAACCAATGCATGCGTTTACAATAATCTGAAGTGCGTCGCATTACATCCATAGTCGTTTTTTGCTAAATCACTTAGTTCGGCATGAACATTTTTCTAGCTTTTCGCGCAACAACGCTTGCCAAAAAATGGACCCGTTGAAATCACAGATAGACTCGCGAGACATCCAAATAAACACTTCCATTTTTGATGAAGGCGAAAACGCTTCAGATTTATGGTTTATTTTTTCCTGCATGTTATGGTACCCAAGGCTGTCGATATTTCCGGAGTCTTTCCTCACAAAATTTCTCATATTTCTACTGCTGAAAAATATTTCCGCTCTCCTCTGGAATTATACACCAGCGGAAAGTCCTTTCGCGCATCATTGCGAACCCTAGAGAATTTAGCCCCTGTCACACGTGGCAACTTAAGTGCCCTTCAAGCGAGTACACTTAACCGCCAGTGTCATTTAGGCGCTGTCGCAGGAGGAAGTTTAATGTCACTCGCTGCAAAGTACACTCACCGGCAAGTGCGTTCCCCAACCTCACTTCGCTGCGACCAAGTGTGTAGCCTCGGTACCAGTGGTTTGCACAGAAATACGCCATTCGCTAAAGCGGCGCGCATACTATTTATAAACTACTGTTTTCGTTACAAGGATTTCTGCTATATGCTAAAACAAACCATAAATCAACAAAAAATCTCGCTACTTTCTCTCTTTCTCTCAAGCAGTTTGCGGCCACGTCCCCTACGGGAATGTGGCAGCACATACTGTGCAATGTCCGCGTCCATCGCGTTGTTCCCTTCCTGGCGCACTAGCACATGTGTAGGCGAGTCATTGTCTAGCTATTTACGATAGTTTGTGCCACTGGTGCTACTTCCACGAAGACAACGTGGTCCGACGATGAAACACGGTCGCAAAAGTAATATTGTTCTACAAACCTAACAATCGCCACTGCCATCACTTCCAAAGTACACTTCGCTTTCTCGTGTAGCAGCGAACCGCCAAACTGATACTTTGTGAGCGTTAGTACAATCCATCAAAGTGCACCTAAGTTGCCACGTGTGACAGAGGTGTAAGTAACTTACAGTTTGCCTTACCCTAGTAAACAGCCCTGCCCTACCAGCTGATCTGTCGGATTCCATGTCTTCTTTTATTCTAGTATATTTTTTTGCTAGATTGTACTATGTCATATATTCATGAACCGCAACTACTTTACTCTGCTCTACCTTGTACTATAGGCTGTATTTGCAGTATAGTCGATTGCGATTGCATTACATTTGTCTGTGATTGTTTCTTCATTTATTGAGCTATTTTTGTTTGTTGTACTATGTATTATCCCCCCTTTATTGTAAGGTGCGTTTTGGGGCCTTTAGGGTAGACATAAAATTAAATGAAATGAAATTGCAATTCCGGACGTTTATTCCCAACTACAATAAGAATATCAAAATTAATAGCTTTCAGCTTTTTATCTGTTCATTATTAGCGTTAATTATAACCTTACTGCAGATGCTCGGGAAACACCACTGAATACCACGTGTGATGCACACGAGCGCCCACACAATACGTCCTTGCAATGCTTCCTGAAATTTTGATGCAAAAGACATGCTCCCTTCCCTACAATTTGTGAGAGTGGTGAGCGTAGAAAGCAGCTTTTGCTTGTGTTTCCGCTCGCGGCACAAGTGAGTCCACGACAGCAAAGTGACGACCATCATCGGAGCGATGCTAAAGTAGCATGCCCAGCCAAAAAGTGTCGCCTTTTTTGTCACAATGTTTCACAGCGCTGCAATACGGTGACCATGTGTATATTTCACGTAGCATACAGGGTGTTTTTTAAGCAATACTGATTTTTCCTTAAAACATTAAAATAAATAAAAGCTTGTCGTCTTTGAAGTCAATTTATAGGCCATGACAGAAAGGTTTTGCCACAAATTAGATCAGTTAGCAACGATCAATTAACACAAATATTGGAATTACCTTTTACCAATTTAAGGTGGTTTTTTTATATATGGCGAAGTTGTTATACATCTAAACTATGCTGAGCCTATAGTTTCTGAAATCGAAAATATCACGCGTTGTTTAGTCGAAGCGTTGTTTCATGCATCATCGATTTTCCAGACCATGGTGGCGGAGAAACTGAAACTAACGCACTAAGCAGTATGCATTAGGTGACGTCGGCTTATAGAGCGACGGTGTTTTTTCTAACCGTGGCAAAGGATAGCAAAGACGCCCTTTATATTGTCAAAAAGAGTAGGGCGCAGACATTAGAAAAAATAAAAATGCACCTTAAAAGGTGCTATTTAGCTCGATGGCGAAGTAAAATTTTCTGATGGTAGAAGTGGGTGTCGTGAAGTGCTTCTTTTGCTCATTCTGCCTATACCATGTGCTGAATTCTAGAATGAGGGATAAATATGCTCTGCTATACATTCAACAGCTGTGTGTTAGAAAGGCGTTTCCGTAAAATGTTCATCTTATATACTTTCGGAAGATTCACTATCAACGCATCGCAAATTATGAAAAAATAAAAAAACATCCTGGGTACTGGATTGTGCTGATGTAACAAATTGAAATAAACGGTGTATTCTGTTCTATGCCTAAATATCAGCCCTGTTTGTTAATTTTACACCAGATTCTTATTATATTGTAGATTTTATAAAAAGATTTAAATAGAGCGCCACTGTTCAATTCAAAGATCAAATCTATGCCAAGGCGCTAATATGTGCAGTTGCAAAGATTGCCTCTACTTAATTCTGTGGTTCAATGTTTTTGAGTGTGCCACAAAGTTTTATTCTTGCATAAAGTCCTTCTCATTGAGCACAGCTACGACAACAATTGTGAAGAACTGTTGTGTACATGTAGTACTTCATACTTTCTGCACGGCTGGTTAGGCTGGATGTATATTAGCGCCGCCTCCCGTTGGAAGTGTGAATTAACCCTGGAATCAACCAACACTGGTGTGGCTGCCTGCCTGTTTGCGTAGTATATGAATTCGATGATGGAAGTGGCGTGTCGCTACTGTTGCGGCAGCCTGACCTTTTGCCAGTGGTGTGAATTGTGCACCGCAATTTATTCTTTTGATTGTCTACTTGAGGCCACTTACGGCTTTTGTGAGTACAATTTTCTGGGACGCGCATTTTGTCAGACGTTCTGTTTCTCTTGCAAGTTGAAATAGCATGTTGTATTTGTAGACGTGCTTGGAAAAACACAGACATAGTGAGGCACTCACAAAACCACAAACGAAAGCGGTTTAGCAACTGAAGCTTAAAGAACCATCCTGCTCATAATTATAAAATTAGGGGTCACAGGTGTCAGCTTGGTTGCTTTGTCAGCTTTGGGCACACACCTATTGATTTGCGGGGTTTAGCCGATTTCCGAAGCATACGCATTTAGGATGGCAATAGTTTGCCGATAGGCCATACATAATTCTGTGGCACATACCCGATTGCTTGGCTAACAACTGCTGCTTATATATTTAGTCGACCAGGGCTAAGTAGTGAAGTTCACCTAATGTATGCAGCGCATGACCATTTTTGATACTCTCAAATGTTACCACAGATCCTGACAGAAAAGGCTCAACCAGGAAGAGCTTCGTTGTTTAAGGGACCACTCACCAGGTCCCATACCAAATTTTAGTTAGACCGTGGAAGTTGGTGGGTGTCCGATGAGGAACATTTCGCCACAAAGATTTTTCGAATCGGTGCATTACGATCAGAGAAAACTCTGTTTTTTTTTTTTTTGAAGTGACGTGAAACGAGGATGAGAGAAGGTGAGCTTGAAACCCTTGCCGCTCTTCCGCGTAGCCTTCACTAGCCAAATCTTTTCCCTACCCTTTTTGGCATTCGTCCTAGAGGCCACGTGCACACGACGTGCACAAACAAGCCCAACCCCCGCGCATGCGAGCGGCGTTTTTTTTTCTTTTCTGTTTTTGACCAGCGTTGTTTTGAGGTCTACTGCCTGTTTCTGAGGGATGGTTTGGAAACGATCCCTTAGACGAAGTAGAAGATAGGAGCACAATGAGTGTGCCCAGGCATAGGAGCGTTTCACGGCTGTAATCATCTCGATTCGCTGACTACGGGAACACGAACGCATGCGAAACGCAGGCACAATAGCCCTGCATCTCGTTGCAATTCACGGGGAAAAAACGAAGAAAAAGAAAAGACGCCCACATTCCCTTATTGCATCTCCTCCTTTATCCAAATATTTGTTATTCTCATCAAGCAACAAATACATAAACTAAGCATGTCGTGTTAAATAATTTTCGCCATGTCACGTGCCACTATTGACAACGCCAGAGCGCAGTCGTCTACGTAGAGAACCAACGTCACTGCAATGCAGTGTACGTAGGGCTATTCACACGCACAAGTAATGCCCTCAATCTCTCACGGCACGCCCGCAAAAGGAAGGGGGAGCAGCGTTCATCTTAAAATATGACCCATTCCCGCGGCACGTAGCGTTGCCAAATTTGGCAGACGTTATTGTGGACAATTTATGTACACATTGCGCTTGTCAACTCAAAATTGTAAAACCTGGTGAGTGGCCCTCTATAGGCGTTTATGTTGAGTTCTGATTTCAACTTGAACAGTCCCAACCGACTGGTGAGCTACGCACGAGCTTTGTCACAACATACACGGTAAAAGGTGCAGAATGAATGAAGTGGACAAGCGCAGATCAACGACAGTGCCACAGTCGGCTTCGTCCGTTCGGCGCTTCACCCCCTTTGTATCACGCAAAACTAACTAGCCCCAACTTCCACCTTAACAGCACTTGGTAGTATGCGAGGTTTTTTTGACATATCAGCCACAGAGCACCAATCATTACGTGCCACGTGGTGTACTCTGGCAAAAAGAGTGCACCACAATCGCCAACTTGGCCACTACTGGCACTAGTTAACATTCCGAAAGAGTCAACGAGTGATTTGCTTTTTGTAAGAAGTACAGCGAACCTGCCCTCCTTGAACCAAAATTCATATTAAAAATTTTTAATGTGAGGAAATGGTGCTGGGTATGCTCTTAGATTTTTCAATGGCGTTTACCTTGTTATTCATAGAATTTTGCTGAGAAGATTGGAAACTTATGGCATTAGAGGCATAGCTCATTAAATATTTCATCATATTTGAAACAAAGAAGTCAAGTAATTGTTGCGAGAGAAAAATCAGATGAGGTCCGATGTGATGTTCCTAAGCGAAGTATCCTAACAGCATTCTTATTTTTACTTTATAAAAACAAAATCTCTACGATCGATGATACAGCCAAATTTCTCATATAGGCAGATAATACCAGACTATTTTTTTTATAGAACTCAGAAACATACCTAATTATTAAAGGTAATGAAGCGATATTGAAAATAACTTACTGGACGACTCAAAACCACTTAAAAATTTACATTACCAAAACTAAGGTAATATTCTATCGACCATAAAACAAACGTGTTGAACTAGCACCATGAACGTTAAATAATGCTCCGCTAATAAAAACTCTAGGTGTCTATTTCAATGAGCACACTACATGGGATGACCACATAAATTACTTAATTAGAAAACTAGCTAGTACAATAGGTGTGATGCACCGTGTCTCTTTTTAATACCCTATAAGCAACAACATGTTCCTATGTAATGCTCTGTTCATACCAATATTTAATTATGAGTTGCTAGTTTGGGGAACTACAACAACAGAAAACATTGCAAGCTCGAAGTTTTACAAAACAAAGCGTGATTCAATTAGCATGCAAGGTTGTATACCTCTCACACGCCAATGACCTCTTTACAAGACATAACACTGTCCCGGTAAAATCAATCTTTAAGTATTATTCATGTCGACAGTGCAAATCAAACTTACTTAAAAAACTAATACTCTACAAACGCTAGCAAGGTTACAGGCTACCCTGCTAAAGTATATTAAATGCAAACCTGAAGAACGGCAAGTCAAGAAATGTCACACTAACTATGGTCAACAAATGCTACGGTTCACGCTCCAAGCTTTATTATGTAGAATCAGTAAAGAGAAGCTTTTTTAACATTCGGGAAATCTCATTTAAAAAGATACGAACAATTTTCACCACAATATCAATATTAAGAATATGCCTCATAAATAACGCCCTTTTTTTTTCTTTCGTATTTCGCTCTTTCTGAAGAGAAATTCATTTTTACTATGTTTTCTTCACTATGTCTATAGATGTACGTTACTTTTTTTTTGCCTGAAGAATAGCCTTGTATATTATATTATGTGTAGATAATTTTCGTATGAAGGATGCTCATGTACAATACATTATGTGTACATTTCATTTTCCTGTTCTTCTTTTTCTTTTTTTTTTGCTCGTTACCACCTTTCTCGCTGTAGCACTTTTAGGGTGGCCCAAACGCCCTCAAGTTGATTGTGTCAGCTTTTTTCCTCAACATCGTGTTGTAAATAGATAAATAAATAAATAAATAAATACCAATTGAGCATTTTGGGCGAGAGAGCACCCTCCATTGCAGCTCATTGGGCAGAGCATTCCTGATGAGCAGCAAAGCGTTGGGATGGTTGGTTGATATTCCAATTAACTTTATTATAACTGAGCCTACAAACGCGGTAAAAATAAGAGTAAAGAAGATGAAAAGGGTAGATACAATTTCATCCTTTCTGTTTATGATTGTTTTATGCGAAGCATTTCTTAGCGAACTTCAGCAAATTTGAGCGTATCTATCTATCTATCTATCTATCTATCTATCTATCTATCTATCTATCTATCTATCTATCTATCTATCTATCTATCTATCTATCTATCTATCTATCTATCTATCTATCTATCTATCTATCTATCTATCTATCTATCTATCTATCTATCTATCTATCTATCTATCTATCTAGCCGCTTACGCTTGGATGCTCTCGTGATCACCCGCTTGACTTGGCGTAAACCAAAATCAGCGTGGGAGGGTAAGATGGTGTGAGGAATATGACGCTCTAGTAGAGACATAAATAATCTCACAAACCCATCGTGTACGTCGTCAAACACTTCCTGGCCGACAGAGGCATATACCCGCGGGCGGGTATGGGCTGCTGGTATGCGAGTATGTGCCACAGGTGATGGACACTTAGTGTCTACCCAAGAACGGCGAGAACACACGTGGGTAATTTTAACGCGTGATTGCTTAGAAATACCCTACATCGGTAGCGTCCACCTGACGAATGCAAATAATAAATGTCAGGGTCCCAGTTGCAATCGAATCCAAGTATTGTTCGTGGCAATGAAGCATTCTACCACACAGCTACGCCAGGTCTTGGAACTATTTTTGAAATATACGCTAATCTCACGTCAATAGTGCTTGCAGTGCTGCCTACCCAATTTTATAAACATTACGTATGTACTCCTATAATAGAGCCATCATGTCGGGCTAACGTAAGTTGAGGTTAGTTGCTATGCGCTGAAGTTGATTTATGTAGCAGTGTCCAGGGTCAGCCTCGTCGCGAGTATCAGCGCTTCATATATCAGATTCTCGTGGGGCTAATACGCATGTACCAGTTGGCATCGTTGCGCAAGTGTAAACAACTTTTTATATAAAAATCTACATATCTTCAACATATGTCTGTGGATGCAACATTTGTAGATATATTTTAAGTCAATCAATGACGTGTCGCTCAACAAAAAATATGCAACATGGTCACTTTTCCTCCGCATGCTTTGCATAACGTCGATTACAAGGTATGTGGGGTCTGCTGGATTTTTTTATTAGCCTTCTTAAAAAAGGATTATAGCTGCGGTAAGCCGCACCGTTCTTGAAGAAGTGATGCTGGGGGATTTTGTAGACCACCATGGTTGTCTCTAACTTCATTTTAATTTTTGCTAAGTGTTGCAGTTTATTTTTATAGCTTGCTTTACCCTGTTGCATGGCTTTGTCTAGGTGACGCTTGGTTGTTTCTACGGTGATCCTCAGTGCAATGAAGTTGGAGATAAACTACAACAGCCAAATACACGACATAGATTTCGAAGCTCCAAAAACAAGAACTCACCCTGAAAGCAAGCATTCATGCTTATCATTGATATAAGAAGCGTGAATGCTTACTCTGTGCTTGGCACTACAATATAAATTAAGAGATTAGCCTATTCAACTAAATGGCCTGTTTGCATAAAAAACACAGCCATACCAGTCGTCACAGTGAAGTATAGTTCATACCCTAATCCCGGGCAAATATTCCCGTGCAAATGTGAAAAAACAAATTACCCAGATTGCCTAATTCACTTGAAAATGTTGTTTCTAATACATCAAACACAACGGAGTGTCAACAAGCCTGACTTGTTCAGTGACTCTCTGTTCTTGCCTTTTTTTCTTTGTTTTGCTAGAATTTGCCACTGCCTTTGCGCTTGAGCATCTACACCGCTTTGTTCAAAAAGGATGGTTTCTTCACGCGTACCTATATATATGCACTGTACAACATATCGTAACTTTTACTCTTTCCTCCTTCGCATTGTGTCATCGTTACTCAATGTTGACGTAACCATGAATATGGATAAGCATGAATAAACCAAGCGCGTTAGCTTTGCCACCTCTGCCACTTGCTGCCACCATATATAACGGGCGTCAAGCAGGTTTGAAGCGGCCTAGAGCAACGTTTTTCTTGGCCCCTACCATTGTAGTCCAATGTTTACAATGAAAAGAAGCAAACAAAAATTACCAGCATATTCACCGAGTGAGTGATGATGAGAGGGGCGGGGCTTCAAAAGAGTTTATCGAAAAAACGTCAATCATTCGCTGGCCGCGTCTGTCCGTCTGCCTGTCTCACCTGTCTTGGTCGGTGCGGCCATCCGCCCATCTGTACACATTTCCGTCTGCCCGTACGTCTGTTTGTTCGTCCTTTCATCTAGTAGACACTCCATGTATCGCCATCTTGCATCATTTGATAATATGTTCATCATATACAAATACCACCATCCAATGGACATTAACAGTTATAAAACGAGAGGTGTCTACTGCATACAGGAGGCGCATGCCCCACGCCTCAAGGAGCTTCGCCCCTAAATTAGAAGTCTGGCGTAGGCCTTTCACTGGATCAGGCCATAGGCGTGCGTGGAGGTCCCCTCCAGGAGGCTAAGGTTTATCGCAGCCGTCCACCCTTGAAGTCAAAGCGTGGGCTCCCTCTCTCAGGTGTCCAGGAAGCGGGGGTGGCTGTCCTCTCTGCTCGCGTGTGCGCACACTTATGCTAGGCGGTTCTATTGGATACGCAGTAGCCTTTACCGTTAGGTGTACAATTCCCTTGTTGTGGCTGCTCGTGCTCTTGAATTCTCCGCCATCGCTTCGCAGCCATTTGCTGAGCTAACTGTTGCCTTGTTCGTTTTCTTGCGCGGGAGGTTTGAGTAGTAGGATTTACCTTACTTCTGCTGCGCATACCCGTTCATGATGGCGCCAGCTTTTTCATAAGGCGCACGCAGAAACTACAGTGGAGTTGCAGAACATCGAAGAACTAATTCTGAGGCATTACTTCAATTTTTGGGCACATCTTTATTTTTCTACATAGAAGATTGTTCAGATCGGTGTTGAATAACTGATTTTTTCAAATTATAATTGTTCATGCACGAGGCATCTTGGTGCATTGGAACAATTTATAAAACTGCACCATTAGGTATTCAGTGGGGTTGTGGAATGACGTCTTCCACAGGTGCGGCAATCTCTGTGCCAACATCCGGGCTTTTCGCTGCAGCAAGTGTCTTCTTGCATAATTCTTGCGTCCCGCTTGCGACGACAACGTCACCGATAACGTTCAAAGCAGTGGATATTCGGCTCCTGGAATAGCAAATATTAGTGGCACTTTGGTGGAAAGTGTTTGTTAATGTAGTGAAGAACTACACAATATACAGATATTGTGTTAGGCACAAAACACTACGTTTAAAACTTTAGAAGAGAAGTTACACAGCTCCCCAACCTTGGCGCTAGACTACCGACTATTCGCTTCTTAAGCAAAAAGTCCTCCCCCAAAATATTTCTTGCGAAAAAACATTCATGCCCACAAGTCGCACTTTTCATTTTGGAAACCGCGAAACCCTATGTAATACCACATTCTGCCGCAATATTCATTTTTCTAACGTGGATTAGAAGATTTGTTTTCTTTAAACAATAACAGGATTTTTTATTCAAAAGAAGTCTTACGACGCTTTACACTTTCGTCGTTTTGTATGCAGCCCTAAATACGGACAATATGGTACATATTGGGAGTTTGACAAATGACAAATGACATTGGCATGTGATCGCTTGTGTTAGCGTATTTGCAGAACGCTTTACTGTGTTCTAAAATATGTCGAGACATATAAAGGCAAAGGAAGGCCGCGACACGCTGGAAAATATGTTCATTTTAGAAAGTTTTCGTTCGTTAATGCAACATAAAGGTTAGCTTAGCAAAGATATGGATAATATCACGTTCACTATGAACCTTCATTGTCTACTAAAAAAATTAGGTATCAAGTTACTGTGTCTTAGTCACCAACCCCTCTATAAAATTAGCGACCTGCCCGAATTATTCGCGCTCAGTTTGTTTTTGCTGATTCAATAGTTTTAGTTCTCTCAGCCACCCTCGCAAGGCGTGGTGCTGCAACTTACCTCTGTCGCGTGAGCATCACACATGTATATATGCCGTTGCTGTGTGCCATGTCATCTGCTCCCTCTTTTAGTTTTTATTTTTGTTGATCTGAAGTGTCGTAGCACTGGTCGCAACAGTAAACTACTTCGCTATGGTTTACTATAGCTTTTCGTCCACCTTGGTGAAACAGTGGCTAGGGTACTCGGCTGCTGGTCGCGGACTCGATCTCGGACCTGGCAGTTACATTTCGATAGAAGCAATGTGGTAGAAGTCTGTGTATTGTGTGAATTCAGTGCACGCTAAGGAACACCAGAAAAAATTCCTGTAGTCCTCACTAAGGCCTCTCTCATACCCGTATGGTTTTGGGACGTAAAACGTCGGATTTTACTTTATAACTTCGTTCTTTAAGTCAAACGGACGGACCTCACGCTTACTCTGAATGCTGAATTTCTCGTGCGAGCTGCTTACTATATCACTAGGTGTGAAATGTGCGCTGTGAAACTTTAATCGCCCAAGTCATACGTAAATCACTTTCTTCAAGCATTGATAGGGATGGACTGTCATCGGTTTCTTGTCTTCTTGAATTTGCTGCTCCACGAGTAGCAGTTTTACTGAGTGGATAGCCACTTCATAAGATCGCGTGTGACGTTGTTGCATCTATTGCCAAAAATTATTTATTAACGTGTGAAAGCCGCAGTGTAGTACATACTACTATCCTTGCACTCTCTTGAAGTTACTGTGATCTATCCTGTCGAAATTTTATAATAGCATGACTGGAAAACATGTCAGAAAACTGTTTCTGCACACCACGGCACAATGCGAAAATTAAATAAGTTTCAACCCGGCAAACAAGTAAAAATATTGCCGCGAACCATGCATTCGGTTTGTTTATTTGTGCAGATCTCACGCAGCAAAGGACGACGCAGTTGTCTATTAGGAAAACAAGTTTATTGGAGCGAACCTGTGCTCCCCTAACAACTGAAAAAAATACACAGGCGGCGAAGCAGCGGCCAGCAAAACGACGGGCACGCTAGTGAGCGTCGGCGATCGATTGAGGCGGCATCGGCTGTGTGGGAATTTATATCCCTCGGCGCGAGGGTTTCTCGAATAGTCGAATTGTATCGGGAACGCCGTGATAGCGTTTTTTAGAAACGCTGTTCGTTCGAACAGCGCCTCTAACAAACAAAGCTTGAAGCGTTGTTTCTATCGAACAACGCCTGAAGCGTTGTTCGATAGCGTTTGTTCGAAACGCTGTAAAAACGGCGATAGCACAGGCCGGCGCAGCCAGGCCGAATAAACAAAACACAAATAAACAAACCCAACGCATCGTTCGAGCTGGCGGGCCTCCTCCGCACGTTGGAGGTATCCTTGGATGTCGGCGTTGAGGTCGTCGTATTCTACGTGCGGAAGCATAACTTGGAGCATCGTAGTCGGCCGTCTTCCGTAGACGAGCTCGAACGGTGTCATCTGCGTGGTTTCTTGGATAGCCGTGTTGTACGCAAACGTGACGTACGGGAGGACTTCGTCCCACGTCTTATGTTCAACGTCGACGTACATAGACAGCATATCCGCGATTGTCTTATTCAGCCGTTCCGTTAGTCCGTTCGTTTGGGGGTGGTACGCCGTCGTTCTTCGGTGATCTGCGTTGCTGTAGCGTAAGATTCCTTGCATGAGCCCCGCAGTGAAGGTCGTTCCGCGGTCCGTGATTAGGACCTCAGGGGCTCCATGTCGCAGCACAATTTGGTTAATAAAGAACTTTGCAACTTCTTGTGCAGTTCCCCTAGGAATAGCGGTGGTCTCTGTGTAGCGCGTCATGTAGTCTGTCGCTACGACAATCCATTTGTTCGCGGATCGGGACGTAGGGAACGGGCCCAGAAGGGCCATTCCGATCTGTTGGAAGGGCCTCGTTGGGACGGCGATCGGCTGCAGAAGTCCGGCTGGTCTCGTCGGTGGTGTTTTTGTCGCTGGCAGTCACGGCAGCTCCGGACGTAGTGGGTGACATCGGATGTAAGGCGGGGCCAGAAGTATTTCGCCTTGATTTTTGTAATCGTGCGAGCTGTTCCGAGATGTTTTGAAGACGGGTCGTCGTGACACGCTTCCAAAATTTCGTCACGAAGGTCTGCGGGGATGACAACTAGATAATTCGTTCTCGTTCCGGGGTTAAAGTTCTTCACTAGGATGGAGTTTTTGAGGCTGAATGCTGGTAAGTTGCGCTTGAACGCCCTAGGCACGGTGACGTTGCGTCCTTCGAGGTAGTCGATCATGACGCGGAGGTCAGGGTCGGCACGCTGCTGGGCAGCTAGGTCGCTCTCTGTCACGACTCCGAAGAACGCGCTGTCTTCATCAGAGTTCTGTGGTGGTGGGTCGACGGGGGCGCGGGACAGGCAGTCGGTGTCGGAGTGTTTTCTGCCGGATTTGTAGAATATTGTAGCGTCAAACTCTTGCAGGCGCAAGCTTCACCGCCCAAGACGGCCAGAGGGGTCCTTCAAATTGGCGTGCCAACACAGCGCATGATGGTCTGCCACAACCTTAAACGGTCTACCATAGACGTATGGGCGAAATTTTGGAATGGCCCATATGATAGCCAGGAACTCTTTTTCGGAGGCAGAGTAGTTTCTCTCCTCCTTCGACAGACCAAGGCTTGCATAGGCGATTACCTTTTCGTAACCGCTTTGCTTTTGGACGAGGACGGCACCCAAACGGATATCACTGGCGTCCGTGTGCATTTCTGTTTCGGCGTTTTCGTCGACATGAGCGAGCACGGGCGGGTTTTGCAGGCGTTGTTGCAGCTCGCAGAATGCATTTTCTTGGTCGTTTTCCCAGCTGAAAGGGGTGCTTTCTTTCGTCAGGCACGTGAGTGCCTCTGCAATGCGTGCGAAGTTTGCGACGAAGCGCCGGTAGTATGCGCACAGTCCGAGAAACCTTCGCACACCCTTCTTATCTTTCGGCCTTGGGAAGTTCGCAATGGCTGATGTTTTTGCCGGGTCAGGTAGGACTCCCGCGGCGTTCACGACGTGACCCAAGAACTTGAGTTCCTCGAACGCGAAACGGCACTTCTCAGGCTTCAGCGTTAACCCCGACGTACGAATGGCCTCGAGTACAGATTCCAACCTTGTTAGGTGTTCGTCGAAAGTCCGGGCGAATACGACAACGTCGTCAAGGTATACGAGGCAAGTGTGCCACTTCAGGCCTGCTAGCACAGTGTCCATGACTCTCTGAAACGTTGCGGGCGCCGTGCACAGCCCAAACGGCATCACCTTGAACTCGTACAGACCGCCCGGGGTTATAAATGCAGTCTTCTCTCGGTCTCTCTCGTCCACTTCAATTTGCCAGTAGCCGGTCTTCAGATCCATGGATGAGAAGTACTTGGCGTGGCAGAGGTGGTCGAGGGCGTCCTCGATTCGTGGCAGGGGGTACACGTCCTTTTTGGTGATTTTGTTTAGTCTCCAGTATTCAACGCAGAATAGTAAAGTGCCATCTTTTTTCTTCACGCGTACAACCGTCGCAGCCCACGGACTTTGTGATGGCTGTATTATGTCGTCGCTGAGCATGTCATCAACTTGAGTCCGGATGGCTTCGCGCTCGTGTGAAGAAACGTGGTACGGTGACTGTCTAGTAGGTCGGGCTCCATCTTCGGTTATTGTCCGGTGCTTCGCCAAAGGTGTCTGACGCAACTTCGAGTTCGAGGAAAACACTTGCTGTAGCGACGGAGCAACTCCAGTAATCTGTCCCGATTTTCTTGCGACAGCGCCGGGTTCACGTCGAAAGGATGTGGCAGCCTGGAAGCATCTGCACGTGCGCGTTCAAAGGTGGCGACCGCGATCACTTGACTCGCTTCTTGCGTTTCTTCGAGGAACGCAAATACAGTGCCCTTGTTTAGATGCTGGTACTTCTCGGTGAAATTGGTGACCAAAACGTGGGATCTGCATTGCTTAAACCGCGCAATGCCTCTTGCGACAGACACACCGCGGTCTAGAAGCAACCTTTGGTCAGTCTCCACGATAGCGTTGACGTCAGGAGCAGCACCTTCCCAATAGACGGCGATCATCAAGCTTGCGCGGGGTGGCAGGGTGACGTGATCGTCGGCGATCCTTACAGCAGCACGAGGTTCGGCTGCGGCGTCGTGGAGTGATTGGAAGAAAACGTTATCGACCTGGTCTGCAGATCAATTATTGCGCCATTGTCCGTCAAAAAGTTCATTCCGAGAATTACGTCGCGGGAGCAGTTAGGCAAAATGACGAACTCTGAAGGGTACGTAGTGCCGTCTGTGGTGACGCGCGATGTGCACATTCCACTTGGGGTCACGAGGTGGCCTCCTCCTGTGCGTATGTGCGGACCGTTCCATCTGGTCGTAACTTTCTTTAGCTTGGACGTGAATGACCCGCTCATGACCGAGTAGTCGGCTCCCGTGTCGATGAGGGCGACTACGTCAAGGCCGTCGATGGACAACTGGAAGGCGGATGCCGCTGTCCTCGAATTTCGGGTGCGTCGGGGCGTCGTATCGCGGCTTGCACGTGTTGATGGTCGGGCACTATGCGTCGTCATCGTCGTCTTCTCAGCGGCAGGCTTCGTCATTTCGGGTACGCGTCGCGCAGCGTAGCGGTCGTCATTTTCGGGGGTCTCGTCAGTGTGTAGTCGGGTCGTCGGGATGAGGGCATGTGAGTCACGGTCTTGCGTCGTTGGGGGGTTTTCATTTTCTCGCCGTTGTGCAACTTCACCTCCAGAAGTTGCTGCTTTTAGTTTCCCCCTCGTGGGCGGGGGGACCTTCCACGGGCGAAGTCAGCATGGCTGCGACGGTTGGGGGATTGGTACAGGTAGGGCGACGGCGAACGGTTGAAACGGGATGGTTCACGGCTGGTGTTCGACAGGTATTCTTCAATCTCAAATGGGTGCTGGCCGGCTCGCGGGCGGGGTGCGTCGACGGAGAACCCACGCAAACCCAGCCTCTTGTACGGGCAACGGTGGTAGACATGGTCGGCCTCTCCGCAGTTGTAGCACAGCGGACGATTATCTGGCGTTCGCCACACCTCGGTCTTCCTGGGCGCCTGGTTTCGGGTTACAGGGGGTCGGGCGGGCGACATTGGGCGGCGGTACGGCAGGGCATCTTAATAACGGGTTGGGACGGGTCGGGGTCGACGAGCAGCAGCGGAGTAGGTCGTCGCTTGTGGTTCGCAAGATGCTTCCGACGGCGTGGAATTCCCCAGTGCTTGCTGAACCTCCTCGCGGACGACGTCAGTGAGGGAGGCGGCTTGGGGCTGCGGCGTTGCTGAGAACAATTTCCTCAGTTCCTCGCGAACGACGGCGCGGATGGTCTCCCACAAGTCTTCCGCCGCCAATCCAGGGTCGTTTACCGGGTTCACCGAAAGGGTGTGGAGTGGTCTATCGTATTGCCGCGAACGCATATCCAAGGTCCTCTCGATCATCGAAGCCTCGGTGACGAACTCAGCGACGGTCTTAGGGGGGTTGCGGAGGAGTCCAGCGAAGAGCTCTTGTTTAACTCCCCGCATCAGAAAGCGCACCTTCTTCTCTTCTGCCATTTCGGGGTCAGCTCTCCAGAACAGCATCTTCATCTCTTCAGCGAACAGTACAACTCCTTCGTTAGGGTGTTGCATTCGCGTCTCCAACAAAAAGGCAGCTCGTTCTTTCCGCACAATCGTAGCGAATGTTTTGAGGAATTCGCTCCTAAAGACAGTCCAGTCGGTTAGGGAGCCTTTATGATTCTCAAATCACGTTCGAGCTGCATCCTCCAAATAGAAGAAGACATGACGAAACGTTTCTTCGTCATCCCACCTGTTAAAGATACGGATGCGCTCCCGCTTCTCCAGCCACTCTTCCGGGTCTTCACCAGGAGATCCTCGGAATGATGGGGGCTCACGAGGTTGTTGCAGAATGACGGGAGGGTTGTTAGCGCTGGTCATGGTGCCTGCGTTGATCATCGTGGTTTTTACGTCTTCTTTCCTTTTTTTATCCGGGAGTGGTCCAAACTCTGGCTGAAGGCCTTGCTGTCGGCGGCTGACACGAGTTAGGCGTGCTTGTCGGCTTGGCAATGGCTTAGGGTTCATGTACCCCGCACCTCCACCAGATGTCACGCAGCAAAGGACGACGAAGTTGTCTATGAGGAAAACAAGTTTAATGGAGCGAACCTGTGCTCCCCTAACAACTGAAAAAATACACAGGCGGCGAAGCAGTGGCCAGCAAAACGACGGGCACGCTAGTGAGCGTCGGCGATCGAATGACGCGGCATCGGCTGTGCGGGAATTTATATCCCTCGGCACGAGAGTTTCTCGAATAGTCGAATTGTATCGAGAACGCCGTGATAGCGTTTGTTAGAAACGCCGTTCGTTCGAACAGCGCCTCTAACAAACAACGCTTGAAGCGTTGTTTCTATCGGACAACGCCTGAAGCGTTGTTCGATAGCGTTTGTTCGAAACGCTGTGAAAACGGCGATAGCACAGGCCGGCGCAGCCAGGCCGAAAAAACAAAACACAAATAAACAAACCCAATGCATGGTTCACGGCAATATGTTCTGGCATTTCACAATGCATACGTGTGTTACTTATGCATAAACATTTTTCTTATGGTAACCTTACTGAGTTTCCTAAATAAGTCGTTTCAACGAGCGTTTATTATATTGGGTTGTTACGGACACAGCAGCTGAAGAGAAGTGCAGCAAAGTATTTCTGCAAGATGAGCCCAGGCTGATTCCATTGATTTATATGTGGGGTTGAACGTCCCGAAACGACAATATGATTATGAGAGGTGCCATTGAGAAGGGCTCGAGAAATTTCGACTTTTTGGGGTTCTTTACCCTGCACCCAAATGGGAGCATACGGGCCCACATCATTTCCACAGCCACGGAAAATGCAGACGCCGTGGCGGGGATTTGATCCCATGATCTGCGGGTCAGCAGCCGAATAAATTCGCCACTAGACTGCCGCGGTGAGGCCAGGCTAATTTTATGTCACGTAATATGCTTTTAAATTTGCCCTTTTAGGTAACATAGAAGCACTTTCACAGAGAAAATTATTAAGCGAGAGTGCTCGCAACAAACTAAATGCATTGCAATTGATTCATCTTGGTCCACGTAACCGTTAAAAAGATCAATTATGGCTATATAAATAAACGTACCTTTCTTTATTGAAAAGTATGCCTGAATGAAATATACCCCATATGATTCGTGATACCTCCACTTGTAATTATACGTCCAATAACAAGCTTTAACTCTGAATCCGGTACTCAGATGATAGTTCAGTGAGAAACTCGAGATGTAAATGTGAATATTGCCGTCTCTACACCTGTTTTCATGCGAATTGGCGGAGTAAATCGCACATCTGAAATAGCCGTTCAATACTTCTACTTCTGGGATGGCGCATAAAATACGTCTGCCTAGGGAGGCATTGAAATGTCATGTAGCAAGTACGAAGTGCCATCACTGTTTCGGTTTGTGAGGATGATTTGCCGGCTTTAATATTGAAGGTGTCGTGATAAAAGATGCGCGAATGTGCAACACAGAGCGGCAAGACACAATGTTTCTTTACAGCGCGCACACAAAACTACTGTGTTGGGAAACTGTTCGAACCGCTGCGCTGAGATGAGGTAATTGCGTGCCGTTATTGCTAATAACTGATAATCTCAGTTAATAGCCATTTTCGCCGACACTACACGTACAAACGTAGAGCACGTTTTGTTTTCTATGCCTTGTGCGAGTGCTATGGAAGGAAAAAGTTAGGGTGAAGAGAACGGCAGGGTGCTTAACCAGTTTATAAGCAGCTGGTTTGCTACCCTGCGCACGGGAGGGGGATTGGGGAGATGAAAGAGAGAGGGAAGATAAATAAACACAGCACATTAAAGGGCCACTCACCAGGTTTGACAATTTTGAGCTGACAAGCGCAATGCGTAGAGGAGGTGTTCGTGATCACGTCTGCCAAAACTTGCAGCGCTACGCGCCGCTGAAAAGGGTCAAATTTGAAGATGAAAGCTGATCCCCCTCCCGTCTGCCGGCGCACGCGCAGAGAATGAGAGCATGACGTGGGCGTATGAATGGCCCTACATACACGGTAATGTGGTGACATTGGTTCTCTACGTAGACGACTCTGCTCTGACGTTGTCAACAGTATACCATGTGACATGGCAAAAATGATTTAACACTACATGCGTAGTTTATGTATTTGTTGCTTTAAGAGATGAATAAAACTTGAAATAAATAATGAGACGTAATAAAAAATTGACCGAGGTGAATGGACGCTCTTCACGTCGGCTCCGTTCTCATAGAATGATTTTGCAGCGAATACAGTCAGGCACCGCTCGGATTTATATATCATTTCATTATTCTCGTCACCGAGAATCCGAAGAGACCATATTCTAAGGTGGGTGATAATTTTTTGAGATTTTACGACCGAAAACCAGCCCCCACCAAGCAGCGTCTACTATTCCTACTACCGGCGCTCCGCGTCGACTGGGGCGGCCTCACGATAGCCAGGCCTCGGCGTTCACTCCATACAGGCCGTAATCATCAATAATGGAGGTATCGCAGCAGAATAAAGACGCCACCCAACGGGAAGACGAAGACGTCACCCAACAGGAAGATGACACAGGCAACGGGTGGACAGAAGTTCGAAACAGAAAACGTGCGAAGAAAGGTAGCCAGGAACGCCGTGGTAGCCCTAGCCCTACCCGAACACCTAGAACGCGCGGTGCAAATCTGATATCCCGGATACCCAGAGCCAGCAAAATGCCAAGACTGCCGACAGGCGACTTCAAGATAGTTATAAGGCCAAGAGGAGGACTGCAGCTATCCAAGCTCAGCTTAACGGAGCTAGACAAAGCTGTGTATGAAGCGGCCGAGATCCCTTATGATGAAAAAGAGACGGACACGATTTGTTCGAATAATTTTCAGAACATCTTGGTCGTTAGCACCCCAAACCAAGACCATGCAGACAAGTACCAAGGCATCAAGCACATCAAAGCCAACGACAAGTTGTATGTGGTGGGAGCATACGAGACGGCCCCGGAACTCACTGCCAAAGGTGTAATCAAAGGAGTTCCTTTGAACGAAACCCCACGGGACATCACCGCAGCTATTATTACAGCCCGAAATCTTACGGCGATCGCACCCAAACGTCTTGGCAATACCACGACAGTGATAGTCCTTTTTGACGGCAGCAGAGTCCCGACGCACGTTGTGTACAGAGGAGTGCTCACACGCTGTTCACTATACAGGAAACAAGTTGACTTTTGCAAACAATGCAACAGACTTGGGCACAGGAGTGACGTGTGTTGGAGACCAAACGACAAGCTATGTGCGGGTTGTGGAACACCTGATACGAGCGAGGCCCACCACTGTCAGCCACGATGTCAGCTGTGTGGCAAGGATCATCCCACGGCTGACAAACTCTGCAAGGCCAAGTTCAAGACACCCTACATCGTAAAACAACGCCAGTGGTTCCGACAACTTCAAGAGATGCTCGAGGAGAACTACCCCCCTACCACCAAGCCAACCGAACGCGGGAGGTCCAAATTCCGGACGAAGGCAACGCCTGGGTCCAGATCAAGGTCCTGGTCCTGCGCAACGCCCCGCGGCCACACCACGCAGTCTCCGGGACCGAGAAGGCGCACTACATCCCGTTCCAGATCCCGGTCTAAGCCAAAGGGTGGCAATGGCCATCAAGGGAACCCGGCATTCACGGTGAGCTGTGGCTAAAGGGAGGCGCCCTGAGCCTTCGGGGGAGACTGCGCATAATGTCAGTGATATAGAGGAGCTGAAAAAACAAAACGTTGAGCTTAGAGAATCGATATCACAACTTACTCGGGAAATTCAAAGTCTTAAAAACTGCTCAAATAGAACTTCTAGTCAAATGCGTTCCGCGGCCCAAGAGCGCCTCGAAGAAAATCCAGATAACCGAATAGACGAGGACAGTACCCCGCCACCTCTTAAAAGGAAAGCTCAGGCGTCTAATGACAAAATTACGGCGCGAACCTCGAACATTAACCAAACATTGTCCGAAATACAGAAAGCAGTTAAGGAACAGGCAGAGGCAACCAACAACCTCTCGCTTGCAATATCCATGGTTATGAATAGACTAGATAAACTCGAAGCTAACGTAGCCAATCTCAACCCTAGGTCACCTCCGGTACTTCCAGCTACCAGCCTTCCGATAAGCACTGAAGGAAATTCACACTTATTTCAGGGCACCACGTCAGTGGCTATATCAACTAATTTCATGAGGCCTGCCTCCTTTCACCCTCCTCCCTCTTCGATACCCAACTCAAAATAAGGGAGCCCAGAAAAAGGAACCTAATTATTTGGCAGTGGAATTGCAGGAGCTATGAGGGGAAGAGAACAGTCTTGCAACAACACCTTAGAGACAGAACCAAACCGGATGTTCTAATTTTGCAGGAAACCCATGCTTTAGCTACCCTACCGGGATATCAGGTGATCGGCCCCTCAACAGGGGATATTAGAACACTAACCACTTTAGTAAGGAAGGGACTCGTAGCAATCTGCCACGACACCCGCATCACAGAAATTGAACATATACTCGTAGAACTTGCCCCTAAAAGAAAAAAATATCCGAGCATATTTATTCTGAATTTGTACAGCAATCCCACACGCATACGACAACCCTTCCTTCTTCTCTTTAAGAAGGCCGCAGATATAGCGGGACCCAATCCACTCGTCATAGGTGGAGACTTTAACGCTCCACACAGTGCTTGGGAATACGGATACGCAAGAGCCAAAGGAAAAACGCTATGGCAGGATATTCAAGAAACAGGCTTAACTCTCATCACTGACCCCGACTCCCCTACGCGTATGGGAACTGGGCCTGCAAGAGACACCACTCCAGACTTAACGTTAGTTCGTAACGTGGGGGCCGCTAAATGAAAAAACACATTCGATGATCTGGGGAGTGATCATCGAATATTAGAAATCAGGATAGAAATCATGGCTGCCGCAAAAATTCAGAGACAGGTTAGATGGACTGACTGGGATAAGTTTCGGAAAGTCAGAAACACGAAAAAACAAGACCCTATCAGCAATATAGACAATTGGATCAAAGATGTCAATAACGACGTCAGCGAGGCAACGCGAAGTATCACTTCAAGTCCACCCCTAGAGCAGATTGATAGCCGTCTCGCACACATGTGGGAGGCCAAGCAATCACTGCAGAATAGATGGCGGGGACAGAGGCACAACAGGCCCTTGCGCAAGCGCATAGCCAAGCTGAACAAACAGATCGAAGAACATTGTAAGCAGCTAAGCAAACAGCAATGGGACCAAATTTGTAATAGTCTGGATTGCCAAATGAATGCTGGTCAGACATAGCGCATGCTCAAACACCTGCTAGACCCAGATAACACCAAATCCGCACACAAGCAAACCTTGCGTAAACTGGTGCACCAGTATAAAGGCAGTGAGGAGGACTTATCGCTGAGGCTAGCAACACGTATATTCTCGCCATGCCTGTCATAGAGCACGTTCATATTCTGGAGGCCCGAACGAGCTCTTAGATGAGGAGTTTACTGTGGCTGAAATCAGGGCCGCGCTACAGAAGCTAAACACCAAATCTGCACCGGGACCAGACAGGATCACTAACAGAACACTACGGAACCTTGACGACCAAGCCATAGAGAACATCACGCAATATATTAACGAGTGCTGGACCGAGGGCACTATACCAAAACAGTGGAAAAAAGCTAAAGTAATCCTCATACTCAAGCCCGGGAAACCCCCCGATCTATCGAATTTACGCCCCATATCACTAACGTCTTGTGTTGGGAAGCTGACGGAACACGCTTTTCTAGACAGAATCAACACTTATCTTGAGAAGAACGAAATCTACACAGATTCCATGTTGGCGTTCCGCACACGGCCCTCCACGCAAGACGCCATGCTGCAAATTAAGCAGCAGATTCTAGCCAACAAAACAAGAGCTACCCGGGCGATCTTAGGGTTAGACCTTAAAAAAGCCTTCGACAAAACACCGCATACGGCTATCTTACATAAGATCTGCCAATTAAACTTAGGATCAAGAGCGTATAACTATATCAAAGACTTCCTAACAGACAGAACGGCGTCTATCGTAATGGGAGAACTGAGATCTGATGAAAGGCTTATGGGCAGTGCTGGTACCCCGCAGGGTTCGGTCATATCGTCAATGCTGTTTAATCTCATAATGATAGGACTCCCGGTGCTGCTGAACTCAATATACGGAATACATCATTCTATATATGCAGATGATATCACCATCTGGGCGTGTGAAGGTAGTGACGGAGAGATAGAGCAGAGACTACAGGAGGCCGTCACCACTATTGAGGAGTATCTTGATGGTACTGGCCTCGAGTGCTCGCCAGATAAATCCGAACTCCTCCTCTATCGCCCCACGCTTAAAGGCAGACCACCCAAGGGATACAACCGGGACCGTGCTTACGAAGAGATCCAAATTCACACCAAAAACGGCAGTACTATTCCTATAAGGCAACAAATCAGAGTCCTTGGACTCATCATCGAGTCTAAGGGTACAAACGGTGAAACCGTCAAGAGGTTAGTTACCAAAGTCACCAACGCAATACGGCTAATCAAGAGAGTCACCAACAAACACCAAGGCATGAAAGAGGCTAACGTCATCAGGCTTATTTATTCATTCGCCATAAGTCACATTATATACGTAGCGGCATATCTAAACTGGTATACAGCCGAAAAACTCAAAATCGACGCACTCATACGAAAGGCGTACAAACAAGCTTTGGGCCTTCCAGATAGCACCAGCAACGAAAAACTGTTTCAACTGGACTTACATAACACTTTAGAGGAGCCGATAGAAGCGCAACAGATTGCCCAGTTGGAGAGACTAGCCAGCACGCGCACAGGACGGAGTATCCTTCACAAGTTGGGGATAAATTACCATAGGCAACAAGGAAGTAAAGTGTCGGTTTTAAAGGTGATCAGGGAAAAGATCCAGGTCCCCAATCTGCCCAAAAACATGCACCCCGAATTTAATCAGGGCAGAAGAGAAAGCCGCGCTAGAACTCTGCTTAAGGCCTACGGCAGAGACAAGGAAGCGTTGTTCGTAGACGCAGTGGAGTACTTTAGTCACAAATCCTACGTTGCGGCAGTAATAAACACCGACCGCAAATGCGTAAACGCGTGCTCCATACGCTCGGATAATTCAGAAATCGCGGAAGAGGTGGCTATTGCACAGGCCATAATTTTCCCAAAGTGTAGGTATGTCATCAGCGACTCGCAGTCGGCAATCCGTAACTATGCACGAGGAAGAATATCTCCCGAGGCAGCCAACATACTCCTCCGCAAGGCAAATCTCATATCATCCGAGGAATTCGAAGAAAGGTATATTATATGGTTCCCAGCCCACACCCCGTGTGCGTCGCTCATTCCCAACCTCAACGAGGAGGCTCACCGCGTAGCGCGAGGTCTCACTTACCGCACTCGCAATGGAGCTTCACATGAGGTACTGGGAGGAGATTAGTGGTGGGAGAGGGACAGAATGTTTAGGTTCTGCGACATTATCTAATTCTACCAAAAGTCGAGGCGCAGATTTCCACCACCTAGCTCCACATTAGACAGATCTCAGGAGGTTGACTGGAGGCGACTTCAAACTAGAACATTTATCAACCCGAAGCACCTAAATCGCATCTACCCCGAACTATACCAAGATGACTGGTGTAAACTATGTAGCATGAGAAGCTCCTCCCTAGAGCATCTGTTATGGGTATGCACACAGATACAGGACGCCAATGCAGTCTCCCCAGAACAGCTGGGGGCGTAGTGGAGAGGCGCGCTGATCAGCACAGATCGGACAGATCAAATATGGGCCATTCAGCGAGCACGGGAGGCGGCTGAGAGACAGGGTCTCTCCACCGCCCCTGGTGCGGCTTAGGCCCACGCCTCAATCCACTGGTTAAATAAAGTTTGCTCACTCACTCAATTAAAAATTGTGCGCGTTTTTTTACATTTTTTTCCGTGAAATGCTACGAGATGCGGGGCTAATGCGCCAGCACGTCGCATGCGTTCGGGTCCCCGTGGTCAGCGCATTGAGCAGACGACCGCCGTAGAACGCTCCTACGCGTTCGCGCACTTATTGTGCTTATCTACTCTACCGCGTCTAAGCCAGCATTTCCAAACAATCCCACAGAAAGAGGCAGAAAACCACAAAATAACGCTGGTCAACAAAGCAACGCCGCTCCCGTACACGGGGGCTGGGCTTGTTCGGGCACGTCATGTGCACGTCACTTCTTGGTCGGATGCCAGAGAGGGTGGGGAAGAGAGTTGGCTCACGAAGGCAACGCGGAGGAGCTGCAATGGTTTCGAGCTCGCCTCCTATCACCTTCGTTTCGCACCGCTTCAAAAAACCTGTTTTCTCCGCTCCTAACGAACCGATTCAATAAATTTTTGTGGCAAAACGTTCCTCATCGGGCATCCAACAACTTCCACTGTCTAACTAAAATTCGGTATGGGGCCTGATGAGTGGCCCTTTAAGCAGCACATACGTGACGCGGGCGCTATGCCCTGCTGTTGTGCCTATGACAGCAACAACCACAGTGAAAATGGTTACGCACTTTTTATAATACCGCAAGGTAAACGGCATGTCTTGTGCAAGCAGAAGTGGCTGCAGAACATCGGCCAAAAAAAAACTTGGTTCTGACAATCAACAGTGTACCTTGTGAGGTAGGGCGCCTTTCTTTTTTCTTGTATCAAAGCAGCACTGATTGCTGAATTTGAAATATTGTTTCTGCCTGCTCATAAACATACGCGTTTCTGGGGAGCGAACCTCCTTACGCCATGGCCCGTAAGTCCCGTGTCGTCATAGTCGTCGTAGAAGCCAGTTGCATTGCATTGCATGTCAATAAAAACGCAGTCGCAGCATATCCACGGAGTGAATGGTGATGAGTGGGATGAAGCGTTTATCAGTCCGCCCATGCTTCCGTGCGTCGTCCTTGCATGCATCTATCCGTTGACCTATGCGTCCGTCCGTCCGTGCGTCCGTTCATCCGCACGCCTCGCCCCATTCGTAGTCATTCACCTCGTGAATATGCTGCAAATTTGTTCTGGGCTTTCCGTGCGTGGCTTTAAAGTGGAGTTGTCATCAATACGTTGAGATGTTTTGTTAGAAACAAATAAAAAGAAAGTTGAATCGTTTAACTTTTTTATACAAATTTAAGTCAGGGAATGGTGCCCTAAATGTACCATATTGCGTTCAGCCATCCACTGCTAGAAATACCCGCTGTAAACATGATCGATTCTTGGCGCCCATATTTGCATGAACTAATGCTTACAAATACAGTTATTTTCCCAAAAGAGTTGAAGAATCCAATTCACTGCGTCATAAATTTTTTTTCGGCTGACATTTTTGTTATATCACTTGAACATTATCGACATGGTGGTCAGAAATGTTCAATGTGTTATAAATTTTTGTTGCTGTTTCACAGACATGTGACTTCTGTTAGCCTGTGGATACATGTTTTTTTTATGAATCACTTGGTGTTTTTATGCTCCTCCCACCTGGACCAAAATGATTGTCTGCATTACGTCAAAATAAATAAATAAAGTAAATAAAATATTCAGCTCATATTTCATCACCTCTCATGGACCTCGGTGAATGTCAAGTGTAGATTAGAATATATATATAAAACTGCTTTTGATGTGATCAATTACGTCGGATGACACAGCTTCTCGATCGCGCTTTTTGTGGCTGTTAGGATTCGTTTATGTGAAAGTTTCTTGGAGAAAACAAATGAATGGATGGAAAGAGATAACACTAATTAGCACTCGTTTCCATGAGGGTATTTCTTTTATTTGTTATTTTGGAGGGGAGAATAACCCTCAAAAATTATGATAGTGGTGTGGTCCATCGAAAGAAGAAAAGAAATACAGAGGCGCAATGCAAAAAAAGAACTATACCACGGTTATAGCGAGTGAGCAATTTTCTAGGAGGCCATGGTCGCAATCGTTTTGGTCAAGAATGCATTAGCATGTCTTCCATTCCCCAATAAGAAACTACATTATTTTATACCAGTGTGACATAGGTGCTTCTCGCCAGGATCAGTCACCCCGGATAGCATTTTTCGGTCGCTACTAATTCGCTGATTATGATAACATTCCTGGTGCAGGGTTTCTCTTCTAACAAGTAACCTGATCGATAGTTTCTATTACAAATACGTCAAAACACACTTATAAATAATCATTTTCTTATGTTTCTGTTATTGAAGTAGATGAGTCACTGTTGGGGACCCTTAATCGTATTAACATTGCTCAAAAGCCTTCTTCAGTTTGGAGACTACTGCGCAAAGCTACTTAAACGACTAGAAGATAAACACCTAGCTAAATGATCCACCATTCAGGAAGTCGTTGCAATAAGTCACGCTGTAAGTACCTGTGTTGTGTACTGGTGCACAAGCACGACAAAAATCTGAACACGGACGGCCATGCCACAAGCGGAACTACATCAGATGCAAATTTCCAGCATGTTATCGTGCTGCAGATAGGCACCCTCACTGAAGCACTCCCATAGAAACTTTTATTTATTTAGCATGCCCCACCTATACAACCTTTGGAAGAAACTAACCTTTTCATAAACGGTTGCCCCAGTGTTCTTATTGTGTTATCACAAATTAAAAAAATGCAGCACTACAGTGGCGCGCAAGTTCCCGCAAATAACCCACCTCTATTGAATTCATTGGCGCACCAGTGGGAGCGTCAGCAAAAATTGGTGCCGCACGCCGCGTGTAAGGCAAGCGGGCGAGAAGAACTGAGGAGTAAATTCGCGCATAGAGGAGAGTTTGGTTCTTTTCCCAAGGTCAAGGGGCTTAATAAGGAGGTAAAACCCCTAGATCTTGGGAACGTAATGCCACTTTCCTCCAAGCACGCGTTTGATCCTCGATTCTCCTCGCCTGTTTTGGTACGGTAAACACCACATATCAATCAATCAATTCTCCTCACCCGCTTGCTAACGTGTGGCGTGCGGCGCCATTTTTCATCCACGATTCCGCGGGTGCGCCACTGAACTCCATAAAAGCGGGTAATTTGAGGCAGCTTTCGCGCAACAGTAGTGCTGAAATTTCAAATGCGAAGAATTTTCTAGCAAACTTCGGCGGCTTGGAGCGTATCTATCTATCTATCTATCTATCTATCTATCTATCTATCTATCTATCTATCTATCTATCTATCTATCTATCTATCTATCTATCTATCTATTTATTTATTTATTTATCTATCTATCTATCTATCTATCTATCTATCTATCTATCTATCTATCTATATATATATATATATATATATATATATATATAAATATATCTTTCCATCTATCTATCTATCTATTTATCTATCTATCTATCTATCTAGCCACCTACGACTTTAAGCTCTCCTGGCCGTTTCGATAATGGTATCGATACCAAACTTAGTATGGCATAACATGATTGTATGATGAACATATTCGACTTGCCGTAACATGAAAATCATGACATTTGTGTCATGAATGTTCTGACTTACATTTCATGGTCCAGCAGCACTTGCCGTGGTTTCGTTTACATGGCATGTTGCAAAACTGGTATAATATGGCATGATTGCATGAGGAACTCAAGTGACAGACCCTAACATCAAAATCGTGACATGCATGTCTTGTAACAACATGACTACAATGATGTACTCATGGCCGTTTCGGTAGTGACACATATACACAATTTGGTATTACGGTAAGTGAATGGATGACGAAGGTTTCATACTGTCAAACATGATAAACGTGAGATGTGTGTTATGTAAAAACATGACTACATGCCACACTGATGATGCGCTCGCAGCCATTTCGCTGGCATCACATATGCCAAATTCGGTATTACATGACACCGATCGATGACGAAGATATGTGACCGGTTCAAACATGATAATCTTGACATGCGTGTCATGTGAGAATGAGTATACAGGCCACAGTCAATGCGCCAATACATTTCGACATGACGCGGTGCGCGTGCTCGCCGTCGTTCTATTTGTCGCATCACGCCGGTGTTGCTACGCCAGGACTGGTCCTGTCATATGCGCGCAGGTGCGTGCCGCGCCGCGCTGCTTTGACACCTGCGCGTTTCAGCGAGTCGCGCGTCCCTCCGTCACGAAAGAGGGAGAAGCAGTGTTGTCTGGGTAACGCATCAGCGCAAAATGCAGAATGTCGCATTTCGCGCCTGTTGCCGTCGGGCAGCGCCGACGGATGCTGGTTGTGCCTGGCGTCAGACTGAAGAGTGCTCGCGTTTTGCTAACGTGGCGTCGCCGTGCCCAGCGTGCGCACACGTCAACTCTACATTGGAGCATATTGGGCTCTTTATGATGCGCTCGCGGCCGTTGTGCTAGTTCGACATGTGCCAGAATTGGTGTTACGTGACATCAATGGATGACAATATATATGACTGCTGCAGACATGATTATCTTGACACACGTACCATGCAAGAACATGACAACATGACACGCTCATAGCGGACTTGCGGCTATGTCGCCAGCTCCACATATACTAAATTTAGTATCACGTTACGTGAATAGATAACGAAGGTAAACGACACATCCAAACATGATAATCTTGACACAGAAGTTATGCATGGCATCATTTACCTCCACTTATAACGTTGTGCTGAGTTTAATGTGACATATGAACATTTTTTATTCGTGCTTCAAATAACATTGATTGCCACTGTACGTGGGATCTGCCAATTTATTTTTCCAAATAGTGATAACGAAGTTAGGGACACCAAAGCAACCGCCTATAAGAAATTTGCTTCTTCCGAAAGTTGTACAATTAGGGCATGCAAATGAAATAAAAGTTTTTATGGGATGTCCTACGATGCATATATTTTTCTCCGCGGATATGCTGTGACAACGTTTTTATTGACATCCAACGCAAATGCAACTTGCTACTACGACAACTACGACGACTACGACGACACGGGATATACAACCCACGGCGTCAGGAGCCTCGCCCCTAAAGAAACACGTACGTCGATAAGCAGACAGAAACAATATTTCAAATGAATCATTCGGTGATGCTTTAATACGAGCAATAAAAAACACGCCTTACCTCGCAAAGTACACCGTGCTTTGTCGGAACGAAGTTTTTTCGGGGGATGTTGTGAAGCCACTGCTGCTTGCTATATTCATCGCGTTTACAATGAAGTATTATAAAAAGTGCGTAACCATTTTTATTGTGGTTAGTTCTGTGAAAGGTGCAACAGCACGGCATAGCACCCCCACAAGGCACAAAAAACAAACCACGTGCTACGCTTGTTACGCGAAGCGTCACCAAAGAAATGGCGCCTGCGAAAAAGAGAAACACAAGCAAAGCGCAAGATCCACGCTCCTCCAAGGACAATTGCGAAGGACAGCAATCATGCCACAGAAAACGTGTCGAAGACCTGGAGGATGCGAAGGAAAGTGAGGAGGGAGAGATTAGGTAGAGCGCGTGGTGGTGGATAATATGGATGGCGGTAGTTTCCCAAGATCAAGGGCCTTTATATGGAGGTAAGATGAGGCGGCCTTTTGCGAACGTTTTGGTAACTATAGGTAGACACGTAACAATGAATGGTGGGGTCGCGCGCAGCCGTAGAGAGAACCCGCATGAGCAGTTCGCGCTCGACAGAAGAGGCTGTGGTTTTAATAGAGAATAATACTGTTTTAGTTTGTGCGTTAACTTCCTTTTTTTCAGCATTGTTCAGTGCGGTAGCAATGAGTCCTGCGGTAAACATATGTGGAAACAGGGCAAATACCACGACTACATATTTAATAATATTCACGCCATTTTTAAAATATTTCCTTGATGGTATCATCCTGAGTGAACGAGAAATGTGATACCTACTAGACTGTATTAACCATATGCTGCTGTCTAGTGACGGTTAACATAGTAGGCCTACGCAGCATTGGGAAGCGATATCGATGAGTGCAATGCACAGATGTTGCAACACTAATGATGGGACAGCTGGCTTGGAATGACCCAGAAACTACGCAATGGCGGAGAAGTCTAGCCACCATATCTAATTGGTGTTCCAGGATGTTGTGTTTGACTACAATATACATTATCTGTTTCCGGGGGTGTGTAGTTTGGCAAATAAATGCAATTTATGAGATGCCTGTAACATTGACTTACCATAATAACGTCCTGCGTGAGGGTCAATATTTGGCTAATTTGTTTCAATTTTGCTCTTTTTTGGGGTCAGCGGTGCCAGCGAAAACGTCTCAGCTGCACCACTGGTTTCTGGTGCTCGCACTCTCTCAATATTTTTTTTCCCGTACCTAGCTATCTTGTAGAGTCGCTGTTCCTGGCGTTCGAGTACGTGGCGTAAAAACATTGTGGTCATTTCACCTTCCCTGCTTCTCTTTCAATCTTGCGTTTGACGCCACTGATGCACAAATTAAAGCTTCGGACAGATGGCTGGTACTAGGGAAACATTGTTGCTTACCGGCAGAGCTTCAGCTACACCTATTGCTGAATGCAACATCCAACGTCAAGTTCATGCAAAAAGTACTGCGCACACTGCATTGGGAATGCTCTGCACTCAACATGAAAAAGCAGATATCCGACAAACTAATCCGTATATTTATAGCATTTAGTACGGTTGATGATCAAAGAAGTAGAGAGTTTGAGATAGGGGTCCCAAGAAGCTCAAAGACCCAAGAAACTTGCGACTTGCCAGGGTGCATAAGCAGAACCCAAGCCAATCTTGGGCTCTTGCGTTCATGTTGACCCAAGACCCAGAAATTGAAAATTGACCTGGGCCCTGAAGTTGTTTCGGGTCACCAGCTACACGAAGCAGACGCAGCGCGAACCACGGTGCCGTATGGCCCACATTTCGAATAATTTTTTGTTTTATGGAAGCAAGTGGCACCCCGTGCATTTGACCCAACGCAGCCAGCGTTTTACACAATTCTCGAACTCCGCTGGTCCCCCAAACGCAAGAACAACCTACGCAACGCAGCCTGGGAACCCAGTGTCTCGGGCCCCAGTCTTAGTCATCTCCCGAGAAAACATTGTGAAGGTGAAGACTGCAATTATACTTCTACGCCGGCTATCGCAATTATGGGTACCCTAATCTGCCTTAATTTCTTTTATGTCATCAAAAGGCTGATATTTTTGGTACTCTCTGCAAACGTTGCACAAGATGTGCGAAGAGTGCCACTTGGGCACAGCGCAAGAAAATTTGCGCCAGAGACAATATGAATTGCAAAATCTACGCGTTATATTCAAACTGTGAGTCATGGTTTTAAAGTATTAGCATACGAGTGCTGATCCTACCTACATTTAGCCACTTTCATGAGTACCTGTTCCTTTCACAAAGGCGTAACTGCATTTAAATACTTTTATTGCTTTTTGCATTTAAGGTCCCTTCTTTATGACTAGTTTTCACGACGTTTTGCCTGCACGTTCTCATTTTAACCTGGAAACCTTGTGTTTCTGCGGTGCACCTAATACCGTCCAGTAAATTCCACTTTAATTTGAATTGAAGGATTGATTAGATCTCATAAATTCAAAAAAAAACAAGCCGTCTTGCTCCCTGTACCCTGAGAATATCACTTGCTTAAGTGAAACTTGCTTTTGAAATGTCCGAAGAGAAAGGTTACAGTGGAGCTGGTGGCGTTAGCGCCCTTCGTGCCCGTTCTTTCTTAATAAATGCAAAGCATTTCTTAGCGAACTTCAACAATTTTGCGCGTATATCTCTATCTATCTATCTATCTATCTATCTATCTATCTATCTATCTATCTATCTATCTATCTATCTATCTATCTATCTATCTATCTATCTATCTATCTATCTATCTATCTATCTATCTATCTATCTATCTATCTATCTATCTATCTATCTATCTAGCCACCTACGACTTTGAGCTCTCCACGTTGTTTCAATAATGGTATCGATGCCAAACTTTGTATGACATAACATCACTATATGAAGAACACATTTGACTAGCTATAACATGAAAATCATGACATGGATGTCAGGAATGTCACAATTTACAATTAATTGTCCTGCAGCTCTTGCGCTGGTTTCGTTCACATAGCATGTTGAAAAAGTAGTAAGGTAGAGCATGATTGCATGGCGAACACAAGCAACACCCCCTAACATAAAAATCATAACATGCGTCTCATGTAACACCATGACTGCATGCCAAGCTCGTGATGGCTCGCGGGCGTTTCGCTAGCTTTACTTAGACCAAATTTGGTATTAAAGAACGTGAATGAATGACGCTGGTATGATACTGGTGCAAACATGATAAACATAAAATTCGTGTCATGTAACAACATGGCTATATTCTATGCTCATGTTACACTCACGGCCGTTTCGGTAACTTTACTTATACCAAATTTGGAATTACGGAACGTGAATGGATGACAAAGGTATGATACTGGTCCAACCAAGATAAACATGAGATGCGTGTCATGTAACAACATAACTACATGCAATGATCATGATACGCTCACGGCCGTTTCAGTAGCTTCACATTACCAAACTCGGTACTACGGGACGCGAATGAACGACATAGGCAAATGACACATACAATATGATAATCACGACGAGCGTGTCATGTAATAACATGACAACATGCCACACTCATTATGCGCTCGCGGCAATTGAGCGAATTTGACATATGCCAAATTCGGTATTTCGCCATGTCAATGCACGACGAAGGTATGTGACTAATGCAAAAGTGACAATCATGAAGTGCGTGTCATATGAGAAGATAACTTCATGCCACAGTCAAGGCGCCTGTACATATCGACGTGTCACGGTGCACGAGCTCACGAGTGTTCATTTCTTCGGGGGACGCCGGCATTGCCACGCCATGCACCGGCTCTTCCTAGGTGCGCGCCGCGCTGCGTTGCTCTCACGCATGAGCGTTTCAGCGCGTCCGGTGTTCATCTGTCATGAAAAGAGCGAGACGCAGTGTTGTTTTGGTAACGCATCAGCGCGAAATGGAGCATGTCACATATCAGGCCTGTTGCCATCGGGCCGCGCCGACGGACGCTGGTTGTGCCGGTCGCGCCTGGCATCAGACTATAGAGTGCTTGCGTTTTGATAACGTAGCGTCACTGTGTCCAGCATTCGCGCGCGTAAACGCTACATTTCGGTATATTGGGCCCTTCATAAAGCACTCGCGGCCGTTTTGCTAGCTCCACATGTACCAAATTTGGTGTTACGTGACGTCAATGGATGGCAAAAGTATATGAATAGTGCAAACATGATAATCGTGACACGCGTGGCATGTATGAACATGACAACATACCACGTTTATAGCGTGCTCACGGTCGTATCGCTAACTTCACATATTCTAAATTTGATATCACTGACGTGAATAGATGACGAAGGTAAATGACACATCAAAACATAATAATCATGACACGGAAGTAATATACGACATCATTTCCCTCCACCTCGTAACGCTGTGCCGATTTTAAAGTGGCATATCAACCTTTCTCATTCGTGCTTCGCATCTCATTGATTACCAGTGTATGTAGGATCTGTCATTTTTTTATTTTTATTGCTCTGTTTCTTTATAATCCTCAGGCCTTCTGCCTTTTTTATTCTCTCTTACAGATGAGGCGGCGGTTGAACAAGCTCTACAGGAGGCTCTGGACGTTACAGAGTCTTTCCTGGAAGGTACGGGACTGGCGCTTTCGCCGGAAAAGTCGGAACTCCTGCTGTACAGACAGGCTAGACAAGGCGTTAGGGGACTCACCCCTCTCGATCAGGTGCCCATTAGCGTTTGCACCAAGGATGGTCGCACAATTCCTAGAGTCAATTCTATGAAAATTTTGGGGCTTTTATTAGACTCTAAGGGATGAAACGCAAAGACTATAGCCCATCTCACCACAAAAACAGAGAACATTCGGAGATTAATTATGCGGGTGTCCAACAAGAAGGGCGGCATAGGCGAGGATATCCTCCTTAGGGCCCACCACGCTTTCCTCATGAGCCATATCATATACAAAGTGGCGGCTCTCAATTGGACCAAAACGGAAAGGGATAAATTGGACACGCTCATGCGCAAAAGTGTCAAAAAGGTGCTCGGCGTCCCAATCGCGACTAGCACAGAAAAACTCATGAAGTTGGGAGTGCACAACACCACTTCGGAATTAATTGAAGCGCAAAGGTCAGCACAAATAATTCGGTTATCGAGTTTCAAAACAGGAAGAAAACTGCTCGATGCGGCAGGCCTCCGTCCTATCTTCAATCAGGGAGAAACTACGCAGCTTGATTATCAAACAAGGAATTCCTTTATTGTTGACCCTCTTCCACGAAACATCCATCCCCAACACAATAAAGGTCGTAGGTTGGCGAGGGCTAGGGCTTTCATAAAGAACCACTCCGGAACAGAGACATTTGTGGACGCGGCGCGCCACGCCGGCGGCAGCAGGTTTTCCGTGGCAGTAGTCAATGACAGGGGAGAACTTGTCTCGGCAGCTTCAGTGAAGACCTCCTTGGTCGATGTAGCAGAACAGGCTGCTGTAGCGCTGGCATTACTGGACACGAAACGCACCACGGTGTACACCGATTCCCGAGCGGCCGTTAGGGCGTTCGCATCGGGATTGATAGCCACAGAGGCAGCCAGAATTCTCCACAGCAAACCCTCCTCAGACGTTATTCATCACATAGTCTGGTTTCCCGCTCACATGGGATCAGACGTACAGCCGGGTCACCTGAACCCAAATGAGATAGCCCACGACTGTGCGCGAGGTTTCACAAGCCGCGACGGGGTGGTTTGTCGGGTGGGTTCCGGAGAGCTCGTCCACAGTGATCCTCTCGTTACTTTTCACGAGATAACATCTCATTACAGAGGAGGGCAACAGACTTTTCCCTTTCCCCATCATAAGCTCCACAGATCACAAGCAAGCACGCTCCGCATGCTCCCGACGGGGTCTTACCCCTCTAGGGGCTTTCTGAGCATGCTTCATCCGGATATTGATCCACTTTGCCCAGATTGTGGTGAATTTTGCTCTTTGAGTCACATGATCTGGCAGTGCCCTGCGTTACAGGATTTTAAAACAGAAGAAGACTGGACGACGGCAATCACAGACCCCAGACAAGACGTCCAGCTTCAGGCTGTCCAGAGGGCCCGCGAGCGAGCGGAGAGGCATGGCCTCTCTGTTCCGACATGGGTCTAGCCAACGGCTGGGTGGGGACCTACATAGTTGGCCCGCTGCCTTGCCTCTCAGGACCAAATAAAGTTGTTTGTCCTGTCCTGTCTTACAGATGTCTCTCTATCAATGTCCACATTTCTGGTTTCCCCCTTAATCCTTCTCTTCGTTTCTTTCATTTTCACTTTTCCTTTGATTCTCCATTTCTATCCATCTTATATGATCTTGCCTCTGGTTCTCTCCGGCTGTATCTTTCTTTTTCTTCTATTCCTATGTTTTGCTTTCTAATCCCTTGTTGTACTCCTTCTCCTCCCTTTCTTTCTTATCTCCCCGCTTTCCTTTTTCACTCCCAGGCTATTTTTGCTCTGCTAGCAGCTCGTGCTTGGATGCTTCTAATGAAGGTTCAAATATTACTTTGAGAAGAAATTTTCTCGTATATTTTTCTCTTTTTTTCCAGCCATATATCACCTTTATTTTTGCTGTCTCTGTACTTATCATGTCGCATATCAGGTTATCATGGAACACTTCAGTTGCACGTCGTCATTTTTTATTTTTAACTGGTGTCGCAATCGAATGACTTACCATCACTGTTGCCTCGAATAAGCTGTTAGTGTGGTTGTTTTACACCGGCCACCCATACTTTGAAAAATGGACTGTGCTTGGAACGTCCAATATCGGCCTGTTCGGAAGAACAGCGCTGCGTTTCACTATTTCTGCTCTGATGCAACAGCTGACCTGTGCCTTTTTCTGTTTTGACAGTAAATGTTTTTTTCGCTTTTTGTTAGCATTGGTAGGGGAACCTACAATGAGTGGCAATGACGGCTTGGTTCATGCAAAAGCTGGCACCATAAAGTGCACGAAGAACTGGGGGAACAAAACTAGGTCCTTGATAGTGCGCGAGTCAAATGCTTATTTCTATACGGCACCATTCAATAACTTTTCTTCTTACACCGTCGATTTGTCCGTGATCAGTTACTTCTGGCATTCAAAGCCATATCAGCAGCATCAGAATTTTGATAATGAGGGGACTTGTCATTTCATATTCCCACATTTTAAAAAATGGTTTCATCATTGCATTCCATTGTTTCACGCATGGCGGTCGCTTTTGCTTGTATTATAAGAATTGCCACATATCTAAACACGTGAATGAAGGTCCCTGTCCCGTCACAAAGGAAAGAAAATATGAAGCAAAAACGTTGCGCATTGCCATACAAAAATTAAAGAACAGATGTATACAGACACACAGGCATACATACACACAAGCAGAGAGACTGGGAGATAGGAAGGCAGACAACAGAAATACCAAGAATGTTATTGAGGTCATAAAGAACACTGCCTCAAGAAGGTAGAGCACGGGGCTGCTCCCATGTGGGAACGGGTAGGCCGAGCCTCATCACCACCTCGTGGGTCCACTGGACAGCCGAGAGTTGACGTGCAAGTTCTGAGCTCCTGAGCGCAGAGCTCCATTCCCCTTTGGTCATGTGCTCAGCATTGCGTAATGAAGGGTACGGCCAGAGCATGTGGTCTAACGTAGGTACGGCACCACAATCTGGGCATGTTGGAATAATGCCTTCAATTAACTGGCTGTGGGAACGAAGACTGGGGTGCGATCTGGTTTGAAGCATGCGGAGGGTAGATGCCTTGTCCCTACAAAGTTTCATATCAGAAGGGGGAAGACCCTTTTGTGCAGCTGATAATGTTTGGTCACTTTGTTGAAAGTCAGGACACCATCCCTAAATTTTATTAGGTTGGAGTCTGAAGGCCCCGCAGGCTGTCCAGAACGGTGAGGAAGCTCTCGTGCTCGTGTGTGGGTGATCGCGTTTAGTTTTGACATGGAGGTGAATTGCGATTTTAGATGAGTCGAAAACAGAATTGTGACGTGTTCATAAATATCCCTATGACCTAAGTGCGAACTACTTCAGCCGGTTCCGATGCAGATGCAAAGGCTCGCACAGCCACTCGTAAGACTGTATAGATTTGTTGTCGGGAGTCGTCAAGGAGAGCGAGAGCTAGAGTTACCTGGTCAGCTTTAGCGGGAGTGGTGCTGCTGATAGACACGATGTAAATAACGCAACCTGCGTGGTCAACTGCCACGATCGAGCAGTTGGCTGTTAGACCATAATGCTACTGCCTACGAAGCATGCAGACTCTGGGTTTGTATGAACACTCTTTAGCAATGTGTAACCCCTGGCTTTCCATTTGTTCGCATTGTACTGCTGGTGCACGTTGCGGGGGAACGAAGTTACCATAATGCTCATTCTTTGCTTCTTAGGGAGAGACTGAAAACGTTCCTCTTCTGCCGCATTATACCCTAGGATTGTCAAGATGGTCCTGCCCGTAGCTGAGGAGGAGAGCCTGGCCATCTGATTCGTATGCTGATCCTCGATGATCTCTCCCAACGTGTTGTGCACACCCAACAGCATGAGGTGCTTCATACTAGTACTCGAAAGGACCCCAGCACTTTTTTGATGCTTTTTTTGCGAATCTGGAGATTCTTCTTAACCCTCTTCAGTGCATGGCAACAACGTAAATAATTCGGTTTATTAAGGAAGCGTTGAATAGCATTAACAAACTGTCCGCTCTAGTGCCACCTCTAGAGTTCGAGACCCTAAGGATAAGCCGAATGATGCTTGACGGTTCACCCGTTAGCTTGTTTATGGTGTGCCTATTTGTGCCATTTGCCTCGATAAACATTTCAAGTACTTTGATTACCTCTACCCTTGGCACGTTATGACCAGAGCCAGTGCGAAGCACTATATTTATATCTGAAAGAGAGACGCCGCCTTGAGGCTTCACAACCCTTCTATTGGGTCTGTAGAAGTTTAGATTTAGTTGGAGAGAGTCGGAGTCCAGTATCACCAAGAGAAGATTCAGTGTATTCTACAGCCTGTTGGAGTGTTTCTTCTACTATACCCTCACTGCCACCCGTGCACCAGAACAGTGATGTCATTGGCGTCAAGGGTATGACATATCCTTTGTATTTGCCAGAGTTTCGTGGAAAGCTCACAAGGAGAAGTATTGAACAGAAGGGGTGAGACCACTGAACTTTGTGGCACACCTTTGGAGAGCCAAGAATGAAGGATTCAGATTTCAGATCTTCTATCCTAATCATGACCTTTCTCCTTTTGAGGAAAGAGATGATGATTGCATGTAGTGTAGGCCTAAAGCCAAAACTAGAGTTGGATTTGACAATATAAGCTTGAGAGAGATTGTCAAAAGCTTTCTCTAGGTCTAGTCCCAAGATTTCTCTGACATCTCTCGTTTGAACGTTGGTAATTTGGTGTTTTATGAACTTCATGGCACTGTAGGCCGATAATGACGGTCCGAAGCCGATCACGTTGTACGGAAATAAACCGTCGTCTTCAAGATAGAAAGAGAAAAAGAAAAATAGTGGGTAAAGCACGCATGCATTTTGATTCACTTGTTCCTAATGTCCAATTGAAAATAAGCTAGCTATATTTATTTATTTATTTTTGCAGACCACTGTCTGACAGCACAGCTAATGTCCCCCTTGTTCAATGGTTAACTTTTCTTTTTCAACTTTAACGCGTAAAATTTAACGTGCTGTTCCTTGGCGGCGGATATGTTCAGTTCACTTCAGTACACCATATCTAGCAGTCTGGCAGAGAAATCTCACCTGTTAGAAAGATGCATACGTATACTTTGCGGCTGGTTCCTTAATGCAGTGGTTCCAGTTAATCCTTTTATCTATGTATATGCATGACGGCTATAGGATGCATGTCGGAGGTTCTGATACTGTACAAAGGGTTTGAGCACAGTTTCATCCAAAATTTCGACAGTGGGCCCCTCGGCTGACAAAGGCTGGTCCCACGGCCAAAACACCTGATTGAAACAAAAGGTTACAAGCTACTCACATCATCCAGTTTGTATAGGAGAGCAGTCCGATGTCTTGCGACTGGATGTTGAAGGACATGCTGATGTAGTGAACAGCCGCATCGATCGCCACACCTGATGGAGCCGTGGTTAGGCTGGCCAGTCCACATGTTAGCCTGCACACAAAAAGGCATTCTGTGTTGAAATGCGCCGACTTCAGAAACGCATTAAGGAAAAGCATGAAGCCATGAAGACAATGAAAAACACCACTCATGCAGCCAGAGAAGACAGAGCTGTTTTTTTTTGGTGACAAAACCGATAAGCAATGTTGTTGCTTCGGCGAAATCTAAAGAGGCGCGCGCGTTGTTTAAAGCCAAATTTGCTGTAGGTAGGCCATTGTGCCCATGTTGAGAAGTTGGTCACAGTGGCTCCTCTTGGCAAACATGACGTATTGTTTTTTCTTTCTTTGATCGAACGGTGCCCTTTCCAATTAAACTTCTAAGGTATAGGAGCAAAACTTTATCACTGTCAAAGATGTCTTGAATGGGTGGTCAGCAAAGGTGCCAAGAAAAACTGTGATGCTGCAGTGAGACGAAATGTTTACATCATCTTCGAGCACGTTAGGAGAGGTTTTTCTTTAAAGACATCGCTTTAACAGCAAACCTGTTTAGGCTATGAATAAAATAAAGCTCACAGATCAAATTCCTCGCCAAGCAAGGACGTCATCTGGCATCGCAGTGTCTTCGAGGTTATAGCGCGCTGTCGGCCACCTTGGCCAAGCTGCACCCACCTGCTTTTGAACAGCGTCAAACCATTCTATCGTCCTATACCATCAGTTACAATGTAGATAGCAGGTGCGTCGAAATTGCTTCGTCATGGGTAGGCTTAAACAACTTTCCGAAAAGCCGCGTAAACAAGAACGAAAAATTTTCAGAACCCACGTACAGTGGGAATCAATTATATGCGAAGGACGAATGAGATAGGTTGATATGTCACTTTAAAATCAGCACAACATTACGAGGTGTAGGTAAACGATGCCGTACACGACTTTCGTGTCATGATTATCATGTTTGGATGCGTCGTTTACCTTCGTTATCTGTTCACGTCACGTGACACCAAATATAGTATCTGTGTAGCTAGCGAAACGACCGCGAGCACGCTATGAGCGTGGTATGTCGTCATGTTCTTACATGACACGCGTTTCAGGATTACCATGTTTGACCACTCATTTATTTTTCTCATCTATTGACGTCACGTAACATCACATTTGGTATATGGGGAGTAAGTAAAATGGCCGCGAGCACATCATGAAGGGCCTGATACACTCCTATATAGCGTTGAAGCACGCTAACGCTGGTCACAGCGACGCTACGTTAGCAAAGTGCGAGCACTCTAGAGTCTGACGCTAGGCACGACCTGTGTGACCAGCGTCCGTCGGCGCGGCCCTACGGCAACTCGAGCGAATCGCCACGTGCTGCTTTTTGCGTGGATGCATTACCCAGACAAAACGGCATCTACCTCGCATCGTGATGGAGGGAAGCCGGAAGCGCTCAATTGCGCTTACGTCAAAGCAACGCAGCACGACGCTCGCCTGCGAGTATATGGCAGGACCGGCGCCTGATATGGCAATGCCGGCGTGATGCGACGAAATGAATGCGGGTGAGCACGCGCCCTGCATCACGTCAAACTTTATTCGTGCCTTGACTGTGGCATGTTGTCATGTTGTCACATGACACGCATTTCATGATTATCGAGTTTGCACCAGTGACATACCTTCGTCAACCATTGACGTGACGTAGTTCAAATTCGGCACGCATATGTGAAGCTAGTGAAATGGCTGCAAGCGCATCATGAGTGTAGCATGTAGCCATGGTGTTACATGACGCGCGTGTCGTGATTTTAATGTTCTTGATGTGTCATTTACCTATGTCGTCCGTTCGTCTCACGTAATAACGAATTTGGGACATGTGAAGCTATCGAAATGGCCACGAGCGCATCATGAACGTAGCATGTAATCATGTTGTGATATGACATGCATCTCATGATTATCATGTTTGCATCGGTCACATACCTTCGTCATCGATTCACGTACCGTAATACCAAGTTTTGTATATGTGACGCTCGAGAAACGCCCACGAGCGCATCGTGAGCGTGGCGTGTAGTCTTGTAGTTACAAGACACTCATGTCATAATTTTCATGCTAGGGTCTGTCGCTTGTGTTCGTCATTCAATTATGTCATACCATACTAGTTTCGCAACATGCGATGTGAAAGAAATTACCTCAAGAGCTGCAGGAACATGATATGTAAATAATGACATTGATGTAATGTGATGATTTTCATGTTATGACTAGTCAAATATGTTCTTCATACAGTCATGTTAAGCCATATCAAGTTTGGTATTGATACCGTTATTGAAACAGTCAGGAGAGCTAAAAGTCGTAGGCGGCTAGATAGATAGACAGATAGATAGATAGACAGATAGATAGATAGATAGATAGATACGTTCAATGTCGCCGAAGTTCGCTAAGAAATGCTTCGCATTTAAAACGGGCCGCAAAGCTGGATAATGCTTGGGAACATTGAACCTAGTATACTGCTGCCATTTGTTACTGGTGAGCGGGAGATACAAGATATCTGACTAAGCAAAGAGAATACAAGCAAAGTCGCCACAAATCGACGTTATGTTTGCATGTGGTCATGAATTGACAGCGTAGAAGTCGCCAGGGCACCACCCCAAAGGGAACTGGTCATAGCGACACCTTTTCCCTTAAGTATTTGGGGCCACCTAACGCATTATGAAAACTCAAGTGATGCCTTGCCAGGGATACCTAGCTCTTTTTTGGGCTTCACCTTGTGATGCTTAGGCTGTTTGTGATAGTATGGATGGCCCATTGGCGGGCGTAATAACATCAGCAGTGGCTGGCGATGTAATTTTGAGAGGACGGTGGGTCATGGAATGGATTGAATGTGACACCAGCACAGAGTGGGGCAGTTCATTGATTGATATGTGGGGTTTAACGTCCCAAAACCATCATATGATTATGAGAGACGCCGTAGTGGAGGCCAGCGGAAATTTCGACCACCTGGGGTCCTTTAACGTGCACCCAAATCTGAGCACAAGGGCCTACAACATTTGCGCCTCCATCGGAAATGCAGCCGCCGCCGCAGCCGGGATTCGAACCCGCGACCTGCGGGTCAGCAGCCGAGTACCTTACCCACTAGACCACCGCGGCGAGGTACAGAGTGGGGCAGTGACGTCTCGCTTAGGCTGTGGCGGGTAAGTGATCTTGAGGGCTGTTATTTGTTGACAACCATCTCAACTAATGAAAGATGAATGTTACTTACCTATCTATTATTTTCATCATTGTATAGAGAAGTTATCTTTCTTCTTCACTTCGTCTGAGGTGACCACTTCAAGCTCAACGCGACTCCCACTTCTTATATATGCATTTAGTCAGCGTTAGCTATGTTGATGGCAGTTATTTGAACTTATATAGTGACGACGGTTGCCGATTGGTCAGAAAAAGAGCAGTGGTAGCAGTACCTACCTAAGACATGCACAAGTAGGCATAGACACCAAAACTACGTGAAGCCACAGCAAGAGCACGTGCAGCCGCTATCGGCGCTCTCAATCTAACACATTTGGCAGCTGTGACCCCTTCACGTAAAAAAAATAAGAAACTCGCCTGTGTATAGGTCTGACATGAGCAAGAGCGTCTGTGCTATTGAAGCTTACAAGTGAGCAAGCACACAAGAATTAGATCATTCAAACACAACGCAAGCCTGATGCACTCCACTGCGAATACACGTCATCTAAGCCCTCCCCCGGGGCGTAGTCGAAGTTCAACCTCATTTATTTATTTCATAATATACAAAGAGTACGGCTCAATTATTCATTGTAACAGACTGAAAACTATGTACTAAAACATGCTGTGTCAATAAAAAAACTCCCAAGCATTTCCCCAAGGGTGAACATGGTTAAGTGCGAATGCACGGGGTGATGCTATGAGGGATATTTATTAATTCGCACTATTATATTTATTATTCACACTATGGTGCCTTTATGGTGTAATGGTTCCTGGAAATCGCAATTTGATCACACGGGGGAGTTTACGTTAACTCACTGGCAAATGCCAACGGATTTTAACTTTACTCCCCCTCATAGCTTCACCCCGTGCATTCGCATCTAACCATGTTCACCCTCGGGGAAATGCTTGGGAGTTGTATTACTGATGTTGATGTATAAAGTGTAATTAATGAATTTAAGTGTTGTTTGTCATGAAGCATTTGTACGCAGATACATTATATATGAAGTATTATTTATTTACACTTCACGATTTTCGTACGATGCAATAAATGCACACATCGCGAGCGCGTCACACACACACACAAACTACAATACAGATTAATACCTATTCGTGTTATCGTTGTAGCTCACGGTTAGTACCAGCGCTTTGTGATCCGAGAATTGTACGGTGAGCGGATCCGGCAAGACGGAGCGGACCGTACAGTTCCTACTGAACGCCAAGTCTATGAAGCCACCGTTGATCGTGGTCGGAAACTCGAGAGACATACACGTCATCGAGTAATTGTTCAGCATGTGGTCCACCAACCAGCCATTGTCCTTTCTAACGTCCACGTTAAAGTCACCCCAAAGGAACCGAGGGACGCGTGCGCACAGACTCACTTTCCATCGCCGCATCCATGTGCTCCAAGACGTCATCTCTCGAGAGGTTCGGGGCCAGGTAGACGGTCACAACCAGGACGGCATCGCTGGAATAGGCACTGGTGTAGACGCAGGCGCACGGCGAGTCGTCTCGGAGCGGCGAAGTACACACGGCATGCGAGAGGACGTTGGCGTAGACGTGTCCAACCAAGCACACGCCGCAGTACTCGCCCCAGCTTCCACTCCGGGCAAATGAGCATGGGTCGTCAGTGGGACACGTTCGTGGCGATGCATCAGGAGCGAGGTCGGCAAGCTGTAAGACCAGGAATTGGGCCCGGTCCTGCTGTTGCCTGAGCTCTTCACTGAAGGGCCGGTAGCGCTTTAGGAAGACGTCCACTCCACCAGCCCTTCTCTCGGCGAGGGCCCGGGTCACGCGATCGTAGCCACTCAGGGAGACATCGGCAGCGCAGTCACCAGAGGAGCGGTTCCAGGTCTCCATGAGGCAGAGGAGATCAACACTGGAGAGTACGGGGTCTTTGGCAACGTCCAGTGCATGCGCTGAGAGAGAGCGGACGTTTAGGAGCGGGAGCCTGAACTCCCTACAGCCACCCTCGCACACCCTGCGGAAATGCTGGTCCCTCAGAGCGGAGAGGTAGCGCTGCGTGACGGTGACGAGACGGTGATTCTCGAGCCTTCGAAACTCATCGAGCATGGGTTTGTCGGGGTTTGTCGGTGTCTTGCTTGTGGTAGAAGGTGTGGTCTCCCTCAGCGTTAGTGAAGTATAGTCCGTTGAGGTTGGTACACCGAGAGAGCGCAACGTAGACGAGCTTCTGCGGGTGCGTCTTGGAGTAGTCGTACACGACCGAGGCGTAGGTTCCCCCCTGAGATTTGTGCACGGTGATGGCGCTGGCCTGGACAAGGGGGAACTGCGTCCGTTTACAAGCTATGCCGGCCTTTAGATCTACCGTGACGGTGGCCGACTGCATCTCGATGGGTATCTAGTTCTCGCTGGTCACGTCATAGCCGTTGGAACGGGCCTCGTGAACGGCCCGAGCGGCGCGCGCACGCGTGAGCTTTCCGGTACCGGAAACATCAAACTCGAGCCACAGTCGCCTCACGCGCGTCTCTTCATCCCCGTCTCCTTCTCCTTCTTCATCTACTCCATCTCCATCATCGGGCAACGGGCCGGCGAGCTTACACAGGCGCAAGACTCCAACCGCACCGTTGACCAGACCATCCACGAGATCGATGTTATGAGTCATCATGTAGGGCTTGCCAACCACGGCCATGACTTCCCCGGGCAGATTTGCAAACTCGCTGGGAACCATGCGGGCAACCCTCCGCTTGGCATTTTCGAGCAGATGCGGTGTCTTGCAGCCGAGGTACCGATCACGCGCGCGAAGCACCACGAAGTCGTCCTGCGAATGGGCCACGGTCTCGTTGAAACGCGTGATATCGCGTTCGAGTAGAAGATGCGCACGGCCGAGGGCGCGCGCTCGGCGGCTTCTTCAACCGTGACGAACCTGGATTCGAGAAGCTTTACTTCTTCGGGCTCGAGCGCGCGGCCGTCCCCGATCTTGGTGAGGACCGCGGAGAAGGTGACGTCGGACTGGCGCACGACTCTCACGAGCGGGAAGTATTCGAGATGATGCCGGGTGACAGCGCTGAATCCGAGGAGACCATCAGCACTGCGGGGCCACTTGAAGATCTCGCTGGCACGCACGGGTGGCAACTGCCGCAGGTCCCCGCAGAGGATGACGTCCAGTCCACCGAAGGGTTCGGTGAGTCGCTGCTGTTACGCTTCATTTTACGCGAACCCCTTTGGGGCCCAAATGCAAGACCACGGACAGCGTGCGAACGCTTCCGGGCCTGTAAACGTATCGGGGGTAGAGGCGCAGAAGTGTATGCCCAGACGCCGAGGAACCTGAGACGCTGCTGCCGCGAAGGTCGTCATGTGCTGTGCGTGAGAACGCGGTGAGCTCGTGGCTCATTCGCACCTGGCTCTTGAGTGTGGGAATGCCGGTGGTGTGATCCGTGGCGCGATCAGTCGCGTGATCGGTGGCGTGACCAGTGGCGTGGTAGGTGGTGCGAACACAAGGTGTTCTATATTTGGTCATGTCTGGAGGCGCCTGACGTCACACAAGCGTCTGGAACCCTTTAAAAACGCGCAGGGAGAGACTGGGTGGAGCAGTCTGGATTGAGACTCTGCTGGAACTCTGCTCCTCGGCTTCTTACCTTTGTTTGTAAACTTGAATGTCCACTTTGGTCTAACTAAGTAGTATTAAACTCTTTTGATTTGCTGTTCTGCACCGTCTCGCCGGTACTTCCCTTCTCGTCGGTCCCGATGCAAGTTACGAGCACAACCTGCTGACGGCGGCGGTCAAGAGACACCCGTAACACTGCGTGATTTGGCGCAGACGGCAATGAACCAGTTTGAGTTGGTCGGCAGACATCATACTGACTTCGTCTATGATGTCGCACTTGACTCTGCGGAAGGCACACCGGAAGGTGTTCAGGTCACTAGGTCAGAGTCCACCGTCCCCCATGACTCCAAGACGGGCGTCCTGTTGGTTTCCACGGGCAGCCCGCAAGAGTTGAAGGCACTGTGGACGGTGGTTCCACCCACAGCAACGGTGGCCTTTCCCGTACTGGCGCAGATCACGTATGCGTTGTAGACGGAAGGGACGGATGAGGAGGAGCCGTCTTCCCCGCCAACGGCACCGCAGCAGTCCGCACACGTCCATGGTGAGCTTGAGCACGAAGGTCTTGGAACAACTCGCGGGTCCCATGAAGAAGACCCGCAGCGGAGGCTGCCCCGGCGTGGTCTGACGGTGCAGAATCTCGCGCAGCAACTCGTACTGCTTGGGGTTGGTGCTGCGCATCATCGAGACGTACTCTTCTCGTTCCAATATTCCGCGCCGTTTACGTACCGCAGCACACGGCGTACTGACCTCCTTGAGCAGTCAGAGCAGTCGCTCGTTTGGCAGCACGCCCGCGTACACACTAGCAACCGCATCTCGTCGTTCGGGGATTTGCACCCGCGCGCACCCGTCATCTTCATAACATTCTTCTTCTTGCATTGTTCTTTCTTCATCCTCCTCTCTCTCTCGCCTAAGCCGCAGCATCTCGGCGTAGTGGACCTCCACCATTTCTTGGACCAGTGCATCGTCATCCGCCGGGTTGTATTTTTTTCGTTTTACTTCGATCAACTGCTTGTTGTTCTCGTAGATGGACACATACCTATTACCATCCAACACATAAACCGTTTCGCTTCCGAACGGGACGTATAGAAGGAAATTTTTCCGCATATACGACTCTACATCGTCACCGGGGTTGTATCCGTGGTAGTGTATCACAGCCGGCCGTACCCTGAGCACGTAGCGGCAATCACCCTTCGCCGGCCGGTACTTGCTGGCGAAGTCGGCGAGGCATACGTCGTTGAGGGTAGGCGGCCTGGCCTCGTACTTTTGCACGAGGTTCGCTTTCCAGATGTCGGCGGAGCCCGGAGGGAGCGCCTCCAACTCGGCACGCGTTTTGCGTACGCGCACCCGTTCTTCGGGGTAGCACGTTGGGACGTACACCACCTCCCGGCTCTTGTGCGACATGTCCTGTTTGAGCAGAAACCAGGCCACCTCCTGTGCCGACATTTCAATTCCTTTAAGGATGTCCACACGAGCTTGCGGATCACGGCTTCGATGTCGTCGTTGGGATTCGTTTTGAGGATCTCGGCAACGGTGCGTTTGAGGTTGGACATTCCGCGGTCGGACTTATTGACATAGTCCACCACGTAGGAAGCGCACGCGTATTGATCGAGTATTATCTGCATATCCATATTCGAATCCAAGACCCAGCCTATCCACGCGTTGAATGCATTCACAAACTTCTCCGCCGGGGTCCTTCGTTGGAGGACGCAGGGTCGCGAAAGGCCGGCGCGCAGGACATCCATATACTCCTTCTCGGAGTGCAGGCCGAAAGCGCGTAGGAATGAGGCGAGATCCTCAAAGTCGCCGGACTCGAGGTCCTCGTGCATTTCATCATACTTCTTCTTGAGGGCCTTGAGACGCTGACGTTCACGCTCACTCTCCGCATCGTCTCCCTCCGACGCAGGTAGAAACGGCACCATGATCCTCGTTTCATCACTGGGCATGAAGGGCGCCCCGAACCGGCACTTGGTGCGGCTGCGCTTGTAGCACGTGCGGGTGTGCTGATGCGTCTGCGTGCGCGGCCGCCTGAGAAGCGTAGTGTCGAACGTGAAGAGTTCGGCCACCATCTCGAGGGTCTTGGGCATGGCACCTTTTTTACCGGTGAGCTCCTCGTCGGGCGTTTCTTCGAGCCACAGGATCACGTGCACGTGCGCGCTTCCTCTCTGCTGGAACTCCACCCGCTTGAAGTAATCCCGGATCACGTACGGGCGGAACGGCGAGCAGTCTCGGTGGGCGAGCACGTTCATGATGACGTCGAAGATCCTGTTGATGTACATCGCGCAGGCAACAGGGTCTTCATTCATGAGCTCCACGCGCTCCCAAGCCATCATCTCGGACACGGGCCGAGGCTTGCCGTCGGGCCCAACCCGCAGCCGCTCCAGGGTCTCGAGCCGGCGCTCCCAGTGGACCTCAGACGCGGACATGGTCAGGAACGCGTGCGGCTTGCCCAACTGGCGGATCATTGCGTAAAGTTCACTCCTGCGATCCTGCCAGTACTGGACCGTATTTGGAACGCCCCGCATGAATGCGAGGTCGCGGTCCAGCACCTCCTCCAGGAACTTGTTACCGCCACTCTCGAGCTGCTCGCGCGTGGTGGAACCAGTGGTCTTGTTGGTGCGAAACATCATGTTGCTTTCCGCAACGTTGTACCGCATCACCTTCGCGGCCATGTACAAGACGCGCTCCGGCGTTGCTCCACGCCAGTCGGTGCACCGTATCTCGCTCCTGGCCATGGCGAATGGCGTGAAACGCGGACCGATGATCTTGTGAGGCACGCCCATGTATACGTGGGGAAGGCGAGCTCTTCCGCATACGCACCCATGAAGAGCGCCAGTGGGACGCGGTTCTCACCCGGAGCGAGGTGCAGGCTATGCGACTGATCTATCAGCTTGTCAGCGGCAGCGGCATCGTCCAGTTCACCGCTTCGCTCTCCATCATCTCTCATCAAGAGAGCGCGCGGTCGTTGCTCACCCTCATCATTAAAGAAGATCGTCTTTGACATGGCATTGAAGGCAATGGCTAGTTGCACAGGGTCGTCCAAATCTATGTTCTCGAGGACAGTCTCGATGTCATCCGCGTCGTCTCCCCCTGGGCGCGTTCACCTTCACAAACGGCCGCATCATCGTCATCGAAGACACCCAGCCGACTCCAGTCGATGCGCACGCCGCTAGCGACATACAACGGCGCATGCTTCAGGTGCTTCAACCACGCCAAGGTGTTACCGCGCTTCACCAGTCCGCGCCTGTACGTAGCCAGACTCACCAGCCTCCGGTTCACGTGCACGTCTATCGCAACGCCCTAGGGAACCAGCCGCGGAAGACACTCCACCACGCTCGGAACGTCGATGGGCACGTTCACGATCTGTCCCTTAATGCCGTACTGACCGTTGCGCCGCGTGAGCCGCCTGATGCTCATGAAGGGGAGTCGTGGCGAGATGAGGCGCTCTTCCAGCGGGTTCAGATCGGGGAGGTTCGCGGGACGAGGCGGGTACGCGTAGCCGTGGCTCTTGCTCAACGGCGGAACCCGCCCGGCCAGCAGGGACTCTCGGCAAGACGCACACACCCGGAACGCACCGAAGGGAGCCAGCCGCGAGTCTTGCGCATCCATGTCGTCGCATCGGTGTTCGCCTGACCGTCTTCCGAACTCGTTCCAAAGAACCCGCAGCGCGTTCAACCTGTTGGTCTCGTTCTTCACGCCGGAAATGTAGCTCAGGTTGTTATCGAACCACAGCCGGTCACACATGGCGCAGCTGTGACCGAAGCTGCGATCCACAAAGTCGCGTTTGAAACGCGTGTCCGGACGAGCAAAGTCCAGGGCTCACACCCTCTCCTGCGTGGCACGTTCACTGGCTCGAACTGCTTCGAGAACGTCCACTCGCCGTTGACGATTGCGAGCGGCGTCTTGACGCCGGCCTTCATCGCCGTTCTCCACCTGACGCTTGCGTTGTCGTTCAGCTTCATGGGCCACGTTCGCGGCTTGATGCTGACGCCTCATCTCGGCCTCGCGAGCGCGCAGTTCACCATCCGCTGCACGCTTCGCCCGCTTGACCTCGGCCTCGCGAGCGCGAAGTTCGGCATCCTCTGCATGCTTCGCCCGTTTGTCCTCGGCCTCGCGAGCACGCAGTTCGGCATCCGCTGCACGCTTCGCCCACTTGCACTCGGCCTCGCGAGCACGCAGTTCGGCATCCGCTGCACGCTTCGCCCGCTTACGTTTGGTCTCACGAGCCCTTCGCAGCGCCGCTTTGTCTTCCAACGTCGGCGAAACCACCGCGGTACCGTCACCTCCAACGACGGGTGCAGTGCTGGCATTCGATTGTGCTGCATTCGTTGTTGATGGTAGCGTTGCCTCCGGGACATCCATCGCACGACCCGCTTTCGACGGGAGACTGAGAGAGAAGGCGGGCGCGCGAGAGAGAGGGGTGCGCGCGCAGCTGCAGCGGGCGAGAGCGGACGAGCGAGCGAAGGGGGAGAGGCACGCGCGCAGCGGCGTTAAAGATATAAGGCGCGTTACTGACACCGATATCAGCGTCGCGTCCGTGGCTTATTCGGTAGAGCGTCGCGCTGCGGCCCGCCAAGTCCTCTTTCTTTTAAAGATAGAGAGAAGACTGCGGACGCCGCCGACGGCGGTGGATGGTTTGGGGTCGCTTATAAAGTGTATTCACACTTAAAAAGACGAATATATTGGAGATCATACTAATGATTTCCATTCGGCACATCTTGAAAAGCCACATCATACTAAAGAGACTAATAAACAAAGCTGTGACCCACACTGGCGCTGATGTATACGCTCAATAATATGTCATTGTAAAAACTGAATAGCATACGCATGTAATAAGCATACAATAAAACTAGAAATGAAAGGTAAAGAGAACAGTAAAAGAAAAGGGAACTAGTAGATGAAGGGTGTGGGGAAAGTTCGATGGCTTATTCAAATACAACGTTGCCATGATTCTGATAATGAGTCGAGGTACAACTAGTGTGGTGATACAAAAGAGCCCACATGCTGTGAGCAAGTAATCTGAGCTAGGAGCGAATTTAATAGGTCTACGTTTGAAAGAAAAAAATGGGCACTCGTGTCTTCCCACAGGGGGAATACAAATAAATGCGTCATAGAGTGGAGAGGGGGTTAGCATGAGAATGCTGCGTAATTGGGCCTTGCTTGGGAATGCTTAATTAGTATTTTGTCTTTATTATTCTTATTTATTGAACGAGGGAGAACCAAAGGGAGTGAGTGTACAGTTAAAGTGTGTCTTTATTGCTTGGTGCCATCGTTGTGCTGGACGGAGAGGAGACGCCCTTGAATGAGTACCGTACGCGTGCCCCGCCGCCTATATGCACACCGCCCGCGTTTCGGGAAGACGAGACGGGGCACGATACGAGCCAATAGTGTGCATTGGGGGTGTGGACAGCGCCGAGGCCGGAGCGTAACATCGTGAGACAAATATTTGCCCAGCATTAAAAAAAACTCACACTGTATCCACAGAGTAAATGATAAGTGGTGACAAGTGTCAGTCCGTCTGTCTGTCCCTCTGTCCGTCCGTGGGTATGTCTGTCTGTTCACCCGTCTGTTCACTCCAGTCACACTGGAGCACGATTTGAACGGATGAATAGAAGGAAGCTTCACCTCACTCATCATTTCCTGCGTGGGTTTGCTGCGAATAGACCTTTTCAAGCACACTAGCGCCGCCAACGGGCGCGCAATCGCTTACGGAAAAATTTGGTATGCCGCAGCAGCCATGGCGACGAGCGCGCGGGCCTCACGCTTAAACTTGACGTTTGCACCATGCCAGCGCTTCTGAGCTCAAATGAACTCGGTAAGGTTGAATATACTACTGCGTGATTCGCACACCAACTTCAGTGTTTGGCTGGGATGGTCTGTCTACGATTTGCACGTGTCTCCCTGTTTGACCAGCTGAGCGGCTCAAAAGAGTCAGTTTATTATTAGTATCCTTTTGCGTCAGTCTGCCTTCAGCATATAAGAAAAACAGTATAACTTTGTTCTCAAAAAGGTGCAAGTACTGTCCATAAAGTCGTGAATTCATTAAGGATTATTGTCTTTTGACACTGCTTATATGTAAATTGTACGATTCTGGTATCTTTAAAGAGTGCTTTAGAGATAAACGCACAAGAATGCAAACTCGAGCGACTTAGCATGGGTTTATCTTGACTGAATAGCGCCAAAGAGAGTTCCTTTCCTTCGTCCTCGTCCCGTGGGCGCTGTTAAACCAAGATGAAAATAGGCGCAATTTCGTGAAATGAAATGCATTCACTGGACCACTGCGCGTCGCTCGCAGCTTCCACACCTACACACTTCCCTGGGCACTGTAACTGCAGGTTGGAATGAAGCCTACAAGGCAAAAAAAAAGAAGTAGGACAAGGAAAGAGATACACACACCGGAAATACCCATTCATGACTGAATGGTTATCGCACGTGTTAACAAACATACGTAAAAATGGGTGTTCATCGCGCATGTCACAAAAAGGTGCAAAAGGACTAACCACTGGGCGTGTTTACAGTTAATTATAAAGTTCCATTTCTTGTGTTGTAGCGATAGTGAGAGTTGATCGACTTTAACAAAGTGCGGTGTTTTATATAACATACGTCTCCGAGATTTCTCGCGTGGTCTGGCTAGGGGGACTGTGCAAGATTACCAGGCCTTCAAAGGTGAAATTGCATGACTGAAAAAGCGAGGTGGGGTGAAATGGCTCCAATCAAAAAATTTTGATGCTCTCCGAGGCGCGTGTTCTTACAAAACCACTTTGACCGATGTATATATGTGAACAAAAGGGGAATTGACTCGCTTGCTGGATTTCGAGCTGACCGGTCGTGCGCTCGCGCGCTCCGCGCGCTTGCGATCTCCCGCGTCAGCGTGGCTCTGGCCGACTGGACTCGCCCTACGTCATCTCCTGCCGCCGACGACCTTCCACCTCCGACGACAGTGCAGCTCTGATTTACTGGACTTGTTCTACGCCATCCACCGACGCCGAAAGGAGCTCTCGCAGGTGCGCCCCGTCCTCGGACTCCAGTGACCGTGCTCCATCTTTCCTATCTCTTCTATCCCCTCGATTTGTCCTCGCTCGCTGTGGCTTACCACACGTCTCTTCTTCTCTTCTCCTTCTTCGGCTTTCCCACATCTTTACTCCTATCCTTTTTATCCCTCCTCACCCCCATCCCTCGTGAGCTACTGTGGCGGTGTCGCTCTTTGAAGCAGACAATAACGGGGCTCGCTTTTCTCTTCTTTTCTCTTTTCATAGCCACTCCGAAAAGGGGAATTCGGCTAGCAACTCTTGCACACAAAATAATTGATAGAGCAGTTGGCCTGCCTTTCAACGTACTTTTGTTTGCTCACTGCAGACCCCTGCGATCTTTAGCGTGCACTATGGAAGAAATGTTAGTAAGCATATCGCACGGAAAACACAACCCTTACCGCGTATCGCTTCCCAACTTTCTTCCAGGCGGCGCAGAGCTCATGCATAGAATAACTGCAATATTTCTTGTCTCTTTGTCTGTGAAGGGCATCCTGATTAATATTTGTTTGCAGTGCGAATGAGTTGCTTACAAACATATGCATTTTGATATGTGCAGGCCGCCGCGCATTCTTGCAGCTGAAAATTATTGCTCATGTAATGTGCGTAAGATTCTGTTTGTTTTTTTTATGCCGGGCGTAAGTACAACATCATCATTATTACTTCTTGAACAATATTGGAATGCACCGACGCAAAATTCAATAGTGCAAGGTCTAACTCAAGATGTAGAATGTACTGCCAGCAAACATGCTCCCCAGACTTATAAGAAACCGCAAATTATTAGAGCAAGGCCCCTCACACGTGAATACTAGTTCCACTCCTTCGTATTTAAAAACCATTAGAACGTGTTTATTTTCACTTTTTTTCAGCACGTGCCTTCTCCATAAAAAAGAGCGCTTTACGGGCAGTTTGTCGTTGAATAACTATCAATTCGTGTTCCCGCTCACATTACTCACTATAGCATGTTTTGACCACATGTATTGGTACGCGAGAACTCGCAGGCCGCTCATCTTCTACGTTCAATGTACACCCATCCAGTGATACCCACTCTGACTGCGTTATTCATTCCCCATTTCATGCTTAGATAAACATGCAGGTGTGTTTGAACCCTCTTCAACAAGCGGCGGCTTGTTTTTTTTTTTTCGTTTTATGCTCGCACGTCGCCAATGAGCAGCGGACGGAGGAACAACCACGGTTCTCTCAGCGTACCCACTTTTCCTATAGTGCTCCGCGTGCCCGCGGAGCGGTGTGGGATTGCTTGAAAATGGTATAATTCTTACAATAACAGCACCATATATTCTCGTTATTCGTCAACACTTTAAAAACTATCAACGCAATCTAGTGATATTATTTGCAATGACATATACACCTAACGCAATCTAGTGATCTTAACAACAGGTGGCTACATAGACACTACCTACGAATGTTGGAGAGCATGGCCCCCATCCTAAGGAGCTTCGCCCAAAAAAAGTGTGTTGCAACGCGATAAACTTAGCGTAATACATGTAACATGGTTGGTTCTACTGAAACAACGACCGAGGGGCCCCAAGTTTTTTTTAAACTGGTTAACATTGTCATGTTGTTATAAACAGAAAAAAAATTTCAAATAATTTACCTTCCTCCAGCGAACCACTGTATGTATGCCTGCCTCTGTACGAAGCGTGGTTACGCGGTGATGTCCTTGAGAAGAATGTCTTCTTGGCCTAGTTGATATTTTGGTATCTGTATCCAATTCTGCTGCTAGTAAAAAACGCACATTGCATATACGAACACAATGACGTGGCTGGCACTTCCTCATGCTCCCTTAGCCAAGCGTGGTCCTTTAATTAGTGGGCTACACGTAGACGGTTGTTGTTGCCACCTCTATTCCAAGTGGAGTATATGTATATTTTTAAGTGCGCTTAGTTTAATTCAAGAGGGCTGGATTGTAAAAATAGAAACCAATCTCGGCCAAGTCAACGTCTTCGTGTTTGTCGCGTGTCTACTGTTTACTAGCGGCAGAACGCATTACTATTCGCGGTCACACCTGGAATACTTTGTGTATATGAACCTGAAAGATGTGCTTTGAAATTTTTCTAAAGCGAGGCAGAAATATCTTTTATGCGAGTTCTAATCTGGTTTGGTTATTCTAACGTAGGTCTAATAGGAACCTTGTAAGCTATTCATTTCAATGAGGGCCAATGTTTCCTCAGTTTTCTTCGTAAAAGTGCAAGTTGTTTAAACGCTGTGGCACAAATTTTTTCTATACGTAGGTCCTACTTAAGTCTTTTTGTTATGGTAATACGTAAGTACTTTAGCATGCTTATTCCGACAAGAAAACGATGTGAAGCTGCTACTAAAGGACACGCAGTCACTTTGAGCACTTCGAAGTCGGCACTTGCACCAATAGTACTTTCTTTCCTATTTTTTGTTGAATTCGGTGCCCGTAAAGCGTTGTCTACAAATCAGACTAATTGTGCACATACACAAAAAAGCATTTTGAACCTCTTAATGCTTGCTCTTGTTGCAAATTGCTTACCCAATGGTGATATACTGAAGAACACCAAGTGACATCGCATCCTTTTGGGCAAAGAATATAAGTGTAATGGTCAGGTAAATAGTAGTGCCATCCATGTTCACAGTGGAGCCGACAGGACCAAGGAACCTGGCCATTCGCGGATCCATCTGCAGTCCTTCTTCTAGCGCAACTATCAAAGAAGGCACCGTTTGTGAGCTGGGAATGAAACCAGACGGACAAATCAATATCACGGACCATGTAATATTGTTACATATATCCAATCTTTGTGTACATAAGAAAAGAGACGACAAGGACTTGAAGAAGTACCGGCAGATCAGCTTGCTCTTCGTTGTATACAATCTATTTACAAAGGTAATCGCTAACACATTTAGGGCAACATTATAATTCGATCAACCAAAGAAACAAGCAGGATTTGGAACAGGCTACTCCACAGTCAACGACAATCATACTATCAATCAGGTAATAGAGAAATGCTCAGACGGCAGCCAACCTTATACACAGCTTTCATACATTATGAGAAGGAACTTGATTAAGTAGAAATATCAGCAGTATTGTAGGCACTGCTGAATCCGGGCGTTGACGAAGCCTATATGAACATCTTGGAAGAAATCTACAGAGAATCAACTGCTACCATAGTGCTTCCTAAAGAAAGCAACGGAACACAAATGAAAGAAGGTGTGAGGCAGGGGGATACAATCTTCCTACTGCTATTGACCACGAGCTTACAGGAGGTTTTAAGAGGCCTAGAATGGCAAGAGTTAGGGGTATGAGTTAATGATGAGTACCTTATTATTCTGCGCTTCGCCGATGACACTGTATTGCTGAGAAACTATGGAGACGAACTTCAACTCATGATTACGTAGTTAGACAAGGAGAGCACAAAGGTAGGACTAAACATTTATTTAGAAAAAACAAAAGTCTTGTACAACATCCTCCGAAGAGAACAACGCTTCGAGATCGCTAATAGCGCACTAGAAGTTTTAGATGATTATGTTTACCGCCCCGCCGTGGTGTTCTAGTGGCAAAGATACTCGGCTGCTGACGCACAGGTCACGGGATAAAATACCGGCTTCGGGGGCTGCATATTCGATGGAAGCGGAAATGCTGTAAGCCCACGTGCTCAGATTTTGGTGCACTGTGAAAAACCCCAGGTGGTCGAAATTTCCGGAGCCCTCCACTACGGCGTCTCTCATATACATATGGTGGTTTTGGGACGTTAAACCCCAAACAATTGCAAAAATTTGCCTACTGAAAACGGGTAGCAACCACGGAGCAAAACCACGAGATTGAAGTAACTAAAAGAATAAAAATGAGGTGGAACACATTTGGCAAGCACTCTCAAATAATGACAGGCAGATTGCCACTATTCCTCAAGAGGAAGGTATATAACAGCTGCATCTTACCGGTACTAAGCTATGTAGCAGAAACCTGCAGGCTTACAAAGATGGTTCTGCCTAAAGTGAGGACACGCATCGAGCAATGAAGAGGAAAGTTGTAGGTTTAACTTTAAGAGGCAAAAAGAGAGCAGAGTGGATCAGAGAACACACCGATGTTAAGGATATCAGAGTAAAAATCAAGAAGATGAAATGGACATGGGACGGGCATGTAGCGAGTAGCCAGGATAACCACCGGTCATCAAGGGTTACTGACTGGAATCCCAGAGAAGGCAAGCGAATTAGTAAAAGGCAGAAAGTTAGGTAGACCGATGAGATTAAGAAGTTTGCGCTTTTAAAATGGCAGCAGCAAGCATAGGACCAAGTTGATTGGCGGAACATGAAAGAAGAAATTGTTCTGCAGTAGACGTAGTTAGGCTGATGATGATGATATCGCACCTTTCGATTTCATCATGGATCGAATAACTGAAACTCAGGCTTACCGGACGCCTATTTGAAAATTTACCAGCAGGCACAGAAGTTGATATCTATACATATGTTACCAGAACGACAGATGTACAGATGTTAACAGAAGTACACAAGTCAACAAACTCATCAGTCAATATATAAAGCAAAACAAATGAGCTGATTGCTATTTTCGTCAGTGAAGTGATCAAATAATCATAATTATATTGCGCAGCCGGAAAGGTACGCAAGTATAAACTTTTAGTTCGAAATATTAAGAATATGTCCCACATTTGTCCTCATGTTGCTGGCAACATGATTTAATTTCAGGAGAGAATGTGCTATCAAGAGGAAATATACAAGTTTTTCAATGAAAGGTTACGCGATTCCCGCAATGAGTTGTCTATTGCTGTCAATGGCACGCCTGTGGTGTCCTGTTGACATTTGCTCGCAAGGTACGGATACAACGTGACTGTTGGCCCGCCGCAGTGGTCCAGTGGCTAAGGTGCTTGGCTGCTGACTCGCAGGTCACTGGATCAAATCCAGGCTGTGGCGGCTGCATTGTCGATGGAGGGGGAAATGCTGTAGGCCCGTGCACTCAGATTTGGATGCACGTTAAAGGACCCTAGGTGGTCGAAAGTTCCGGAGGCCTCCACTACGGCGTCTCTCATCATCATTTGCTGATTTTGGGATGTTAAATCCTTCAAATCAAATCAAATCAACCACGTGACTGTTGATTTCATTACATGGAGATGTATACGACACACCATATTGGCGATAAGCACACTTTACTCCTTTTGGGTCACTTCTGTGTAAAGAGCCCATTCGTTTCCTAATTTTGTGTGACCAGCCAACTTCTCGTGTTATCACTGTCTTGCGCCGGTTGCACTATGTTGTCTCACAATGTTGCCAATATTTTAATAGTTTTTTATATGAGCGCGAAAAAACAGTTTTATCTGGGGCTAACGTCACCACACGTGATAACGTTGAAATCTTGAATGCCACGTCTTCAAACTTTAACTCGCTTTTCCTCAGGTAAGATTGTCAGTAACCCACTTCTGTTATTACACTTTCGCTGGAGTTAGAGTGTTGCCTACTTTTCTACGCAAAAGTCCCCCCATGATGCGCCCGACATTTAGGAACCCTGTTTTGCATTTTTCACCGTGAAAATCCGATGGCACTTTCATTGGTATCACTTCACTGACTTCTCGGCTTTCAGTGACTTCTTTCTGTTGGCTTTCTGAGCGCAGCTTTGTTTGAATGTGATATGTTGGCACGAAGATTCACATAACATGAATGCATCGTAAAGGTGCATTGCACGATCATTTGCTTCAAAACCAATCATGCCTTCATACAGAAACTTTCTCTTGTTCAGATGGTTTATTCACGTTCTTTCTATTGAAATTTTTTACACTGGCATACAATTAATAGTTATTGCTCTCATTGAAACAGGAACGGCTTTGGAACCATGACTGCACTTGCACAAATGATGTGTAGACACAGCGTTTCTTCGTCAACACCTAAATGATTTGTTCGTAGCGCAACAAAAATGTTTTGAAACACGAACAAGGAGAATGCGACCCACACATGGTCTCCCGCCTTTCGAACAAACGTACTTGAACCACCTTTTTGTGCTAAGGATAAATCATTGTCTACCAACTAGCGCGATCATGCACATGTCTTAATATATGCCCATGGTACATTATGCACGCACACGTTGTGATAGCAAATAGCATTATACACTAACAAATGTCTTTCCTCAATTTGCATAACGTTTCTATTTTTTCCTCTAAACATCCTGCTCGCTTTTACAGAGCTTTTATTCAGCCTTTATGAATCCACTCACATAAAAAAGTGCATGTATGCACTTTGGGCGTCTACTTAGCGCTTACCTGGAGGCTAGCCCTAAAGCCATGGATATCGGTTGTATCATGTTTCTAAAAAAAGAACCCAGTTTTCCTTTCGTAATCGCCAGGTATAGTCCTGGTAGCACAACAAGTCCGTGAAGAATGGTTGCCGCCAGGAATGTAATTATATATAATGATAGGTCCCCCGTAAGAATCTGTTGTAAACAGATGCAGTGGATCATTATGAAACTCGAAAGTTGTGCTTGGTGCATTTATTGAGCCAATTCAAGTTTGTTGACAAAAAAAAACACTACTGAGAAGAAAAATAGCGATGAAGGTCTTTTTTTTTTACCCAGCATGCCACCAATATTCACCATGTCTCATTGCTTCTATTGCAGCGAGTAAACGCTGCTAAATTACATCATACAAAGTTATTGTAACCTTGTAATAGGTATGTGTTGTAAAATGGCTGTTGCAAATGTGACTAACTCAATCACGATGTTCGTAGACTTCATCATATTGTTACAAAATAGTATTGTTACTTGTAAAACAAGCTAATTATTTGGGATGTTTTGTTGTTTTTGTTATATTTGTGCTTACGTTCTTACTGCGACTGAATCATGTCATATGTCAATAATATAACTGGTGATTATATGCTTACATATTAGTGAATATTCCCCTATTTGTCGTGTATGTTCAAAAGTGCATTTAAGCCTAGGCGAATAGTGCGCAAAGTGGTCACGAAGATGCACCGCGAGTTAACTTGAGCAAAAGTGAAGGTGACCACGGGCTCGAATACGAGTTGACCAGGCATGCATGCGGAAGGAAAAAAAAACTGCAGGAGGTTGCAGGAGATGTGCGCCCGAAGTGTCGCGAAAGGGTGGTGCTTAGAATCCCTTGAGCTAGACCTGGGTAGAAGGATCACGGTTGCCCGCACTACTGAGTGTCTGGTGGACGTAACAGGAGGAGTTAAACTGATTCGCCTAAGCTGAAGTCTTGACATGAATTTTTTTAGTAATGATTCTTCCCTGAATTTTCCGTATGTCCAGAGAAACAGCGCTGCTATTTATTAATATTGGTGCTCAAGACATTGTGCTGACTTCAAATTTTACCTTATATAAGTGGTACCTGTAGTACATGATAGTACGTGGCCACATACTGACATTGACTGCCCAACATATTTCTGCTATGTCAGCACCCGTTTTCTTGCGCAATTATTCAAGTTTACTCACAGTGAAATGACATTCCATGTTTTTAACGCCACCGCTCGCAGAGCATAGCAGGAAATCATGCAGTACTAAAAGGGCAAGAAGATGACAACAGAGCTGTCACTATGGATTTGTACAGTTTCTGGGGCAATTACAGAGTACATTTGGTAGAAAATGGCAGCAGCACAGTGAAGTTTGAACGATAGAATAAGATATGGAAAGATCAGAATATAGCAGGCCGCAACCCTTTGATTAGAGAATAGCCTCTTGGAATGTTTATCTGCACGCGAAATAGCTTTGTCTAGCCTCTGTAACGCTGTCTCTCCTTGCAAACGAGCTGGGCGGCCGGGTGTTGGCGTGGTGCCAAGTAGGTCATGCCACTGCGGCGCGTTGACGTCACGCTTCTTTTGGAGTTCGTGCTGACTTCACTCTTTCCCTCGCCTGCCACGAGCTCACTGCGGCACCCGCAGCTGCCGCCTCAATTCTTCGCCCACAAAACCTGCCACAACCACCACTCGCTACACCATCAACTCGTCCGTTCATGTGCAATAAACATGACGCGCGCCTAACGTACGCGTTGAAACATGCCTGTACGTGTTACCTACGAGACCTACTCCAGCCATCGCTGCAAACGAATCTTCCAGCACTCACCGCAGACCTCTCGCGTCAGGGCTGTTCCATTCATGACGCCACCCATGCGCAACGTCGCTGCTTCGCATCCCATCAAGGTTCCGTTCGGGGAGATGGTCCAAGTTTTTTCTTTTATTTAAATGAATTGCCTTACTTTGCCTTATTTATTTGAATTGCCTTACTTATTTGAATGAATTGCGCTTACTTCTTTTAACGCTTCGTAACTTCATTCAACCAAATGTAGCAGGACAGTTAAGCAATAACTTGTACTTATACTCGATATTTATGAATATGTATTACTTTGTGTTCTATCCTGCGAGCTTTTGTTTTGTCTCTGTGGGTATAATACGCAGGTATATAAAAATCAATATTTTTAGATGAATCGCATTGGGTTCAAGTATTCACAAAGCTTATGGGCCATCAGTGTATTACTTTTAGGAGTAGAAATAGTGCGTTTTTACGTGCTGATATGCCATTCCGAGATTGACATAGAGCATGTATAGATGGGGTGTTGTTCTTATAGATGCCGATTTCACAACCCACGAGGTGCTTAAGTTGTTTCTAAACTCCTGCTTACGCCTTTTATTGTAACTAGTTCGTTCAGGTATTTTTCTTGACCGTACATTATTGCATACATCTAGAAATGTCTGTACATGCAGATGAATGAACGAAGGAAGAAAGTTTATTTGCCCATTCTTTTTGCGAAAGTTGACGCCGTTCAAAACCAAGAGATAATAAACTGTAAGAAACAATACGATATCTTAGATGTAGTAATCATGATATAAACGTGAGGAAGTTACAGAGTAGGAAAATGCAACTTGCTGCCGCGAGAGACCGAATCTGCCAACTTGAAATAACTCGCCTTACAGTCTACAAGCTGCGTGGTGGTGGGGTACTACACCTTTCAGAACGACGAATAAAGGCATTGTGGACGCTTCCTCACTGCACAAAATTATGATAATCTATGACGTTGTGGGCACCATGCATGTGTGGTTTTAATGGTTGGTCAAACAATAATAACTGGTAGGTTGGGTTTCTTTAAGTATTGTCGCAGATAAACCAGCCAAAGGAGTGTTCCCACTCGACGTGCGGTCGAGCGTTGCTGACGGTGGAGAGGGCAAAGCAAGAGAGAACTGTGTTGCAAGCGGGTGGCCGCTGCGGCGAACATGCTGTGCTTAAGGGAGAGAGTGACGTCAACTCTTACCGTTGAGAAAAGCATTTGAACACCTGCGGTGAGGGGAACGCGTTGCGGCGCGTTCATATGGACGCACGTACGTACGGCGTTACACACGTGAGTCAAATAGTTGCTTCACACACACACACACAAAAGAAAACGAGCCCTCACACTTTCTTGATACATAACAAGGTATTCTTTTTGAGGCTCAGGCTATTCAGGAAGTAAAAGGTGGGTTATTGGTCAGCTGTCTGTTCCTGAAAGCATCCCGTAATACATGTCTTCAGCTGGCTGAAAGGCGTTCAATATTCCTATGCTTAAGGGTGGCGCTCATTAACACTCCCAAGGTTCGATATGAATAAGAGCAAAAAAATGGATAGGTGGACAACCAGCGTAGGTAGCTCAATCAATAGAGCGTTAGACGCGCGAAGCTAAATTTGCAGATTGCCTCTCTACCGGCGGAAAGCCATCTTTTTCCCTTTATATTTCTTCATTTTATACTTTATTACTACGTATAGCATCCTTTATACTTTGCTTGACTTGAAAGACTGTTAGTCCTGATTGAAGTTGCACACACTCAAAATTTGCATCAGCTTTTTTTTTGCAAATGCAATGTGTGGAGAGCTACAGTGCCTATTTAGTAGCCGTAATTACTTTCGTATTCGTTTGTCTAAATTTTATTTCGTGATAATACAAATATGTAACATATTTGTATTATCAGAAATACAAATATTAGCCGCAAACTACGAGCACCCGATGCGTAAGTGACGCGTGAAAGCTCGTTGTTTAGTTTGTGCACTTTCCACGTGCACCATTGATGTTTCACTGCCGACTATTTCGAGTATAATAGCACTGCCTTACTTATTAAAGTAAATCTGCTGCAGTAAGCACTCCGGCAAGGCAACAAGGTTGACGGGCGAATGCCGTGTCTTGGTGGAGCCAAAATGAGGCCAACAAAATAGATAACGCCGGCGTGTATTTGGTGCTCAAGCTACAAACCACTGATGCAGCTACAAACTGCTAAAAACCGCCACAAACTGAAGTGCCGCACGCGTGGGCGCTGGCGTAGGTCCCAGGAGCCCGCACCATGCTGTTTCTCTCCATTAGTGACGACTTTTGAAAGCGCGGATGATGAGTAACAGTGTTGAGTATGGACTTGTTTATATTATCTTTTCGCGTGACTATTGATGCGCTATGTTTAGGTTTAAGTTAGAAATTTGTTACCGTACTGAATAAATCATGATTATGGATGATGCTCGTCCCAATGGATAATTACCTTTAGGCGCCAACGTGACTGTCTCAACATCAAACGGTGCTATAGCTATGAAACGCCCATAGAAATTGCACCAACTCCCCTTATATCACTACACAATGGGCAGGACTTTTATAAAGACAAGTTTCACTTTTGTGTTATACCGATTTATATGAGAGAGGAATCAGCCATGTATTTTTTACGTTTTCAATTGAGTTGTTCAGAATCTTGCTGCTGCACTTTGCTTATTATAAAACTCCTGTTTAATACTTCTAGCACAGTTCATCATAAAAAATCAAAAAGAACATTAGCCTCAACTATATTTTGATGGTGAAAGTGTGGCATACGAATAATTTCTTAAACTGTGCAAGGAGGGTGTTGGGTACGACTCGCACCATGTGAAATTGTGTTTTAAATTCGCTTGATAAAACTGACGAGTCCGTCTAAGAGTACCACAAAGGAATTACCTCAAAACCCAAACACTTACTTGTAGGTCTCTTGTTCGGAGTACAAGCGCCATAGTAATTGAGCATAGCCCGACGGGCGCGAACCACATAAGCATATGCGTGGCGGTGACGAGAGTGTTGCTCAAGCTTACGAATACGTTGAGAACGACACTTTGTTCTTGTCTAGACGCTGAAAGGACAAGGCCCAGAATAACGCTGAAACTCAGCAAACCCAGCTGGTTTGTGATCCGGAGAGTGTAAGATCCGATTCGATGATCTGCACCTGTACAAATACGCACCTTTATCAATACCGTACATTTAGGCCCACCTGACATTCACAAGTTTGTCATATACGTCATACAAGGTCTTGGGATATTTTTACGCAGTGTACCTACTCTTCTCTTTTTATTAGGGACGCATTGCGTCTTTACATAATGTAACATCATTAGTACTGCATTGCTACATAAGAATTGTTAGTTTCAATTTGTTCTTATAAAACATATAAACAGGCTTCAATCTAGTTCTGTACACTTTGCTAATAACAACAACAGAGGCTTTAGAGTAGAGTATAGAGAACGTTCTTTGCACCAATAAATACCTGGCGCCTTCATACCACACACTGATCTACAAATTAGAACGCCAGGTGAAAAAAAACGAAAAAGCTGTCCTTCCGATATAACATGGCTGATCACCCAGTGGCGCTATCATATGCCATAATTTCAAGCTAGTGATTCTGGGCCATGCATAACTTACTTTTTAGAGGCGGTGAAATTTCCTTAGGCTGCAAGTAACCCAGTGCATCTCCCAAATGAGTTATGCCACAACTGTTACATCACGCAATGCGAAGGCTTGTTTTGCACGTAATTCGAAAAGTGCCCTTTATCGTGATCGCTGTACGTGCGTGATAGCCGTCCGTAATGAGCTAGGCTACAATGAGGGTTACTCTAGCCGGTCAAGTTTGCTACGATTGTTCAATTTGCAAGGGAGTAAAAAAATGGCAGAATATCCAAGGAGTGAATGATGGAGAGTGGGGCGAAGCATCCGTCCGTCTATTCGTTCTTGCTACCGTCTGTCCAGGCGTGCGTCTGTGTGCCGCCCGTGCGTCCATCCGCCCGTCTGTGCGTACGTCTGTTCGTGCGTCTGCTCGTCTATTTGTGCCTCCGTCCCTGGGTTCGTCCATGCATCCGCTCCTGCGTCCGCCCACGCATCCATCTGTCCGTGCAGCCATCCGTGTGGCCGTCCCTGCATATGTCTGTGTGTCTGTTCGTCCACCTATTCAACACTCCAAGTACCACCATCTCGCATCTTTTCATCATATATTAATCATATAGAAGCACCGCACTCCAGCAAATATTCCAAGGACAGAACGAGAGGAGGCACACGCACACTTTGTTGCAGCTTGCGCTTCGTGTCTACTTTCCACCTTTAACCACCTCGAGTTCATGGTATATACTACTTCACTGTAACTTCACTGTATTCTTGGCACTGCAACCCAATGCTCGCTAAACCTTTCTAAAACCAAGGAGGTTACGCCCAGCGAGTATAACGTAGCAACCCTTTCTTGTCAGATAGTGCTCAATGTACATGACAATGGCTGCTAAGGGGGAATGAGAGACAGGTGAAATCGGCTTTTAGTTAACGCGCACGCTGCCAATTTTTTATTGTTCAACAACGCACAGAAGAAATCTCCCACCGGCACCACCTTAGGGGTCGAAATGTAAGACTGGTTTCACAACACTACTACGACTGCGAGGGACGAACGGGTGCCGTTATAAGGAGCTTCGCCCGTAAAAGCCTCCGTCAAGTTATATTAGGCTACGCACAAAGGGTGAGGCAGCTACAGCACACGTTCTAGATTCTTTATGAGATGTCCACCTACTTTGTTTTTCGACGTTTGCACTTCTGTAGGACTCATCCAGAAGAAATGTCTGAAAAAAGTATCAAAGAAAATATCAGCACTCTCGACTATAACCCTATGTACGCATTGCACACATAAATGTTCTCAGTTTACAATGGGCGTCTCGTAACTTCTCTAGGGCTTGCTTCTATTTAGGTATGAAATATTGTTTCTCCGCGTACATAAGTGAAGAAACGCACCCGTAAAACCTAGGGCTGACGTCATGTCCTAGAACCTATCATGCATGATAGGCGCATCAAAACGCTTTTCTTTTAGAAGCAATTTTATTTATCTACCTTTCAAGACCTCATACTGATAACGATAGAAAGAAGCAAAGGTTTTTATTATAAACAGAAAAATAATGAACCCTTTTTTCAGGGGCATCAGTGCTTCTACTAAAGAATGTTCTTTTGCATTATTCATAGAAGAATGCTATCTGACAAACGTTTCTAGTGATTGTTTACAAGCTTACATACCAGACTGGTCATTCAAACCACGATATTTAAACATATACTACCATTGGCATCAAACAACAGCAGCAGCGGTAGATGTGACCATAGTGACAGTCGGGCTTATTTAATAAAGCTGCGGAGTGTGATTATAGGCCCTCGATCTTGCGAGACCATCACTGGGAACAGGACCGTTAGAACGTTCAATATTTAGACCAATTAACGGAAATATAGTTTAATGAGTATGATTACTCAAGCAGTTAAAAGACGTAAACAGGGATAATCATTGTACTGGTGCTGGGTATTGCATTTTTTTCTGTAATAAAATATTCGGTAATAACAAGGAATATGACGCCGTATTTCTAGTTCACAGGTATGGAACAGGAAACATTGTTGACCAAAATCGCATAAATGAAAGGGCACAAAGTATTGTCATAAAATTAAGCATTTCGCATAGAGTGGAAACAGTTGAGGATTCAAAGACCAGCGTCTAGCCATAATGACGTGGTTGAACGATTACTTAGAAATGTTGAAATAGCGATGCACAAGGTGTGCAGCTAATACACCACTTTGTTGTAGATTTGAATGCGAAGGAATGAAAAAAAGAACAAGATAGAAGTCAGGGAGGTCAACCAGGCATATGCCCAGTTTCCTAATCTACACTGGGTAAGTAGGAAAAGGGAGTATAGAGGTGAGAGAGAGAAGAATGAGAAGAGAAAGAGAGAAGAAAATAGTCAGTACATGGGCTGACGTGCATGCAGCAGTGGTACTGTCAAAAAATCAAAGGTCTTCACATAATTCCGTTTTTCTCAGAAAGCGCAAGAGGGCTTTGATTGCCTTGTGAGCCGGCAAAAGACGAGGACTTTGCTTGAGCACCTCCGGCAGCGGGAGTGGCCGATAACAGAGTAGCAACCAATAGAAAAGGGAAGATACCATAGGTAGAAACCGTATGAAGGCATTAGCAATACAGAAGAGATGTCTGCATGATTCGCCAGAAGAAATAAACTGTTCATAAGGGCCACAAGTTCTTGAAGTACAAAAACAGTAGATGAGCATATCAAAGCAATAACAACGTAACGTACGGAAAGACTAGGTTCCGCGCATCATTATCAAGTACTTTTTATGTTATTGTGCATACTGTACAAGTGCTATACAAGCGCTTCACACGTATAAATATAGGGTGTGTTCTTATCAAAAGCTGAGAAATAAAAACGTGGAAAGATATACGGTGCGCCATTTCTTTGAACAGACTGGCGTAACTTACCGTTTCCATGTGGGCTCTCATTATGTTAGATGGATACAGATTCCTGCGAGAGGGAAATTAGAATAACCTTTGGTACGCTGGCTACAAAAAGCACTTTGCGTGTATTGCCTATCGCTGGTTTGGGGTGTTTTTGATTTGTACGGTTATTGCGTACCAGTCAGCGATGTTTTGCGAATACAAGTTTAACCTTCAGGAGAAGAAGCATAATTACCAATGTCCCCCAGCGTCTTTAATTGTCATTGTATTGCTGCAGCTTTAAAATGGGCGCCGTAAATTTTTGGGCTCCGATGAATTTGTGTCTGCATCACTTCACTTGTGTTCAGCATTTACCTCACTATTTATGAGATTAAGCACCTTGTCGAGAGTTCGCCCAAAACGCCGTAGGCCACGAAGGTTGACAACTCCAAAGTAGCTACCATTTGTAACTTAGGAGCTTCATTTGACCCTTCCTTGGCATAATGCGACTGGGGACTCCTTTTTGAATGCCTTATCTGTTGATGAAGAGTGGTCCACACACTCTTTTTATTGTGATAAAAAAGAGAATTGGTTTAACGCTATGCCTTATATAAAGAAATAAAGAATACACTTAGTGGAAGCAAGCTTCTCTGTCAAAGAAATTGTTATTATGCATCTTGGCTCGCCTTTCCACACGCCGTGAATCAGCAAGCGCTAGACGCCAACACTGCGCGCAAAACCCCGTTCTACGACTCGCGCCCTCGGTGTCACCCAAATGTAGGGCAGATCAAGTGTTTTGCAGCTCATGATTATCGACCACGAAAAAAAGGTCATGTATATCCTGACGAGTATGATATACACCAAATTATTATCACGTATTTACCTGCAGCTTTGCCAGTCAAACGCTTTCGCGGTGTTCTGCCAATTTTATAAACATCTCAGTTATAGAGAACAGTGCTACGACACCATTACCGGGACATGCGTGTCATAATGCACATAAGATACATGACGCTGTTCTCACAATATGACCTGTCATTTGTGTACGCTTTACACTCATTTCATGACTTGCCAAATTTGGTAATTAAGAGCTTACTCAAACCACGGCGAGATTGCCTAAAGTATCCCATATATGTGAAGGTAGAGGACAAGCATGACATGAGTTTATGTTATCAAGAAGCTTTCATAATAATTACGCACCCATTCGCGTAACGAGCGCACCCATGTGCGTACCGAACATAAATGCAAATTTTAGATGTTGCCACTCTAAAACACCATCGAGAGAGCATCAATACCATGTCGCATACGTCATGACGCCCGTGGCGTACATGCCATGATTTTCATATCATGACTTAACATTTAGGAAAAGGTCGTAATCTTGTCAAGGCCAGTGAGTAACTGTATACATCATGTTAATGAATTGGCCGCTACAGCTGAAGACGTAGACGATCATGTCGATAGACAGATACATACGAACAAGGTGACTTGTTAGCAAGGAATGGCTGAGCATTTCATTATCAAAGTTTTATATATTCATTGCAGAAAACAAGAGCACCAGCTCTGCCGTCAGAAGTGTCAGACGGTGGCCAGGTTCGAATTTTACATTGCTGCATGACGGGCGACAGAGAACAGGAATGTTTGAAGAAAAGAGGACCCGCGAAAACTGTGCTTCTACCCTATAGCGGGGAAAGAAGCCTACAAATGTCATTAATTTTTTTTCGGAGCCGAGAGGCATTTTGCAGAAAAAGAAGGATAATATTTCTTGTACAGTTCTTGAGAAAGTCAGTACAAATACTTGCAGCGCACTCAGTCTAAGCCAAGAGCGCGTTTCCTTTCTTCCAAAATAGTGACATACCTGGCAGGTTGGAATCAATAAACAGTGTAACACTCAATAGCTTTTTTTTTGTCTTAGAATGTATGTGTTGTCTCAGAAGCTTGTACGGGAGCATTGCAGGAACCCTCATACGCTGAAATTAAAGCTGACATAAAAGCCACCTGCCCGTCTCAAACAAAATATTGCAGGCGGGCTATTGAAAATAGGAGTTGTTTTTAAGTGTCTTACCTAATCAGGTCCACTAAACGGTCTGTGGCCAGCGCAGAAAGTCGTATGTCGGAGGTAGCGTTAGAAACCATCGCGTCGGCATGCACCATGCTTCCCGGGGAAAGGAAGGCAGAAAGGCTCAAGGCTGCGGCTACTGCCAGACATTTGCAGATGAGTGATAGGAGCAGAGCACACAATCCCACACGCCGGAGGACCAGTGGCTTGCAACTTCCCAACGCGGCAACGACGCTTGATGTGATAAGTGGCATTGATATTCCAGACATCATGCGCTGAAACAGTTCACCTGCACCATTTGCAAATAAACATAGACGTAGTAAGCGCTCTGTTCACAAGCCGTCTAATTTGAGATGCGGTTGGTGCCCGGAAGTAAGCAACAAAAGAACCTTGTCGCAAACGATCGAGTCAGAAACGGCCAACTTAAGGAAACAGAAGCCAATGTTAACCTACGTGCTTGAAGTAAGTAAAGCATAGTTTTACGCTAACTCTTATTCTAGTGCATGTGATCAGATCACTGTACCTTGCTGCTCTCAAGTACTCCTGAAAAAGTGTTAGGCTTACGGCAAACATTGGTGATTGCGAAGCATGTCCTCTGCGAATCAGTTTTTCTACGTAATCAAATAATTGTTTATTAATACCGGCTGTTATATTCTAGCTTCATAACTAAATTTTTTCAGTGAACTTCCAACATTTTGTATAAAACTGCCTCAGAATGTGATGCGTGGTGCCTCTATAAAGAGGTTTAGCGCGTGGTTGCTGGAGGAAAAGATAGTGCGCACCTGGGAAGCCGATGTACATGATTTGTCGGTAGCTCCAGGGTTTGTCTGACAACCGAACGGCGAAGCCTAGCACAACGCCAGTTATCAGTCCAGCCATCATGAGGAGCGGCAGCACACGGCTTTGCGTGCCTTCTGTCGTGTCCTGTTGGGGTGCTTCTTCAGCTGCAGGTGTCATTCAGCGTAAAGAAAAGAATATCAACACTGACATTTATTGTAGTTTTTATCTGAATCCCTGCTTAGTCATCCATAGAGTAAAGTACTACCTATTCAATAAATACTTTTTGACCTATGAATAAAAGCAGCGTTTAGAGATGACATGCATATAAAAATGTAGGCAAAGAATATGATAAGTAGATAGCAAATATTTTGACAGTTACTACACAGTATGTCACATAAGGTTTTGTACTGCCATGGATATATAAATATATGAATGATATGATGCAAATCATTCGCGCATCTCTGCAATGACAGATATGATGTCCATGCGACTATACCCAAACATTTAATGAAGGCACACAACGAGTGCTGAGGTGTGTTGTTAAAAAGACTCAACTACTTTTCCCCAATCTAGATCACTTTATGACGGCAAGTATAAAATAACATCGCTACTCTGGCGATTGTGCGTGAGCCCATTTGTTCCCGCGCGTAAATAATCTGCAATCCGTACACAATGATCTAAAACGCAATGTCTCGTTTAGACTACAATCCATATATTCAGTCATCATCGAGAATACGTGTACGCTGAAGAAACAGTTAGGCACTGGTTTTCGCACGAGCATCATTGCTATCAAAACATTAGCCGACTTCGGCGCTTTCCAGAAGACCACGAGTCATTTCCATGTGTCTCGTGAGTTACCACGTCCTCATAAATCTTTTTTTCTTCTTTGTGGCAATTCACTTTTGTCTAACACCAACAGTAATGTATAGGCTCTCTTATATCAATGTAAAGGAAATAATAAACTACTTCTGTTTCACTTTCGTTTCACTTTCGTGTTAGACCAATTCCGATGATGGGGGTATCAACCATGTTTTTCCAGCAGTCACTATACCTTCGGTATGTAATGGGCTGATCTGCGGCTGGTCAAACTGATAAATTCTCATCGGGCACTACACACAGTCAATGCAGACTGTAAGTTTAATAATTTCAATAAACGAACTCAAATGCTATAAAATATGCTGATACATGCCAAAATCACTCTTTCGCTGCATTTGGCGATGCAATAAATGTGATAGCAATAACTTGACATGCTGTACCAAATCTTGCTTAAAGCTCTCTTTCGGCTGCGATACTGCCTTACTAAGAACCAGTGCTTTAATAGCAAATACAGCCATTTCATGCACCAAAGTGGTTTCTCTGCTGTCAGTCCTTAAAAGCCAAAAAAGGGCTGATAGCCTTGCTACTATAGCAGTCGTCAGTTAAGAGTAAGTTTTTCACTTGCTGCGTTAATGGTGCGGCAAATATGACCAGCTTTTTTCATCGGTGCATCAGTCGCGTTCTTCTCCAGCGCTATCTGGCATGCGAAAATTGCGATGCACCGTGAGATACTATCGATTCGCAGTTAAATACGGAAAGGGACAGTGACGGAGATAGCCTGCTGAGGGTGTCCACATGACTCACCTGAATAATAGGGTGAAACTCATACCATGTGACCGATTCGTATTTCATGCCTATAAATCAGTTACCATAACGTGCGAGGTATCTGCATTTAGCTTAGACCCCAATGCTTCTTATGGTGCCAAATTTATTTCCAGCTGCGCAGTATCCCCCGAAGCATTCTTCAAGTAAGTTCGAGGGGTCATTGTTTAAATTACTAGACATAATCTGCAACAAGCAATGCTGTAGCAATCTTCCTAATTGTTCGTCAAAAGTTGCGAAAGCAGGTTTGTAAGCATCCGCATAAAGAAAAATCATATGAACAAATTTAATTCAGTGACAGCAATATGGTCACTAGATTTGAGGAATGCATAATCAAAGACCAACGCTCTAACGAACAGGGCAGTCTTTTTCGAAAATTTTAATCCTGAAGTATTTGTGTCTTCTATAACACATATAGATCAGACAATATCAGGGTAAACGATTCAGTTACGTAATATGCTTCCTTACTTTCTCAGGTAAATAATTCCGGCAGCTTTACTGAACAAGTTCGCTCATAAAATTAAACAAATAAAAGTAGGCAAACGGGTGGTCAGGTATCAAGAGGCAGAACTATTTTATCTAAAAGGTCAAAACGTCAGTGAGGTTTCACTAATTCAAGGTGTGATGTCTACATGCTAATTTAGCAGCTAGCAGCATTACCAAAAACTGCTGTCACAATTATATCGTGGAAAACCTTTAGAATTTCATAACTCACTCGAAAAAAAAAAACATTATGGCCACAAGTCAGACAAAGCCTGAGTGGCCTTTCAAAACAGTTTTCCTGAAATATTAATGCATGATTAGGTCGAGTCGTGAATGCTGCTGGTTTGATAGCGTATCAATTCGTGAGAGCCAAGTTAGATAGAAGAAAAGCGCTTAGCGTCGACACGTTAAACTAATATGTCATGCCCCAGACAACAGTGACTCCTCTCGGTGAGCTGAAAAAAAAGTTGTTCGAAGAAGATCAGTGAGCTCGTGTCTATATACACGTTTTATGACTAAGCGCCAATAGGAACTTTATCAAGTAAAGAAAAGAGCGCAAAATTATGCTAAAAATTTCAGCTCTTTAAGTACGTAATAGCACTATTTTTGACAAATGACGTCCTACGAGTATGAAGCAGATTTTTCTCTCTTGCGCCTGAAAAACAAACAACATAGGTCTCTGTCAGAGTACATGCTTGCATAAACGGATTTTTTGCGTTAGACGCATGTGACGTACCACCATAATTGTTCTCACCTGAAGGTGCCACCGGGGCCTGCTTTTGTCGATTCCCGTATGTTCTAAGCTGCTGTGACGGATGTTCATTTAAGACTTGTGATCCTTTACGGCTGCGTTTGCGAAGAAAGGCCGTCCCACTTCCCCCACCGCCACGAAGAGTTTCGACAGGCTTCTTAGGCTCCTCTTTCTGCATCAAGGCAGGTTGGAAAGAAGTTACCCACCGTGGAAAGATTTGAGCAGGAATGATAGGAGGAGATCGAAATTGAGTCAGTAATTAGAACTGGAGAATTCGATGATACGTACACAATGACGCTGTTGTTGTATGCAGGAGTCGATATACAATCTTGTTACATAATCATGCAACGGACTGTTTGTAGAAACAGGTACATCTCGCCTGGCCTATTGAGAAGATATACCATTCCTTTTTGATTTAGCACTCCCTCTATTTATTTAGCACTACTTGTGATCAATGGCGTGTATTTATGGCAACACATGCAAAAGTAGAAAATACTAAATTCCTTTACGACGTTTCATGGAGCGCTAAAATATTGCTAAGATTCGTGTAAAAAGCGGTATTCATTTTTCGTGAAATGGAACGCAACTATTTTCACCAATGTAAAAAGCTAAAGACGTTCAGGAAATTTGCTACCCCAAATAATTGTAGCAGATATACTCCAGCTTTGCCAAGACAATAATTGAGTTAAGCACCTCACTTTACTGAACTACCACTGTGTTTGTGGAAAATATATAGTCTAGGGCCCCATAGTATCAGTATTTTAATGAATTGGTTGAATGAACCCTACTTCTCACTAACATAGGCTGGTCTGTCTAAGGAAATGGCGTATCTCCTATATGTGTGGGCTGCTGTGTCGGTAGAAGAACGCATCTCAACGTAAAAAATAAGCCCCGTATCTGCATGTTACACCACAATTGGCTTTCAAGACGACAGGCTTGCATCTGGAGAAAGTGAACAAAAAGTTTATTTGATGTTGTGCACAAGAAAGTCGGTGAATGGTATTCTGGACGCGCTGCGTTAGAGTGCCTCGAGCGTGCAGTGGAGGCGAACAAGCTCATTAAGTCACGTCACACGTGAGACAAGAGCGCTATCTGGTAGTTATCCTGAAAAACAGGGCGCGCGGCGTGCGCGCCCGTCTCTGAGTTGATGAAGTGTAGAACGCAAGGTGATGGGTAGGTGCCACCACCATGTCGTCTTATCAAAGCGTTTCGTGCAAGCGTTGCATGGCCAGCGCAGGGTTTTAAATGCTACGCTCCTTAGAATTACTTGTGTGGCTTTTCTAGTAAAATATACACATAAATAATGTTGATGTGTTCTTATGGAGCCTCAGATATGCTCAAGAAATGTTTTTCAATTGACAATCGCACAAGTATGAACGCTGAACCTTGAGGAATATTGATGTGCGCTGTGAATTGGGTCAGCCGTTTAGAGTATCGTTTCTTCACTTTGGTGCAGTTTAGAGTACCGTTAAGGGTGTACAAACAGACAAAGGTACAGACAGACAGACAGATTGAAACTTTTGCTTCATAAGTCCCAAAGAAAGACTGTAGTCTTTAAAAGCAACAACTGTTTATCCACGTGATAACATCAGTGGGGCTTTCGAACAGTTAGGGAAACATAAGAGGCCACCGAGCTCGGTAGCTTCGATCTTATAGCCCCCAGTGATGGGGCAAGCCTCCGGTGAAGCTGCAGTGGCGCTGTCCCTTATCTGAAGCGTGTTGCAGCAAGTGGCTATGTCACCCGAGCTAAGCAGTGACGAGATGGAGCCTGCGCAGGTTTGTGAGCAGTGGACGCCTTCCACCTCCCCCCTATATCCTACCAGAAAGTGCAAAACCCTCAGCAGCTGTATAAATATGGGTGGCATAGTGGGCGTCCAGAGAAAGTCTTCTATAAAAAAGAGCAGGCTGCGATGTCTGCGGCTGTGGAAGAATGCCTGAGAAAGGAGTGGCGCTGCCCGGTTCGTTCACAGCGATTTGTGCATGCTTGAGATGGGTAAATTGAGACGCGGACATAGTTCCCGTTCTCGAGTAGAGTGAAGTTTTTGTCGTCGCAACGGTCGACAAGGTGGGCTCTGCTGTAGGGCAGCTTCAAGGCCGATGGATGGTTGAAAGGCCGGTGGATGGTGTCATCGCGGAGGAAAACGTGCGTGTACCGTTCTAGCTCCTCAACACAAGATGTGTTGGCTTGCTGTCCGCACAGCCGGAGGTCGCCTAGTAACACCAGCGGGAGAATCTGTGCAGCCAGAGGGACCAATAACAGCCGCATTTATCCCGCAAGGTTCGTCATACTGCAGCATTGCTCAAGGAATGTCATTGATGGAATAGACTTCTTGAGCCTACACGGTGCGGATATTGACCTGAGAGCAAAGTCGATAACATTATCAACAGAAAAAGCACTACCGCCAGGCTCGCCATGAGGAAGCCGTGCCCTGATTGTGCTAGAAGAAGTAACCATCCCTCCTCCCTCAAGCGTCATCATTTCCGTCAGCACCTCAAAACCAGAAGACTTCGAAGGAGTCATTGAAGGCAATCAGCACCTATTGCTCAACAGCAATATTGTGTTTCAAGAAAGTTGACTAAGCTACGGGAAGGAAAAGCAACAGTTGTGCTCACCAGTTTCTGCAACGAGTACAAACAGGTGAACAAAGGTACAACGATCGGCTACACAGACGAAATATGAAAGCCACCATTCCTTTTGCCCTCGCCAATTCTACAGAACCCACTCCATAGAACGAAGCTCCTCACCTAGCTTTCGGCGTGAATGCGAGCATTCTGAAGCATAAAAACAGCTCAATGCCCTGTTCCTGCAATAAAAGGTCTACTTTTCGTTGTCGTCGAAATTTTGCCCAACCGCAGTCGCGAAACATCACATAATAAGAGAAGAAAACGCTAGACCACTATGAAAGAGGCATAGTGGTCAGAGTTTTGACGCGAGAGCGCGTGCCCGTTAAAAGACAAGACGACTAAATACTACGCGACGACATCACCCAACCGTCTAAGAGTCCGTGGGCGTCACCGTTGGTGTTAGTGAGAAAGGACGGAATGCAACCTTTTTGCATCGATTATCGCAATTATTGCATAAACACAAATTATCGCAAAATTACAAAAAAGATGTTTATCTTTATTTATTTATTCAGAATACTGTCAATCCAGTGATGGGATTATTACAGGAGTGGTGTCACATTGTACATAGTAAAAACAAGCAATACACAGACTAAGAATACATGTTGCAAGCACTTGAAATTTGAAGCGAATATCTCAAACATAGTGCGAAATTCGCCGAAGTGATAGGCAAAGAGCCTTTATGAATATAAACATCAGATGAAATGCTGGGGCTAGCAAAAAAAAAACAAATACACAACGAAATTGTAAAGACAGAGTTAAACTTGCGACATCATCGATTCAGGAAATCACGTCTAAATAAAAGTCAGCCCACATTCACTCGCTCAATTAAAAAATTCATCAACTGTCGGCTGTGTCAACACGGTGGGGTGCAGCGCATTCCAAGCGCGTATGGCTCGCAGAAAAAAAGAGTGGCCAAAAACATTGTTCTTGAAGGGATACTCATCAAGTGTGTGACAATGTTTACTTCGTGTTTGGCGCTTACTGTTAACCTTAACATAATTTGCTGTATTTATTTTCAAAGAGTTGTGTAGCACCAGATACAAAAATCTCAGGCTATGCAGCTTGGCGCGGCTTGCCAGGGTGGACAGATCTGCTCTTATCAAAAAAGCAGTAGGTGAGTCGGTACGCCTTTAACGGTTATAGATAAAACGAACTGCTTTACGTTGTATTCTTTCAAGCGCGGCTACATGTTTGTTTGTGAAGGAGAACCAGGCCACACTCGCATATTCGAAGATTGGGCGGATAAGCATGGTATACGCTAAATGTTTTGCTTGGGGTGTCGAATGACGACGGGTTCGCTTAAGAAACATAACCTGCCGAGTGCCTTCTTTGTAATATGTTCGACATGCGCAGTCTAATTTAAGTCGGACGATATCAAGATGCCTAGATATTTGCATGCAGCGACATTGCGAAGTGGGACATTTCCAAGCGAATACGAAAAAATTGCCCTTGCTTTTTTCTTTGTAATTGACATGGCGACCAGTTTCTCAGTATTTATTTCCATTTGCCACTCTCGACAACAGGTTTCGACCTTTTTTAGCGAATCATCTAGATTTAAATGATCCTGGTAGCTGTCTATTCGTTGGTACAGGATACAATCATCTGCGAACAATCTGATTTTTACATCGGCTACGTCTGCAACGTCATTAATAAAAAAAGAAACAACATGGGGCCTAAAACAGAACCCTCGGGCACTCCCGATAATACTGGAACCGTGTGAGACACATGTGCAGTATATTGAACAAATTGGTAGCGGTCGGTCAAATAGTGTTCGATCCACTTGGTCATAGGTCGCTTTCCCAGTATACCTGTTAGCTTTCGGATCAGTTTGGGATGGGAAACGTGGTCAAAAGCTTTTGACAAATCTAAAAAGACTACGTCAATCTGCGATTGATCAATAATACCATTGGAAAGGTCATGCAAGGTGTCAACCAGCTGTGTGACAAAAGATAGTCCGCGACAAAAACCATGTTGATTGGAATGAAGAATAGCATTTTCTTCCACGTATTCGGTAAGGGACTTTAGAATAATATGCTCAAGCACTTGCAGGAAGTAAACGTAATAAAAATTGGTCTGTAATTAGATGGACAAGACGAGTCACCACATCTGTGAATGGGAAGAATTTTTGCAATTTTCCATTCCGATGGAATCTGGCAATCCTTAAGCGATTTCTAAAATATAAGAAAAAGGTATTTACACACAGATTCGGCGTAACACTTTAAAAATGCATTGGGAATCTCGTCGGGTCCACTACCTTTCTTCCCATCAATGTTCAATAACTGTGATAGCAAACCCGGCTCAGACAGTTGAGGCAAGCTTAAAGCACTTAAGTTTTTACCCCGAAACAGAAGCGACGTATGTTTACCATTGTCAGCTGTGAAGACAGACTGGAAGTAAGTGTTAAATAAATTAGCTTTCATTAATTCCTGCTCCGCTGAAACAATAATCGGGAGGTTATTTTTTGTACCAAGATATTGCCAGAACTTCTGGGGCGACTCTCTTATAAACCTACTTAGTGTTGTGCTGCAGAAGTTCTCTTTGGCAGAACGGATTTTTACCCTCAATGACCGGGACAAGCAAGCTATTTTTTTTTTGAACCCATAGACTGGGCTTGATTTGTTAGATTATCTTAGTATTTTATTTTTCGTTTAGTATGAATGATGTCACGTGTGATCCAAGGGTTGTGTTTTTTGTGACTTTAGCAACCTGCGGAACAAATTTTGTCATACAATGAGTAACGATAGCTTCAAATTTAGCCCAAATTACGTCAGTCACCGAAGACTCATCAGCACACATATCGAGAAAGTCGTCAAATTCATGCTCTAAATACGTCATAACTGCAGCGTCATTGGCTTTGTGAAACGCCTGGACATAATTAACCGGCCCTCGCATGCGAGCGGGGCATTGTACAGGCAGGCTTTTGTGGTCAGATAACCCCTCCAAGGTTTCCGTTAAGATATCCGTTGATGGGAAATGATCACTGACAAAGATGAGATTTAGTAAAGAACTAGATTCCCGTTGTTCACGGGTTGGCGTGGCAACGAGTTGTGTGAGATTAAATGATAATGGGTAATCGCTTAAAAGGTCCTTCCTAGCTGTTCCTGTACTCGGACGTTCCCAATTTACATCGGGCAGATTAAAGTCACCAGCCATGATAACAGCACCACCAGTCACATGGTTGCGCATGTAGTCATATAAAGTTTCCAGATAAGCCAATTGTGCTTGTGGGGGTCTGTATTCCGCACCGATAGATATAGTGACACCATTTAGGGAAACCCTACACTAGACCGCTTCGACGTTCGGAACATCTGGCATGACTGAAAAGCTTATGCCTTGTCGTAAAACAATGGCAATGCCCCATCTCAGTGCTCTCTATCTTTGCGAACAATCACGTAGTTGGGCGGAACAATTTCGCGGTCCAATATTTCTTAGTGCAGCCGAGTTTCTGAGACAGTGACGATGTCAGGATGATTGGAGATCAAAATGGCCACAAACTGGTCGGCTTTGTTCACAAGACTTCGCACATTAACGTTAATTAACGTCTGTTGCGTCGTCTTCTGGTGACCCAACCCTCCAGAAGCATACGTTTTTCGTTTTTTGACAAAGCAACAAGATCACTGCGATTGTTGTCCCAGCCGTAGAGTTTCCCATTAATGCTCACTCTATCATGAACCAGCATCATCTTCTCACCTTTATCTCGATTTTCTTTAGTTCCATCCCAGATAGTTCTTCTCCCACATATTGACGACACCTTGTATCGACTCCGCAACACGAAGTTTTTTTCGTCTATAGACCTTAACACTGGCTACTGGCAAGTTGAAAACTACAAGAAAGACCGAGAAAAAAAGCGTTTATAACACGTGACGCTCTTTTCGAGTTCAAGGTTATGCCCTTGAGTCTTTACTCGGCATCTGCGTTTTTTCAACGCGTTATAGACACAGTGATGACAGGATAGAAGTGGCAGACTTGCCTCGTTTACTTGAACGACGTCGTCGTGTTTTCGTCAAGCTTCGACGACCATCTTCGCACCTTGAAACTGTAGTTAAAGCCGTTAAGACTTCCTGACTCACCCTGAAGGCAGAAAAATGTCACTTTGCTTACGAGGAACTTTTGTTCTTTGGCCACCTGATAAGCAAGTGTGGAGCAAGACCCGATTCGCAGAAGACAGCTGCCATCACTGCGTTTCCGCCACCCGCCTACAAAAAGGCTTTGCGTCAATATCTCGGCCATTGCGTCTATGAAAGGCGCAATGGCCGAGATTTTGCCAGAAACTTTACGCGCATAGCCGAGCGCCACACTAACTTTACGAGGAATGACGTCGAGTTCAAGAGGAAAACTTCACAGGAGGAAGCATTTCGGGAACTAAACGATGCCTGCAGATGCATTTGATACTCGCGTAGTTTGACGAAAATGCTGAAACAGAAGTGCACACTGACGCAAGCAGCGTAAGACTCGGTGCGTCCTTGTGCAGAAGACTGACAGACTCGAAAGGGTTATTAGTTACCCCAGCCGATTGTTATCCAAAGCAGAAGCCAAACATTCCACAAGAGAAAAGAAGTGCCTCACCATCATCTGAGCTACATCAAAATTTCGCCTCTACCTTAAAGTTGTGAGCGACAACCAGACCTTGTGTTTGCTAGTTACCTTCAAGGACCCTTCAAGTCGCCTCACATGATGAAGCCTCAGATTTCAAGAATATGGCCCTTTACAAGTCCAGGAAAAAGCACTCCGACACCGACTGCCTCTCTCGTACGGCTATCAGCCCACCACTACTCGACAGCCTGGATGACGACTACCTCTTGGGAACGATAACTGCCGACGACCTCGTGGAATGACAGCGGGCCAACCCGGAATTCAGGGGCCTAATCAAATACCTTGAAGGAAGGACCTTTGTTGTTCCGAAGGTATTCAAATGGATAGTTACGTCGTTGTCCCTGTGAAACGGCCTTTTGCTCTAGAAGAAGTCGCCGCTTTGAGCCAAGTATCTCTTGTGGTGCCTTCAGCTCTACGACCAGAACTCCTCCAGGCCCTGCACGATGATCCAACGGCAGGACACCTTGGTATTTCGAGCATGCTCGCGAGGACACAATGAAAGGTACTACTGGCCACGCCTTACCACCCACGTCGCTCGTTACGTGAGGACATGCCGAAACTGTCAGCGACTCAAAACACTGCCGACATCGCGAGCAGGCTTTCTTCAGCCGTTTGAACCACCTCGCCGACAAGTTCCATGAAATCGGGATGGACCTACTGGGGCCGTTTCCAACGTTGAATTCGGGAAACGAATGGATTGTTGTAGCTAGTGACTACCTTCATCTGCTACGCCAAAACAAACGTCCTACCTATAGGTAGCGCCGAAGATGTAGCCAAGTACTTCATTGAAAACATCGCCCTTTGTCGTGGCGCCCCAGAGGTTGTCATCACTGATAGAGGTACCGTTTTTACTGCTGATTTGACTCAAGTGATCTTGAGACATAAACAGACAAGCCATCGCCGCTCCACCCCCTACCATCGACAGACAAATGGTCTCAGCGAGCGACTAAACAAGACAATCCCCGACATGCTGGCCATGTGCGTCGATGTCGAACACAATACGTGGAACGCCGTCATTCCATACGTGACGTTCATATACAACACGGCCGTGCAATAGACGACGCAGATGGAACCATACAAGAGGGTCTACGGAAAAAACCCGGCAATGACGCTCGACGCAATGCTGGCCAACGTCGCTGACGAAGAAAACCTCAAAGTCACCTTCTATTTCGGCCCGCTGAAAGCTCGTCAACTCGCCAGCCTGCGCATCACAAATTAGCTGATGACCGACCGCCAGCGTTACAATCTTCGGCGACGCTTCGTAGAATACCAGTCCGACGAACGTGTTTGTGTATAAACGACGATATGCCGACGTGGACTAGGAGAAAAACTTCTGCAACGGCACTTGGAATCATGCAGAGTCCAACAACATTTAGGCCCACTCGACTACGAAGTTGTCCCCGATGGCAATACGAACTCTCAACGGCACCGAACGCGACCTGAAGTCGTCCATGTCGCGCGGCTCTAGCCGTTTCATGAACGTTAACGAACAGAAAGTGTTTTTTGTTGTTAACATTCCTTATCGTACATTGATATTGCACTTTATCTTCTGTTAAAACTTTGGGACGATGCCTTTGTTCAGACGGTGGCAATGCCACGTTCCTTCCTCGTTTTTTTTTATCACCCCGTTACGCTGCACACGATTCTCAGCACAAACCGCGCCTACAGTGTTCGAGAAGCTCCAGGGCTGGAGTAGATAATTTTATTGAGATTACGCCCACTTCGTGAGCGTTTCAGGTTATTTCGGAACCTACGTCGCCGCTAGCGATAACGCTAGAATGTTCCTTGGCGGGTGTATAAATACCGAAACGATTTGCCGCTTGTCAGTTGATCGACGACCGACGCTCAGTTCACCTATATCAGCGCCGGTGTCTTTCTGTAACTCAATTTTCTTTTACGCGGCTTCGGGCGAGGCCGAATAAACAGTTTAATCTTCGACCTACTGACTGCTCCCTTCGTCGTCGTCACGACCCCGTGACAGCAGTGTCACTACACTGGTCGCTCTCTGCAGGCGGCCCCGATGAGGTAATGTTACGGCCTCGGCTTTCCGGTATCATTGGCGCATTTGAAAGCGCTAACCAACGCGGAAATGAATGCAGCTTAGTTGTCGAATTATGTCGCTGATATGGTGCGCCAACTTCGTGGTGCGTTCAGCGAAATGGCGGCAGCCTGGATTGTGGGCAACGTGTGCAGCATAAAGACCTCAATAATGCAATCAGCTATCTTCCAACAGCTTAAGTTGAGGACGCTTATTCTCCTGGATATGCGGTGGAAGCCTTCAAAGCCAGAGTGCTCACAGGTGGAAATCCTGCACTTTTATGCTGCACGTGAAAGTGTGCATGTGACGAAGAAGGTGCGAAGCTTTGTGCCAAGCAAGTTCTGTGGTCAAAAGTTATCGCACGTGTTGTTCATTCGATGGTGACAGGCGACGTATGAATTCGGCACCCGAGGCGTTCGTAAAGACTGTCGCTGGTGGGTTGATGAATTTATCCCGGACTTCGTTGGCGTAGCGGCAGTCTAAGTTGGCGACAACGTTATCGTAGTGCGTATGGTCGTGACTGATGCCTGCCATGGAGAACAGGGCCTCAACTTGGGTGAACCACGCCTCGGGTAAGTCCGGCAAAAACGCCGGAAACTTGAAAGCGACATGCCAAGTGCTATGTGGAGCAACACTTGACATGCCGTCTGCAGGGGCTATGACGTCCTCGTCGTAGTTGGCAGGCACAGCCAGGTTGGCGGAGGGTTGGAAGTATGCCGCTGTTTTACTTGGTGACTAAACGTGGTATGGGCTTCGAAGTGGGGCATGGCGCTGCGGTTTGTTCTATTTCTGCGTTGCCAGATGTGCGTTGCTTGTCGGTAGAAGGACGCTTCCCAACATAAAATGTAACAACTCTTTATTAACATTGTAGCAGCACCAGGGTGAACACGCTGATGCTGCGCTGGAATGGTTAGAAAAACAGAAGCGGCAACACAGCTTGGCAGCTTGGGTTTTATAGCCACAAATGGGGAGGTAAGCCTCCGGTGAAGCCGGAGTGGCGCCGTATTTTATCAAAAGCGTGTCTCAGCAAGTGGCTCTGTCACGCCAGGCTTACCAGTGACGGGGTGGAGGCTGCGCGGGTCAGTGCGCAGTGGTCGCCACAAATTTATCGATTAGGAAAAAATCGCATTTTAGGTCCTAGACCACAAGCCCGCCACGTTGTTACCTCGAAATGGAGCATCCGCTCAACGATTGCTTATAGAGACAAGCTGAAACATATTGTCACGGGGTCGTGACGTGGCCGAAGACAGGAGACTTCTTGTTGGAATTTAACTGTTTATTTGGGCGAACCTGTGCCAGGTAAACAGAAAGTCCAATTACAGCAGCAGTCTCGCACAGATAGCAGTTTCAGACTGATAGCGGCGAACGGAGCGTCGGCCTTCGATCAACAACTGACAAGCGGCGAAGCGCGTCGGCATTTATACTCCCGCCGTCGAATGTTCTAGCGCTATCGCTGGCGGCGGCGTGCGTTCCAGAACAATCTGTACCATTCGCACAGTGGGCGTGATCTTATCGAAATGATCTACTACAGTCCGGAACCCTCTAGAAAACTGCAGGCGCGGTTTGCGCTGAGAATCGTGTGGTGTTTTGGGACGATAACAAAAACTTGGGAAATGGAACGTGGCATTGCCCCCCTCTGAAAAAGGCATCGTCTCGATGCTTTAACTAAAGATGAAGGTACAATAATAATGCAAGAAAGTACAATGAATAAATTACGATACAACAATAATACAAAAAACACTGGTTCAGTTTGTTAACGCGCATGGAACGGCTTGAGGCGCGCGACATGGACGACTTCAGGTCGCGATCGGCGTCGTTGAGAGTTCGTAATGCCGTCGGGGACCACCTCGTAATCAAGTGGGCCGAGACGTCGAACCACCCTGTACGGTCCGAAGTACCGTCGCAGAAGCTTTTCACTTAGTCCACGTCGGCGTATCGGCGTCCACACCCAAACACGTTCACCGGGCTGGTATTCCACGAAGCGTCGTCGAAGGTTGTAACGGTGGCTGTCGGTCGTCTGTTGATTCTTGATACGGAGACGCGCAAGTTGTCGGGCTTCTTCGGCGCGATGAAGGTACTCGCTCACATCGAGGTTTTCTTCGTCGGTGACGTTGGGTAACATGGCATCGAGCGTCGTTGCCGGGCTCCTTC